>NC_136610.1:19874917-20474917 GCF_933228915.1 Telmatherina bonti | reverse complement strand
TACAGGATATTGTACTGTACATATTTGATGCAGCAAATTAAGTCTTAACTCCCCTCCCTCACTCTGTCTTCTGATCGAGCCTCCATTTAATCAATAATTTAAAGTAGTCATGGAAAAAAGTGTTTGATACTCACACTGAAATGTTGAGCTGCTTATTGGTAGTAATTGCCATCCTCAAAGTTTATAGGTTTTTGCCAAAATGTATGCGAGTATATTGATGAGATGTTATTAATAATTGCAATTTTACAAGCACACTCCTCTCATAAAACCTCGCACTGTGCGTATATTAATGGAAAAATCTTCCAGATGCGTGCCAGCATCTAATGTTCAAGTATTTCTTTGTGTTTTGCTGTATAAACATAGATTTGCATGCACTCATAAACATGGGTGTAATATGTCTTGCTTTGATATTTAACAGAGTATAACATACAAAATACAATTGCCAAGTAGTGGACGACAAAATAATTCAACAATGTGTTTGTCCTATGGCAAACACGTGACATTTACCTCTAATTAGTATTCCTTCATGTCAGCGACAGAGGCAGTAATTCAGTCACGTTTCTTAATTTGTCATTGGCCTCGTGGCATGCATTAGCGCAAGTGAGAAAAACTAAGACAGCCGTGTGTCTGTACAGACAGGGATGAGCTGGATGTGCACCTCAGGACACTTAGAAGGGAGTAAATTCATTTGCTGTGGTGCAGATGATAATGCAGGTCATCTGTGTACACAGTCTGGATGGCGCTGCCTCCAGATGAGAGGAGCAGGGGAGAGGAAAGGGGAAGAGATGGAGCATGGGAAAAGGGTGGTGAGGGGGGTACAGGGTGCATCCAGGCCCTTCTCACACTGAGCTGGGAGGCAAGAAGAAGAAAAAAAACTAGGGTGGCTGATAAAAGAGCCATTCAGCTGAGAACATCAGGGACCTAATCGCCAACAACAGTCTTGATTTGGAGCCAAATTCCAGAGTAGAAAAAGAGAAAAAGACGTTCTGTAACCCCTTAATTAGTAAGGTGTTTATAGTCAGCATGATGTACAAAAACAAATGTAGGATGCGAAATTCCAAGCTTTATCTTACTAAAAAGTGAAAAAAAAAAAAAAAAAATTGGGAGGGAAGGACTCGAAAAAAAACTGAGGAAGGGAGGGAGGAAATACATTCAACTTGAGCTGAATGTATTTTGGGATTACAGAACACCTCTAGACATGCCATGAGTTGCAGCATTCCTGCAATTTCTCTGGTACAACAGTGTGTTTACATTTTAACTCAAATCCAGATAGAAATGGGATTTTAGCCCCCAGTGCTGTTAACCACTGTGAGCAGCTTTTCACTGCTCTTCTGCACCTAGTAAGAGACCACTATAGTACTGTGTTTCAGTGTTCATATGACTCTTCTGTTTGTGCACATGTCCACAGGTGCAGAGGTATTTTTATAAACACAGCTTTGCCTGTGTATTTCAGCCTTTGTACCATACTGTATGTAAACAGTGTTTGGACAGGGAAAAAACAATCTTTTAAAGAAATTGTACCAAGGTTGAGGACACTTAAAAACTCAGTTTGCAATGCTGTGAGGAAAAAAGAATAAGCTTGCAGAAACAGGAAAACTGAAGGGTCCATTGTTAAATTTAAATTACATTTATATATATATATATATATATATATATATATATATATATATATATATATATATATATATATATATAATGTGTGTGTGTGTGTGTGTGTGTGTGTGTGTATGATAGGAAAAGATCAACTCACTATAAAAGAAACTTAATTATCCAATAGTTCAAATGATCACGTTTAAGACCCCCCCCCCCTAACATGTAGTAGTTCACATATTTTCATTCTGTCAAAGTCTCTAGGCCCTGTCCCCCACCCACTGCAACCAATTTAAAAGCAGCTTTTGAACAAGAAAAATGACTCCTGACTATTCTAGGGTAAGACTTCATGCAGGGCTTTAAGTATTTTGGCTCTGTGCTGGATCTCCACTTTACAGTGGTTTTGTGGCAGGAGACAAAGAACAAAAGAGGAAAAAAGGATGTGGACTATCACATTAGAATCTGCCAATGGCATGAGAGGACCTTCACTGTCAACCAGCAGACGACGCCCTCACAAACACTTTCAGAAGTGGAGGACGGGAGGTTTACATAACGCAGACAATTTCTGTTTGCCTGACATAACATATTTTCCAACGCGTGCTGTCTGACTGCTGGTGGCCGTGCACTCACCTGTGTGCACACACACACATCTGTGTAAGTATGAATTGGGGCAGAGGGAAGTTGTAAACAGGAAAACACATAGAGACAGAAATGGCATGAAGTTGTTTGAGTAAGATAAACAACAGAAGACATTTCAGGTTGGAATATGAACAGGGGTGTTGACACTGCTTTTATCAGGGATCTGTACCATATCATGTATGAAGGGTTGCATAGCTTTCATACTGAAAAATGTTACACTAAGAAAACTGGGAAAGTGCAGATGTCCCCATTTGTTTAGTTATATGAATCTGTGTGTAAACTGGTTACTGAATCTCTTTTCCTTGATATTATTTACTACGAACTGAGTATGTGTCAGGCTTTCACATTTTGTCCAAGTAACAATGACATACTCATCAGAAATTTCAAGAAAAGAAAAAAAGAACATCTCTAAACACCAAACATATAGTTTAATCAGAGGAGGAGGCAAGATAAATACATAAAAGCATCACATGATGGCGATAAATAGGTGGGGTTTCTCAGCATGCTTTGTGAGTGTCATGGATTCCCAAGCCCTGGTGTGTTCCCATGGTGTTTATAGGAGGCGTGTCCTGTGGTTAACCAGCACAGCTGAATCGAATCAGACTTATTGCACCTCACCTGCTTAACCCCAGGCTGAACTTCATCCAACGCTGGATTGTTGCAACCCTTGTGGTTCCATTTCATGAGCCTAAACTGCCTGCAATGAAACCCATCTGCCTGCTCACCACACCACCTGGATTCCTGAGCCTTCAGTATCTACTACTCTGTTTGAGGCTCCTTAATAAACCTGGTAAACCTTCCTCGCAGAAAACCTCTGTACCTTGTAACCAACTGTCCTTGTGACAGTAAGGAATTGACTATCTAGCATATTTAAATGTTCTTTTTTTTTTTTATTTAAATGCAGTATGTTGTGCAGTTATATAGCAGTAATCTGTGTTTATTGATACCTTTTGTGTCTGGTGATGTGGAACCATTATTGAACAGGGAATGACATTTAGTGAGTCTTTACTCTGTCACTGAAATAAAATTCATACATAGTTATGAAATATGAAAAGAAAATGAAGAGACTAGTCTACCACAATTTTACACAGGCAGTTGGACAAAATTAGTCTACTCTGAATCGGCTCTTGTTACTTCATAAACACACATACACAAATGTAGCAGAGTATGACAGCCTCCCCATGCTAAAATAAAGAAAATAATATCTGATGCCAAAGTCAGTGTAAGAAGAAGGAATGCTGCATGTCAGCAGTGTTACAGCCACAGCAGGAAACCCAGGGATGTCAGAGCTAACTCGCAGGGAGCGAGTGGCCCCCATCAGCAGAGAAACTTTCTGTTATTCTGCCGACGCATTTTAGAAAATACGGAAACTTGCAGCAGTGTCCCGGATACACCATCGCCAACTATGAGTCAGGTGTTGGAGACGGACAAGGCCAGAATCTCCATCACAGCTGCACAATGGGAGGTGCAGAGATCTGAGGCACCCAGAACGTCAGCTGCCACAGGGATGAAGTCTGAGCATTTTACTTACCAATGTTCAAGTTTCTTGTCCTTAAAGAATGATAATCTAACAATGTGTTCTTCTCAGTGAGAATCAGAGTGGGGTTCATGCTGCATGCATCTCTCACCTGAGGACGCATATCTTAACCTATCATGATATATAAACAGGGGAAACTTAACTGTGGGTTTAGGTTGTGGCAATCATTGTAAGGCAAGACGTAGGTAGGAAAATTTGGTTACAAAGTATTGTCAAACACTCAGCATGTTTGATGCTATACTTTTGTTTTCTTTTAGTTTTTTTTTTTTCTATGTTCTATTCAGGTTATTTCTGTGTCTGCAGCTTTAAATGAGCTAATTTGCTGCCCCATTCTAGGAAAGTGCTGTTCCCTTTCTTGTTCAAGCTCCATTAACAACCTGGTGAAAATGATAAGAGAAAAAAGAAGCTAGCAGTGTGCACAGGTGATATTGCTCGAAGAGATTACTGGATATTGCAACGTCCCAAACTCACTGAAGTTCAAAAAGCTTGTTTTTTTTAAAGCACAATTTCTTCCACAGAATATTTATCATGCTACCTTTAGCCATACCTAATACATACTACAGAATCATACTTTTTACAATACAGACTCAAGAAGGGGGGGGGGGGGGGGGGGGGGGGGAGTGGTATCTTTTAAATTTAGTTGCGTATTAACTGCAACTATACTTGACCTACCTTGTTCATTACTTTTTAAAACCATTTCTCAAAACCCTTTAAGAAAAATAGTAATAAGTGTTTTGGACAGTTTAGCAGAACTAAGCTTCACATTTTTGTTTACTGATTTCAAAACATAATTGCTATGAAAGAGCTGCTACGTTCTCACCCTGTCTAACTCAGTCTTCTCTCTCCTGCAGGAACAAAACAAGTGAAATGGCAGAGCTTATTTCAAATTCAAATAAAAAATAACTATTTTTGCAAACATACTTACATGTTTATATTTATATTTCAGCTAATGTAGATCACATATTGACCTGGATGTACTTTAGAAATGTGGTTGTTGTGTTTCTACGAACCAGGTTTTGCATATAAAATACTAATTATTCTTTGCTTGAAGAGAAAACCAGTGAAATTGCCTGGGTCACTTTTGAGCTCCAGCACTGTTTAGATAATGTGCAAAGTCTTTTTAAATAGGCATGAACTTAAACTCTGGAAATATTTTTCATAAAGCCCAGACTATTGACCCCTCAGGCAAGTTATTTTTTTCTCCCCTATTTTAATTTAGGCTTTAATTTCACTGAAAAACTTGTTAGTTTCTGTGATTGGGGGAAGATATTTCAGTACATTAAAAAAAAAAGAGCATGATATTCATAGATATTGACTTGGTCGTGGGTTGATGCAGTGCTTCTTAACTTTCCTTGGAAAGCAACACTCCAGCCCAGGCACTAAAAAGTTTATTTGTGGATCATTTCACAATCAGTGATTAAAAATCTGACTTTAAAATATGAACAGTTTAATCTCAAAACCATTCTGTGATGTTTTTCATCCTCTGCCTGCTGCTGCTGTAGGGCTGGAAACATGGCAAGTTCTGGAATTTGTCATTTTCATTTTGGCTCCCATCATAACATATTAGAAATTTCCCAATACTTGGATGAGACATGCATCCTGACAGGCGGATACAAAAATGTTATATATTCAGTAAGGAATGGAAATAAGACATGCGTCATTGTGTTGTAACTGCAAGTAATGACCATGTTTACTGAACAGACGCGCTGCTGTAATCTTTGTTGTGGCAGTTTGTCCTCTTGTTCACCTTTTGCATCGTGATTCAGAGCAGTTTGAGCAGTTTTTCTTTGTTGGGTTTTTGTTAGTTTGTTTTCTTTTATTTCTCCTGCACTCCATTTATTTGTTTACTCCTAAACTAATTTGGATATTCAGATTTCAGTGTATTCTTTTTTTGTTGTTGTTTGGAAATATTTGCAGCCTATTTGCAGTAATGATGAATGTGACACATAGTAACAATACCGGTACTGTCTGTCGTTGGTAATGTTTTGCATATGTCTGATCGGTAAAATTCTTCCGTCATTTCTCTGTCTCAGCTGTCTGTATCCACATGTACACAGATTTAGTCGTTTTGGGGGAAAAAAAAAAAAAAAAGGAAAACCATGGCAGAAGAGCAGATAATATGCATTAAATAATTGCTACAGGAAATTACACACAAAATAATAAGAACTGATGGAGGGGTGTGGTAACAGCATGGCAGAGTGGAATAACCCGAACACCTGTTCCGCCACATGGAGCTGCTTTCACACCTGCAGCAGGATTTAAGCTAAACCACACTGTTAAACTAGCAAGAAATCATGCACAACAAACACACCATGCAGACAAGTCACTTTGCTTTTGTCCAACTCGATTAACTCAATTTGTACGAAAACATGAGAAAGTTAATGTAGCATTTTACCATGAATCATAAGAGGCAGTTTTTAAGACCGTTATTAGAAGATATTAGAGTGCAATTTCATATAAATAACCAGGATTGGACATATTGTAATTCATCTTGTGTTCAGGAATCTCAGATCTTAGTTCATTTTCAAAGAGAATAACCAGTGTTTTAGTAAAACTATTTCCTCTACAAAGCTTGGTTAAATGATCATTAGTTTCCTTTTGTTAGCTACAGAGATGAAAAGAAATCTCTTCATTTTTCTCTCCCTGCCACAGCTGGTGAATAATCGTCTTTCTTTTCTTCTGCAGTCACGCACTGACCTGTTTCACTTCACTTAACTTTTACAACTTCTCTTTAGTTGAAGTTCTGCGGATAGCTGACTCTGCATGATATTTTCATAGATTGCTCACATACTGTAAAGCTGCTTGGTTTACAGTCTTTTCTTCCCCCCACCGTTGGTCTACCGTCAGTGCTGCTGCAAGCATGTGTAAAAAGGTTTGCATATTTGAATGACTGATGGGGACAGTCCTGACTGGCTTCCATTTGGGGAATTTCCTGCCAAAATTATATCTGTGATAAATAAGCAGTATAAAAAACATAAAGAAGCTGAATGCTGACGGTGTGTCACTATTTAGTCAACGTAAAAGGGATTATAGAGATTTATTAATTCAGACTGGATGCGGCTGGAGGTTTTCTTTGTTCTATCCTATGATTGGGTGAGCCCACACTTCGAATGACAGGGTCCCAGCCAGCCCATGGCCATGTTTTGTGCTGGTTTATCAAAGCAGGGGGATATACATGCGTGTGTGGGTGTGTATGTATGTGTGAGATGGCCACAAAACCTAAGTTTAGCAGAGCTGCATGAAAGGCAGCAATCACTACTCTGAGCAAGGATCTTCTGCAAATTAGTTTATCGTCCAAATTATTTTCCACATGATTTTATTTTAAATGAACTTATTTTTCATTTACCTTATCAGCCCCTTAGAATCACTGAGCGTAAGTATTTATGCATATGACTGAACCCATTAGAACTGATTTTTTCTTGTGCAATATGTAATTCATTATTCATCTGTTTTGTTAGCAGCAAATAATGAAAGGCAAACAAACTAGTTAAAGGACCCTCCCCTTTGCTGTAACAAGCTTTATTTGATGTAAGGTGTGTTGGCTGAGGGAGAGAAATGTTGGAGATCTTCTGGTAACCACCTAGTAACTTTATCAGGGTTCTCTTGAGTTGGGTAGCATCAGATAATCTGGTAGAATCTTCCATTTTACCTCGGAGTGACAGGTCAAATCATGCAGGTAAAACGGGAAAAAATGTAACTACATGTGTAGTTTCATTATGATTTCTTTATTCATTTTACAATTGAAGATTAAATTAATACACTCATGTTATAAAACGTTGTCAGGATTAATTAGTTTGGGCACAATAATACAAGTCTGCTCTGTACTTCCTTTCCTTCCCTTGCAGAGTAAGAAAATGGTGGGGGGGTTTTTCAGGATGCAAAAAGTAACTGTCCACATGCTGGGAGGAGTTCTCAGTTGAATTTCATCAATTACCAGCATGCATTTAACCTCTGGAGATGACTTGACAAGCCCAACAGGTCTCCAACAAAAACCTTTATCAGATATATAGCCTTGACCAAGTGTCAACATCAGTGCATTGAAACCTAATACATAACGCTCATAAGTATGCATAAAATACTGCATGTACAACCCAAAACCATGATGTATCGTCACATCTCACTCTGGTCTTTTAATAATCTAGTCTTGCCATTTTACTGTGACAGGCAAATGCTTCAAATTACAATGTCTTTTGTCTTGATTGAACTAATGCAGTGTCCTTGTCTGGGAATGGCACATGTTGCAATGTTGCATTTCTACATGGCCTTGCCTCTGAAATTTGTTTTTAACAGGGTGGAATAGAGGCAAGAATCGTCTCAGGTCTGTCTCTCTTGGCTGTGAATGATTTATTTGCCTCACAAATGCCTGTACCATGACATCTTGTCAATTAAAGTCAGGATCATGGCTACTGACACATGACAGTTTTCATTTCATTCACTGCCATGCCAGGTCCCCGCTTTATATCTGATCATCGCTGTGCATGAAAACCTTGAAATGTTTTTTAATTGTGCTGTTACATAGTTTGCCATTTAACTTTTTAAACTGTGGCGTCCTTTTTGAAGCCGCAGTTTCACCTTGTATTTTGGATTTAACTTTATCCTAACTGCAGAACAGCAGACTGATTTAGAATGTATGTTGAGTGGAAGCAAAATCAACCAATGTCTACACACTTTTTTCACTATCCTCCCTAGTCGTATTATATATTGCACATCATCAAGGCATAAGATTATGCTAATGGCTGCTTATAAACTGTAGTCACAAAATATATAATGGATTGTTAATTTCATGAATTAAAATCAGCTGGGTTGTGTACGATGCCATCACAGCTTTGTTTGATGAGGTCATCTAGTCAACAGAGAAAACTGGGGAATTTACTTCATAGTGAACTAAAACTGGACTGACCCAGCCGGTCATCAGTTTGCACAATCTCAGTTCATTGTTAAAGTTACATTTTAACAACTGCACCTTTCATTAAGTTATCCATAATGAAGGCAAAGGATTAATATGAGACATCTGCAGTGGCACTGAGTTCTGGCAAAATTATAGCCTAGAGTGCCGGGTGATTGGCACTTAATGACCAAATGTGAGTGACACTGAGCTTTAGCTGGGAGGCAACAACAGCATGCATCTATGGTAGGTCATGAATCTCGGAAATGGTAAACGGCCTCAATCACAGTTATTGATTTTTCTTAGCCTTGCTCTATGTTTTATATCCATGATCATCTACCAGCATTGTAGCCGGTCACACATGAAGTAAGTTGTACTTAAAGGGACTATAAGTGTCACAGGAGCAGAACAGCCCACTTGAATAAATGACCTATTCTTTCCAAGATGGACTTTCCAAGCCAATATTTCATATTAAGGTTTAACTGACTTTATTAAATTGTGCTGGCTTAATATGCAGCCCTGCCTTTATGGGAGCTAAGGCTTACGCACTCCCGATGGGTCTTCTGTACAGACAGAAAAAGTTAAGTTTGCAGAAATGATGCCTTAGCAGAGGACTTGCACTTGACTCCTGCTCTGTTGTCTTATCAAGTGTTTCATTAGCATGCTGCTTCTGGAGTGCCTCATGAATGAAACGGATAATTCACAAGGACCCACCCTCCACCTGCTGAGGTCTTCTCCTTCTAGTCTCCAGCCATTATGCAATTCCTCATGGTTGTCTGACTCGTCTCCACACCCACCTGCTTGCCAGTCTGCCTCCCCTCCTATCTGCCACTCACATTCTCGCCCCCTCTCCCTACTGCTACGCTTGCTTTTAGATTTATGTCTTCATTTGTCTCTGGCTCGAAGAATGAGGATAGAGGTTTGCGGCAACAGAGCTACCAGATCTAGATTTTTATGTTTCATCGTGAAATTAGCTGCGTGCCACATTTAAATGATCTATGTTTTTCTTATGATGCTGTGAACAGGATGATATGATGCTCTCCCCAATAGATTCATGTTATGTATGCATCATTACCAAGTGGTGAATAACTATAAACATTGTGACACACCGGGGAACGATGAGGATGTACTCTTGACTTTCAAAAGGTTCTCTTAAAATTTTTTAAGTTATCGAAATTATTGGAAAACTGGTGCAGGAAACTGAAGACCATTGAAATGACATCAGATGCTGACAGCTTAGAGTGTGCTGTTTATCACTGCTTTAATTTTGTTGCTCTCTTTTTTGCTCTTCAGGGTGTCATTAACTATTCTGATTTTGAATTATTAAATAATTCGAGTTAATGCAACATTTATTGCATCTGCTCACTGATGAAAAGCAGTGCTAAAAGTTAACCTTTCATTCCTGTCAAGCTACTCTAAAACAAGGTGCCTTTCCTCAACTCCACACATTCATTCAGCATTTTGCAGTGGCTTCTTTCTGCCTCATGCTGTGGCTTAAAAAAAATAACATAAAGAAAAAGTCTGAAATGCTTCAGTACAAGGTAAGAATATGGAGGAGTCAATCAATTTATTAGTAGTAATGCTGTTAAATGTTGTTTTTGTTCTTCCATTTTCCCCTAAACAAAAACACTTTCCCTTCTAATGCAGACAAAGCTCAGTAACTATAGTTTGGTGTCTCCACCACAGAAATCCTTATTTGGAACCGTATTGATTGATTAACCAACCAATAAACCCACGTTCCCATTCCTAGAGGTTTTATTTCTCCGCATGACTGCAATGAAATTAATGCAGTTTGAATGGGACCGGCTAAACATTAAGTTACAACTCTCACTTTTGATTGGATCAGAAAATGCTTTTCCTCATTAGTTTTCAACTGGAAGTATGTAATGTTTCTGGCTCCTCTCATCACTATGACTGAGTTCACTGGCAAGTATAATCGTATGTGCGCTCATTGAAGATAAGCATCCGAGACTTTCAGTGATTTCACAGTTTTTAATTGGATCCTATGGATAAAACAACTTGTTATCTCAGTTTCGGGGGGGGGGGGGGTGTTTGTGACTGAAGGCTGTGCAGACAGATTTGTATAAGGGAAGATGTGTTGAGTTGGCACATTTTTCCAAAAGACTGATGTTTCCACACATTCAGCAGTTGTACATGGCGTCTATTCAAAACAAGCTCAACATAAATAAAAACAAAACTAACATAAATGCCTGTAATGTGGAAACAAAGAGGACAGCAAAGATCACAAGAAAAACATCTGCATATTTTATTTCTAGGCATCAAACAGGAAGAAAATAGCAGACCTGTCAGTAGCTATACATAAGCTTTATTGTTCTGTTTGTTGTTTTACCTGAACAGTGGCCAAATAATAACAATCATCTTATCTAAAATGAAACAATAAGTTAGCATAGAAATGTTACAAACAAACCCAAAACAAAAAGTTGCTGTTAAATTTAGTCATTTTTTCACAACATCTAGTTTTCATTAAAGCATTTACAGATTATCAATCATTCCTTTTGTGGTTTTAGAAAGCAATGTGTAGAAGTAAAAGACCTCTTTTACATTTACATGCTGTTTCTTTTCTTTTTCTCACCCCTAAAAAAAACTATTGAATGTTAATAGTTAACTTGGGAGTCCTTACACTCAATGTTCAATGTCTATATGGTGGCTTGTGGATATGAGTTATCATTTCTGATGGTTTTTAGTTAATGTGCAAGAAATGTACAGACGGACTTTCACCAAGCTAAAAACAAAAAACATTTCAAACGGCCTATTGATCTTCTGCTCCTCCCATTCTCTCAAGTGTAGCTTTAGAACATCTAAATAGTACTTACTCTGGTTAGGCTGAGCATGGACATTTGTGTGTGCACACACATACAAAGAAATGCAAAATGGGCTCACATTCATATATGTTCCTGTTGTAGTGGGATGTGAATGCAGTGGACTGTGAGGATGGGTAATGGAGGACAGTATGTGTCCTGGGATCATGGCGGACGGATCCTCCATTGCGAGGGTGATGAGACCTGAAGGGCGACAGGGAGATGGAGGCATTGAGGGAGAGAGCAGCCGCAGCCCAACGCTCTGTTAGGCGCCTAATGGAGAGACAGCAAAAAAGCAGGAAGCACCATGGGGCCCACTGCTCACAGAGGAGCACTGGAGGAACGCAAACTCACAGTCAGAGAGGAAAACTCAGGTAGTCGAGGCTGCTGTGAGACGGGTGCTTTTCTGATTAACAAAATCCCTTGACTCTGCATTAAGAGAGTTCTCTGAAAGTGCAATAAAGGTGACTTAGTGCAATGATGTTATGTTCCACAAGGCACAACCAGAAAGAATGAGCAAGGCAATTATGAGCGCGTTGACTCATTCACAGCAGAACAGAGGCGAGTTCTATTTTTTTGGACATTTATGCCTCCCTGTAGAGCATGTTGAAAGTAATCCTAAAGAACATGATCAATCAGGATGAAATGAGGGAAAAAAAGAATTAGCTTTTAGGGTAAAACAACATGGTGAAACTGGAACTGATTTTGTTTAAATATGCTCATCAATATTTTATATATGTGTGTATATATATATATATATATATATATATATATATATATATATATATATATATTTATTTATTTTTTTTATTTTTTATTTTTTTTTCAGGTTCACAATAACATTGACACTTGTTTTAACATGGTGTTCCCTTGCTACTTCATAAATATATTCAATAAAAGGTATTTAAGAATAAAACAAAGAAATAAACAAACAAAAACCTTTTGATAGTTGACTTGTTACTTTTTAACTTTCATGTTTTAATCACCATCAGCATTATGGGGTTATACATTTTTGCAATACATCTTGCAACAGAGTCTGTAAGCTGAGTAGATGGTGAGTCTTGGTCGGAAAAAATCTTTGGTAGCAATGTTTTTTAACCTTTATGCATTGTTGTCTTTTGTCATTGAGACAGCTGTTGTAATATTCACAGATTGACTACTTTGTACCAGGTATACTTACTCCATGAATAACCAGTTTAGTTCAATATTGGCTTGCTCTTGTAAATTATAAATGATTTCCAGATGTTAGGACTGATGTATGAACCCACTCTAAACTAAAGCAGTTTATGGCATATTTTGCTCAACGTATGAGTGCAAAACCTGTTCCAGTATATTTTAGGGAAAGCGCTACAGCTCCTTATATTAATAAGCCATCTTGTTGTGCGTAAACATATATTACCTTTTCTTACCTTTTTTCATATATACATGTGTAAGATGGAAGAGAGCCTACGCTGTATTCAGACACAGAAACTGGATATGTAAAAATTTCCTTTGATCTTTAAGTCTGGGACAAATACAAATGGAGGGATCCATTTTTTCATTTTCTTCCATTAAAGAAGGAAACTGGATTTTCAGATACGGCTCCCGATTCTACCTTGGACTGCTGATATCATGCTTAATTGGATCAAAGTATTGCATTGCAACAAGACCTACAATTGTTCTGCCTCGATGTTGGAACTATTTAATGAGCTCTTTTTCAAACTGTTTTACCTTATTTACCTTACAATACCTTGCAAGCAGCTGAACTACATCATTTCTATTTTCTGTTTAGTTGGAAACATAAACAAAAAAGGAGGGAACAAATTTTCTTGTAAAAGAAGTTGTACATCAGGTTGTTTATTGTAATTCTTGTGAACAAGTACACAATATAATGTACAACATGCAGTCATATTTCCTGTTCTGCCTCCCGCTATTCAAAAGCAAGCCTGTATGCATTCTATTGAAGCCATGCACACTCACACACTTAAATCTTCCGCAAACCCATTAACATGCATTTTTTAAAGATATTAGCCATGCAAAACAGGTTGCTAAATTGAATAATAGAAACACAGCTGCTACACCCAAATGAGTGGGTTTAGAGCTTATTGGTTAAATAAAGAGCTCTGAGTGGGATGATAAAGTGTGAGTGAAACATAAAAGTGCTTCCCCTACATTTCATGCAAAATGTGCGCAGGTTGCACAATGCAACATCAAATCTCTGCAATTTACTGTCATGTGCACCGCACAGTCAACTTTGCTCTCAGCATGCCACATGTTCAAAGCTATGATAGTCACTGACACACCAATTAAGGCGACACGCTAAGAACTGCACTGAACAGGCAGCTACGTCTCCTGTTTCGAAATTCTTTTGTTCTGGAAAATATATTATAACTACAACAGTGTCAACACACGTAGCTTCCCAATTGCAGCTACTTTCATCTTTCAGAGGTACACTGAAGACAGTAAACAACTCTTCCAAGAGTGGTAAGAGAATATTGAAATAAAAATAAATAAATAAATAAATAAAAATCTGTGCTGTAAACATATTTTCTTGACTAGCAGCTCATTACTCACAATGGCAAAGACTAAAATATATAAGGATACACACACACTATTCTGTATGGATATTTACATTTAATTAACGTCCTCCATCAGTGGCCTCTTTGCTTCTTCTCTGTAAGGAGCACATGTACTTACAAGTGGGAATGGGTTCATTGAAAAGGCAAAGGGGGTTATAGAGCCGAAGCCACAGAGGCATTTGACTGCACTCCACTCAATAAGAAAAGCCCTAAATGGATTTCAGTGTGGGAATTGCTCAGGGAAAACTGAACAGATTGATGGATACACGTTCTACATGCCATTGCTGGTGGAACAGCAACACCAAAAGCATCTCGTCGACAGTTACAGCAGAGAGTGAGATAAAGCGGGGGCGGAGGGGGAGTGTTGCATTTCAGGAAAATATAAGGTTTGGATAGGAGCAAGGAGATCCACAGACTTATTTTGTTTTTGTTTTTTTTTTCTTTTTTAATTACTATTATTTTTCAGTGTGTCGAAACCCCGTGGCAGTATTACAGTGTGTGCATGATTCAAATTTCTGTTACATTTCTGCACATTCAGTATCATTCAAGGTCACTTATAGCCACCTGCTTATTACAAGCAGGCAGTACCAGGCTGAGCTTCTTTCACCATCTTAATGCCGAGCCTGTTTGAGAAAGACTGTATTCATCCTCTCTCTTCTCTGTTGATTGATTATATACAATGGAAGTGAAGCCCACTAAGACACGTGCTCTGAGCAACAGAACGACTTACATCTATGATGCAATCTTATGTCACACATGACATTTTTATCCTTAAGTCAATGGTACGTTATGCATCAAGAGTTCATCATGGTCAATTGAGCATTATATGACATGAAGTAGGAGCACATTCAGCAGGCCAAGGAGAAAAAAAGCAAATGCCACAAGGGACATTGAGAGACTGGCATGCCAGATCACACACAGAAACAACCTCGCTTTTGTCTGCACATCTGTTCAAGGCAAAAGCAAGAATAAAACGGCTCTCTGATTTTGCCGCTAATCTATGTGATCTAACAGTATAAGACTCAATTGCTGGAGGAGAAAAGGCATGAGATGAGCCACCTCACAATTCAAAAGGACATGACGTTTCAGCAACACATCACAGGTACTCTTCAATGCATAAGGTGCAAAATAACATCAGCTTCTGGGCGGCTTCTGATAAGAAATCTCTCTTTCTCCTTTCTCCTCTCAACCACTGCTGCCTCGCACACAGCTGGAAGCGTGCGGCTTGGCACTACTTTTGAAGTCTCACTTGGACACACGGCAAAGGAAAGGGTTGCAGGTGTTGATTAGACGTCTGCTTCACTTTGGGAGATAAGTTACTGTGTGAATAGGCCATTCTTGATTTTCAAGGACACAGGATACATTTGAGAGACTGCCAAAAGGTGTGCCTTCATGCTGCTGTTCACAAATAAAACAACCAATAGGAGAATGAGATTGCAAAATGACTCTTTCAATCATTTATCCTAGTGCTAATGTGTAGTCTGCGATGCAAAGGAGGTGAAAATCAGGCATTAAATGAGATGTGCTTATCAAATTAAATGCTTATCATCAGATTAATGCATCTTAATCTCACAGCGCTTATTCATCAATAATGCTTAAGTGCATGGTGACAACAGGGTGGATAATCAGGACAAAAATTCCAGCATTTGTTAACAGTTTATCAAAACATAAATGTAAATCTCGCCAAACAATATAACCCATTTAATGTATTTGAGCTTTATATATTCACCTGCATTTAAATTAATTATATGGAGTATGCAGAAAAGCTGCTTCGTTTTATTCTTTTTTTGACTGTGCTGCAAGCTGCCGGATCTGATGAAAACATCAGAAAATTACTTAAACATCAAGCACATTTTACAATATGCCGTGGGACTTGAGCCCAGTAGTCTGTCATTGAGGATGTAAAAACAATGCAGGTACTGATGACATTGTTGCTAAGCAACACTAACTACTTGATTATTTATTGAATAAAAGAGGGTATCCTTGTGTGTGTATGGGGGATAGACAATTGCTCATGAATGTGAATTATTTTTCATGTTCGTTTTCCAGAGGACGGATGCCGTGCAATAGCAACATTCTTTTACTAGTCAACTTGATGCACTGCAGGGTTGAGAGCTCAAGGCCAGTATGAGAAGTGGTGAATAAGATGGCATCTGTTTTTGTGTGTAAGATGATTACTTATGCTGTGTGGGTGCATGTGTATGTATGCATAGTTTCTGCTGCAAATACTGTGAATAATCAGGAAAAAACAGCCTTATAGTTGATAGACATCAATAGAAGACATTCAGACTGGAAATGTTGTTGCTGGAGTTGACCCAACACGCTGATAATAGACATTACTTGTTTCCTCTCCTAAAGACATGGTAAATTAGTGCTGACTGAATCTTCCTAGTTCTGTTTCTGAAGGAAGCAATATTGCTCATGTCTTAAGTCCCTGCATTGCAACCACTTTAGGAGAAATGTAGGTCATCATAGAAACTCACCTCACCTCCAACACCCCCCCCCAGCTTAAATTTGGCTGACATCTTTGAGGCAGGAGAAGTCTAGGCTGCACACTAATCCTTCCGGTCACACTGAGTTTCAAATTCAATCTCCGTTTTCTCATTATTGGTTTTGGTGATACTGAGACCCCATATTGGTCAAGAGATAGTTCAGCTTATCTGATAAGGAACTGTAGTAAGGACTGTAGGAACTAATGATTCCTGGATCCATGGGTTAGAGATTTTAATAGCACACAGCAGGTGATGAAAACTCATGAGAAAGGCCAGAAGGGTTAGGGCCAAGTTTGGTTAGAGTAACTACAGGGTCATATTTACTAAACTTTGTGACTGGACATAGTTGTTATTATATTGATAACCACGGAACCTCCGCTCCCAAAAAGAGGTTCGAACACTGGCTTTTTTTGTGTGACGTTTGCTCTTCGGATACTCCGGCTTCCTTCCACTGCCCAAAGACTTGCATATTAGGTCATTTGTTTATGTTAGATTGTTCCTGGGAGTCAGTGTGAAAGTAAATGGTTGTTTGTCTCTTTGTGTTGGACTGACAACCTGTCCAGGCTTTACCCTGCCTCTTGCCCAATGATTGCTGGGATCAGCTCCAGCTTGACTGGAGGATTTCATATATATACATACATACATATATATATATATATATATATATATATATATATATATATATATATATATATATATATATATATATATATATATATATATATATATATATATATATATATGAAAGAAAAACTATTAAGGATCATTTTCTGAAGGTGGGATAGAAATCCACAGAGCAAAGATAAGCACGTCTGTGCTCTGGAGTAAGATATACTTTTATGATGTGACCTACCCCACATACAAATCCATGCACTTTTTTTTTTTTTATTCCAGTGTAATCTGCTATTTATTACATTTCATGTCATTCTGAGGACATCCCAGAATTACATCTGAGCCTCTTCCTGATCGGACAAGCATCACATTTTCCCTTAGTCTTTTAACTGTGGTTTAACTGTGAAGCAAAGTCAGTGTAGTTGTGTGACTTTAGGACAAGAATTTAATTCCATCTCATAACAAAATACAATCCTGCTCAAATGGGTGAACAGTAAGATCAATACTGTTGACATGGTAGGAAATAGGTCAGGATGTGTCTGAGTCAAAGCAGCATGGGGAATCAACATTCAGCACACTGCTGTCTTATGATACTGAAGAGCAGCAAAGAAAAAGGGCCTGAAATGCAGCATTTGGACAAAATTCAAGTTTTTTACAATCAAAAGCAAAATCATGACAAGCACAAGCCTTTTGGTGCATTAAGTCTTGATTATGCAATATATCTGGCTAGTGTTTGCGATGTTTGTTGAGTCTGCATCCAGTTAATATCTCTTCACGCATCATTGGAACTCATTTATGACATACAAGTGCAATTGTATGTGTTTATGAGCATATACATGTCTGTGTATGTGCACACGTGTGTAGTTGTAATCAAATCCAAGTTGCCTTAAAAAGACTTGAAGCAGTTTGTGTTGCGCAACTGTTCGTAATTCAGATATCTATTAACTGCTTACATTGATTTATTTTTGGACATATGAAAAGTCTTGAAAGTGCTTTAACTGTTTTTTAACTCTGGTACCAAGACATTTTGGCTAAATGTATGATTTACCTTTTGATTTGATTTATCAGGATGTTAAAATCTCATGTCAAGCAGGGTTCTGATCCATTTAAAGGCTTTTTATGTGTGTTAAGTTTAAGTAAAACATGATGTGCATCAGTAAGATGCTGAAGAAAGGCTGACAGGCCAGATTTTACCTTAAACAGAATAACAAGGGATTTTTTATTATTATTATTATTATTATTATTATTATTATTATTATTATTATTATTATTGTAAAGCTGTGAAGCACATTGGCAATACGACTATGTGTTAGTCTTTGCCATGGACCTGTGTGGGCAGATGTGCTGCTCTGATTTGGCTGAAGGCTCATATTGGTAATCCAGCCTGCAGGGTGGAGATTGAAAATGGAAGCAGATCAGAGATATCTCTCTTTTACTCTCTCTCTCTGTAGATTATGCAGATACTTGGGCGGTACATATGATATGTGAGGGCACACTGAAGTGATTACAAACACTGAAAATGAAATGTGCTTCAGAAATTACTAATTGATTTTTCAAAGGCTATTAAATGGGACTTTCATTCATATCCTCAAAAAGAGTTGACAGTTCCTGAAGATAGTTTACAATTCAATTCAATTCAATTCAACTTTATTTATATAGCGTCAAATCACGGCAATGCCATCTCAAGACGCTTTACAGACAGAGGGGAAAACATAATGAAGGCCAATTCATAATAGCCTATATAAGGAAACCAACAGATTGAGTTGAGTCCAACTCAATCTCCCATCCTGAGCAAGCACACAGGCAACAGTGGGAAGGAAAAAACTCCCTTTTAACAGGAAGGAAACCTCCGGCAGAACCCGGCTCAGGACAGGCAGCCATCTGCCTCTGCTGTGTGGGGGGAAGAGGACAGAAAGAAAACAGACAACAGGAACTGCTACTCCCGGCCAGGGAGACCTGCTGAGACAGGAGACATACATGTTAATGATGCAACACTGTTATGGCGGGGGGGGGGGGGGTAAAAGAAAGAGATAAAGAGAAAAAGAAAGAAGCTCAGTGTATCAGGAAATGTCCCTCAGCAGTCTAAACCTATAGCAGCATAACTAAGGGATGCTAACCATCCCTAGCTATAGGACTTATCAAAAAGATAAGTCTTCAGCCTAGTCTTAAAGGTGGGGAGGGTGTCTGCTTCCCTAACACTAACTGGGAGCTTATTCCATAAGAGAGGGGCCTGATAACCAAAGGCTCTGCCTCCTGCTCGGCTCTTTGAGACTCTAGGAACCACAAGTAAGCCTGCAGTCTGTGAACGAAGTACTCTGCTTGGTATATAAGGAACAATGAGGTCTTTGATATATAGTGGTGCCTGGTTGTGGAGGGCTTTATATGTAAGGAGAAGGATTTTAAATTCTATTCTAGATTCAACAGGCAGCCAATGAAGAGAGGCTAAAACTGGAGAAATATGATCTCTCCTGCTGGTTCTGGTCAGGACTCTGGCTGCAGAATTCTGGATCAGCTGAAGGCTTTTCAGGGCATATTTAGGACAGCCCAGTAATAGAGAGTTACAGTAATCTAGTCTCGAAGTAACAAAAGCGTGAACCAGTTTTTCTGCAACACTGAGACAGAATGTCCCTAATTTTGGCTATATTACGTAAATGAAAGAAGGCTGTTTTAGTAACCTGCTTAATATGTGGACCAAAGGACAGGTCAGGGTCAAATATTACTCCAAGGTTTCTCACTGTAGCACTGGAAGCTAAAGTAATGCCATCCAGGTTCATTACAAAACCGGAAAATTTAGCTCTGAGTTTTTCAGATCCAACGAGAATTACTTCAGTCTTATCTGAGTTTAAGAGGAGAAAATTTCTAGACATCCAAGTCTTTATGTCTATGAGACAATTTTGTAGCCTATTGGGCTGATTTGTTTCATCTGGTTTAAAGGATAAGTATAGTTGAGTATCATCTGCATAACAATGGAAGTTTATTCCATGCTGTCTAATAATTTTGCCTAAAGGGAGCATATATAGCGTGAAGAGTATTGGTCCAAGTACAGAACCTTGAGGAACTCCATGACTTACTGTAGTTTGGGAGGAGGACTTGTCATTTACATGAACAAACTGAAGTCTATCAGATAAATATGATTTAAACCAGCTTAATGCTGTACCTGTAATTCCAATCACCTGTTCTAGTCTTTGTAACAGAATGTTATGATCGACTCTATCAAATGCTGCACTAAGATCAAGCAAGATAAGTACGGACACAAGTCCTTTGTCTGAGGCCATAAGAAGGTCATTAGTAACTTTCACCAATGCTGTCTCAGTGCTATGATGAGCTCTAAATCCTGACTGAAACTCCTCGCATAAATTATTTCTGCTCAGGTGGGCATGGAGCTGAGCGGAAACTATTTTCTCCAGAATTTTGGACATAAACGGGAGGTTAGATATAGGTCTATAATTTGCTATCACCTCTGGATCCAGAGATTGCTTTTTAAGTAAAGGCTTGATTACAGCAGTTTTAAATGATTGTGGTACATATCCTGTCACTAAAGACATATTGATAAGACTTAGTAGTGATGTATTAATTAAAGGGAAAATGTCCTTAAAGAGGCTCGTTGGGAGAGGGTCTAAGATACAGGTGGATGGTTTAGATGAAGCTATTAGTTTAGTTAATTCAGAGGGTTGGACAGGACAGAAACTATTTAGACACAAGTCAGATCCTGGTTCTAAGGATGCTTCGGAGACCACAACAGGCTCAACATTATAGGTAGAAGGAAGAGTATTGTGAATTTGATCTCTAATAGTGTCAATTTTATTCCTGAAAAAATACATGAAATCATCACAGCTAAGTGAGAAAGGAATACATGGCTCCACAGCGCTCCGGCTCCTAGTAAGCCTAGCTACAGTGCTGAAAAGAAACCGAGGGTTGTTTTTGTTTTCCTCTATCAATGATGAATAATAAGCTGTTCTTGCCGTACGTAAGGCTTTTTTGTATACGATTAAACTTTCTTTCCAGGTTAAGTGAGACTCCTCTAGTCCTGATGAATGCCATCTGTTTTCCAAACGCCTTGATGCCTGTTTTAGAGCTCAAAGCTGGGAATTAAACCAGGGAGCCTTCATAATCTTACCTAATTTCTTCTTCTTTAGGGGAGCAACATTATCCAAGGTTGTACGCATTGAAGCTGTTATAGTATCAGCATGTTGATCAATCTGAGCAGGAGTTAGGCTTAAAGGGGGACTCTCAGTCATGCTAACACATGGTAGATGTGAAAAAATTGATTCAATTGATTGTTTAAATTTTGTAATATTATTGTCTGATAAACATCTACTATAGTAGAATTTATTTTTGGTCAGTGAGTAATCAAATACACTAAAGACTAATGTGTCAATAGGGTTAGGGTTCACCTAACCATCTTTTAATATTTAGTTTTAGTGTCATGTAGCACTCATGAAAAGCATGACATTCCTTTTGAAAAGAGAAAAGAAATAGAAGAAGCACTGCTTAGGAATAGAGCAATTTTTATCCTACTGCAGTGTCTGTTTCTTTTTTTTTTTTTCTTTTTTTTTTTTAAGATTATTAGGGGGCTATGTCCACATTACTCTTTACTTTGGCAAAAAATGTACAAGCTAAACTGCCTTTTTTGTCAAAAAGCTTTTTCCTCTGTTATTATCTGGATAAAGCTTAGTCTACATATCCATTTTAACCAGTTATTTCTTTTTCTTTTCTTCTTTTTTTATTTTTTTTTTCTCCAGCAACATAGTATGCAGAATGGTGGTCTGGCTACTGTGTTGTGCCAAACACATTTGCTCTGCCAACAGGCTACACCCCTTTATACTTGACACCCCTTTTTATTTGTTAGTATTTAACATACTTTTCCACAGTGAGCACCAAACAGGATGTTTGCACTCACATTGTCAATAGTAGATCCAATCACAACTCAATCTTACAAACATAGTAGAGGAGCCCATTTAAACCCAAATGTAAGACACAATCTGCCCAAGACAAGAGTACAGTTAATATTACTGCAGTTAATAGCGCTGTTAGTCCAGTTCCAGACTCGTTTAAGGTCAAATGAAGGACAGTTTTCCTTAAGATTCTTTTCAGAGGGCTCACGGAGACAATAGGCCCCCACATATCCTCTGCGGTCACCTGCTAGAGGGACTGCAGCTCATTTTCATTTTATCAGAACAATCTTTGTTGCTACCGTATTTTCATTACGCCATCAATGTTTAATTCTCATACAGTCCACTCCCTCAAGTTGGCTTTTGCTGGTCATTTCTGACCCATGTCATCTCATTAGACACACATCAGTAGGTGTATTTTCCTGGTTACCAAAATATCGAATGACGTCAACATCTTTCTGAAAACAAAACCTGTTTAAATCTTTGCACTTGGATTGGCTAAATAAAAAGGGAGAGCCCTTTTTTCAAACATACTCTTTTTGTAAGGAGGCCACCAGCAGCTGTATGAGGTTCCCCATAATCTTCAAGCAATTGCAGCTCTACAAGCAGTGGGCTTGAGTTCTGAACCATCTTGCTCCCTTGGAGGACCGGGGTTTCTATACCTTTTGACGTATGATACTACAGTAATAAAGGATACGTTAGTTTGGCAAGCTCTGCTGCCATTTGCCAATTTATTTAGTTTAATGGCACGAATTATGTTAGATTAAATAAAACAAAAAAAAATATGAATGCCAAGCAGTTCTTCTTCTTCTTCTTTGTCTACATATTGGACCAAGGGGGGAGAAGAAGTTGCAACACTGATTTGCTGCCAAGTGTTGAGTTTTAAAATCTTAATCAAAGATATTGGTCAGCTGTAGATGGTAAAAAAACAACAACTTATCATTCATTTAACATCTGTGTAACAGAATACTCATTGTTGAATATTTGAAATTGTAGACATAAAGATAAATGCAAAAGATACTGTCTTGCTTATAAATGAAGTTATAAAGGTCCAAGTCCTCATGCAAGGGGCTTTAGTATTTAGTGTGGTACTGAGTGAAGTTAATATAATTAAACTTGACTTGCGTCAAAGAGGATTGATTGCTTTTTAAAGGTGTCTCTTAAGGCAATCCTATGCTGACATTCACCTTTGCTGAAGGCTAATACCGTGTTCATAAGCTGACTTACTGACAGCTGGTCTTTCTATATGGGGATCATGCTTAAAACACTCCACGCAAACACATACATATCAACCCACGGACTCATTGTTAAGAACCAGCGGGTTCATATTGTAGACCTAGACTATGGGTGCACATTGAAATAACATTACATTGGTACATGACTGGCACGCTTAAGTGCACAGCTATGGATTAGCAGTTAGCCCAGCAGTATTCCTTGATTATGCACTTTACGGCGACAACCTAAGCACAGCTCCATTATAATTGACCTCCTGTTAAACCAAGCAAGCTCACACTTTCCCATAATAGTTCCAGTGAATAAATCTTTTGGTTCCTTACCTGATGTGTGACCAAGTCACATGGCATTTTGCTCTGCAATTACCAGACAGAGGCAGACTTCCTTCTCCCCAGACTTTATTATCACTACTTGCTCTTTGGGTCTCCCAAATGGCAATTATCTCAGCATGCTTACAGGTGATTCAGCATGACTTCAATTAGTTTCTTGGTGGAATTCTGTTGCATAAGTTTATGGCTTCTGATCTCTTGTTAGGTTCCACTCAAACAAAAGAGTCAAATTTCTACCAGAAAAGTTAATTTAGTTTATTTTAATTTTTTTTAAAGTAGTGCTAAGCCTCAACACTGCATTTGATATGGACTGACTATTGTAATATCCCTCACATCCCTCAACACCACTCTGACAAAAGTTCTTAAAAGCATTATTTGTTCCTAAAAATGATTTTGGACTTAAGACTTATATGTAAAATGTAGGACAATATGTTCTGATCAAAGGCTACCCTGACAGGACAGCAAAAAACTACATTTTGAAACATCCCTTACAAATGACCAAATTGTGTGTGATTGCTGTTCATGGGAAGCAAATCAGGATAAAAAAAATAATTGAAAATAGCTTTGAGGCACTCTACAAAAAGTGACATTTGAATTATTTTGTGATAGCACTTTAAAGCCTGTTGTTTTTCGGGTTTTTTTTAATCAAAGGTAAACCAGAAGCCCTCCCTTAAACATAATGATGACCAATGAGCAATCACGTTGCCCCTTTCCAAGATGCTTACCATCACAAAGCTATCCCCTCCTTACAAATCTGTATCAAAGAAATTTAGATCTTTGGCCATCAATGGAAGGAGCCTCATGTGGTGGTTGTTTCTCATCTGTTTGATTGATGATAGGGCCTTGCTCTCTCTGGGCTCTGACAGGGCCTCAGTGGGCTACTCCCCTTGCAACTACTCAAATGTGACAAACAGACCAAACTGGCAGACAGTGGACAAGGTGAGAACAAGACAGATGGGAAGCCTCTCCCCAGAGTATTTCCCACAAAGTGGTGCCAAAGTGCTTAAGGATTCACCTTAAAAAACAATTTCCATTCTTATTTTACAGGCACTGTCATTTTCTGGGCAGCCAAAGTTACACAAAGCAGGGATGTATCCTTTCTCAGCGACCAAAGCTCCAGACATTGATTGCCTTAAGACATGTGATGGGAATAACCACATTAAAATAAACTTTTTTCAGTAACGGGTCATCTAACTTGTTAATCTTTCCATTGCTACAACCGGTGCTTGAAGGGGCCGGTATGCAGCGGTAGCGCAGTAAAATTCCATCCTTTTTCGTACCGGGACTTCTTTTCAGCGAATAGTGAATGCCGAGACTTTTCCCGGCTTTCCTCAACAATCAGTATACTCTCCTATGACTTCACCACATATTACAACCTATTTTTGTTGATTGTAATTTAAAAAAAAAAAAAAGTTGCCTCAAAAGAAATGTATTGTTAGGACTGGTTTAGACGCACAATGCTTGCTGTAGCACAAAACGCCACGCCGCACGTCATGTTGTTCCCTCGCTTCTGCGTTTACATTGCAGTGGACGTGCTTTGAATGAGAGGAAAGGCGGAGAAAAAAAGACTGAAAAAAGACGTGGCTGTAATGTTACAAACTGGAGCAGAGTTGAGTGATGACAGTAGCACTACTTAACAGTCATTTACTACAGCAGACAATGAAGGTCAGATGCTGCAAACTAAGTGTATGGCTGGTCAGTATTTTGAGTTTTTCAAGATTTCGAGATTAAAGATAAGATAATATTGCTCAGTGGCATGGACCAGGCCTAATGCTGTGAAAAACATGTTTCACAGAAGAAAAGTGCAATAGTAATACATTGTTAAATGAGTCTGGTAATAAGCTAAATAAGTCTAAAGGTTTTTTTTTTTGTTTGTTTGTTTTTAACCCTTTCATGCATAGTGGCCTTGTAGTGGGCACCTATTTACAAGCTTTTTTCTTGCATATTCATAAATGAAGATGGCATTTTTGTAAATCAACCACTTCAGTGGTTGTTTTACAAAAATCTGAAAAATGTTGCATTGTTTTTATTATTAATTCATGCATGAAAGGGTTAATGAACTTTAAGTTCATGTATTTACTTTTCAGTGTTATTTTTAATGTCCATGCAATGAGGCTCGAAGTTCATAAGTGTCTTCATGGCACTTTGAATTTGGCAAATATGGATTTGATTTAGAACTTGCTGTGTTTGAGATCAATTTATAGATCTACATGTAAGTATCAGCCAAGTTTTTGTCCCATATTTGCATGACAAACTGACAGCAAGTCATGAAGGGAATACCATCACTTATTTTGTTCCACTTAAAGCACTGGCTACAACCTTGTTGATATTACAGATATCATTCAGAGCTTCTATTTTGGTCTAATTATGCAGGGTTAGTTTGTTGGAACGCAATCTTTATTTAATTACTTTAAAATAAGAGCTTTAGTCATTCAAAAATTTAAATGAGAACATATATGTATGCTTAAACAAATGATTGAACACAGAACTACACCAAGCAAATCAACTGAATAAAGGCTAAAAACTGAATATTATGACACTTTAAATGAATCAATTTCTTTTTTTTTATTTTCTGACACACCAGTAATTTAAATCTATGTACCTGGTCTGTACTACACTTTCTAACTGCTAAGAAGCCATTCTTTCTTTAAATAGTGGTGTGATATGTTAACTAGAGCATGTCCATGAAAATAATATTCCACTTTTCACAAAGATTTACCTCTCTGAGTCAGGAATCAGCTGTTGTTCACAATCAACACATCACTACAGAGAAGAAAATCTTGTATTTCCTAAAGATTATGAAGTTTGTATCCTAGAAGAGGGGAGAGAAAAAAATATAACCAAATGAGGGGTTTTGTAGTCATTTTTAGAAAAGAGAGGTTAATAGCACCTGGACTAAAACAAAGTTTGAGCTGATGCCAGAAACATGTGGTTTGAGTGAAGGAAACATGTTTGGTTTCTTTTAGCGACAACTCAGGTTAATTACTGCCTGAAATCCATCAAAGGTATTATAGCAAATCTTTGACTTTCATGGATCTCACAAAAAAAAAAAAAAAAAAAGTTTAAAGTTTAGCATGGCATGAATCATTTAGTCTTTTCAAGATGAACCAGACAACCAGTAGAGAACATCTTGTTGTCAAATAAAGTAAAGTCCAGATACCAGAAAAGGGTATTCACCTCAATAATATGTTTGACAATGGATTCCTTGTGATTTCAAGATTATTAAAATGCCACTGGCATCACCAGAAGAAGCCTGGAATTTAGTATTTCTGTAATGTTAGAAAAACATAGAAAACATGACCCATGTCTTTATTGGTATAGCCTAGCATGTTTGTTGCATAGCAGTTGTGAGCTTTTATGTATCACTCTAACATTTTATAACATTTTATCATATTAATAAGCTTAACAACAGGAACCACATCAGATTTGGTTTCAGACAGTAACTAGGTTTTGGCCCTGTGATGGACTGGGAACCAGAATGTACCCTACTTT
The DNA here is from genome assembly GCF_933228915.1 of Telmatherina bonti. NCBI lineage: Eukaryota > Metazoa > Chordata > Actinopteri > Atheriniformes > Telmatherinidae > Telmatherina > Telmatherina bonti. The sequence goes on along the minus strand of NC_136610.1, from coordinate 20,447,839 downwards.
TTGCTTGCTAATTGTTGGAACAAGCTCCAGCTTCTATATGAATCTGAATTGGATTAAGCGGTATAGAAAATGAAGGAACGAATGTTACACTATGAGCAGGTTAAGATAATCTTATATTTATTCTGTTTGTGTGTGGTCTGTCATTCTTGTATCAGAGTGAGAGACATTGAAGATACAAATAAAGTGGATGTTGCTGTGAAGGAGAAGATGGAAGAAGAGGGTAAGAAAAACAGTGAGAGGCTGAGCAATGCAGAAGAATATCTTCTAGATGAACCAGGTCTATGACCAGAAGAGCCATTTAGACATTAAGCAGTCAAGATAAGATTGTATTTATTATCTGTGTCTTATATCATGGTAAATATACTTGAAAATACTTGATCACATCAGAATAGGAGCCCACCAAGATTGTTTGCACACGGGGCCCAGGATTTCGTGCTACGCTGCTGCTTATCCTGTTATTTGGTGTCAAAGTTAACAAAAATGAAAATGGTGGCAGGTGGAAGTTGTGTGCGTCACCTGAGAGAGTGGTAGTGCTCACATGGCCAGTCAACCAGGCCTCACTCCTCCTCTTCATGCCTGAATGGCATCCTAAACATGGCTGTGCTGACCTTGTGAGCAGCCATTAAACACCTGGAGGAATTCTGTCCATCTAATTACATTTGCCTTTGCCAGCCCTTCAGTAAAAACAAAGACTGTTATCCACAATGGGGTTTTAGAAAATGCAAAGGTAGTCACACACCCCCATATGGTGACAAAAAGATTATATTAGTCATAACTTTAAGCGGTTTAATGACTTAAATGATTTTATAGTATTTGTAGTGAAAGAAACTGAATTTGTTTAGTATGCAGCCCAATAAATTTTCACAGTAGACAAGGTGACATTTAAGAGTTTGGATGGTTTAAAAAGATCTATTTAGAATTCCTTCATAACCTACTTAATTTTATTCACTCTTTTCTTATCAGTCATGCAAATAATGTATTTGGTATTTATACTTTATTATAGTATAACATTTATATATTGATTTGAAAAAAAAAGAGAGCAAATATTGTTTCGTCCCCTGTTCACTCATCTTTACCCTTCTGATAATAGAGTCCAGTATCATTTGTGCTGCTTACAGCGTACTTAACTGTGAAAAGACACATTTAGTAATTTATGAACTTATGTTCATGAGTTGTTGAAGTTAGAAGAACCAAATACACTGCTGGGAGAGGGGCATCTCTGTTTTGCTGGTTGCTAACATATACAATTATCTGGAGAGCACAAATTAAACAAGTCAGACTGGTCTGCATTTCTTTAAAAAAACTTAAGCTTAATTTGTTTTAATCACTGTAAATGTTATGTGTTAATGAAAATTACACAAATAAATAGCTAATAAACAGTGGCATGTGTAAAAAATTGAGCTACAATTCTTAGGTTGCCATAGCCCCGCAAGTCAGATTTGCATACATGAATATTTACATAATAAAAAAGAAAAACAAAAAAGAAAACCCAGATGGAAATTTTGACAGAGCACTGTTATTTGCAAGTTCTGCAAGAAGGAGTTTTACTCGTGTGAAATATCTTGTCAAGGGATTTTATCAAGGAGTTTAACTGCAGAGGTCCATGATAGCATGTCTAGCGGATGCTAACACTAGCAACCAATCCTTTTAAGCTACACCCAACCAAATGCTTTTATGCAAACTGAATAAATCAATTTCAAACTAAGGCACTCTTTTACAAAATAGGTAGCATTGAACTGCAGGACAGTTTCAGTCATAGTGGACAGGGTGCCGGCAAAGATTTTACAGATAGCATTATCACATAACTTAGCATATTATATTTAAAATCTACCAGTTCTATGTCACTGGGAGAAAGAAAATAGAACAAGAATACAATGTAGAGGGTGTAGCCAAATATCCTGCAATGAAAGGTAGTTATGGACTTCAGTAAGATATCATCATTTACCTTTGTGTTATGAAACATTACAAAATCAATACTTCAATCAATAGTTTTGAATAACAGCTAAACCTGATTTATGAAAAAGTTTTATTCAATCACAGTAAATTGAATTACTTACACTGTTTTTTTGTTCGTGGCCATATTGATGATGCATTAAAGTAACACTATGCTAGTTTCTGATCATAAAAATGAACATTTTGTGTTTTCTTGCTTTTCTTTTGTTTTCTTGTAGAATCAGTGTCTCTGAGTCTAATACCTGCTTTCTATTCAGGAGATGTTATCTTAACTCTTCATCGTTCATTTTCTCTACTGCTTAATCCAATTCAGGGTTGTGGGAAAGCTGGAGCCTATCCCAGCAATTAGGAGGTAAGAGGCAGGGTACATCCTGGACAGGTGGCAAGTCCATCACAGCCAAGACAAAGAGACAAATAACTATTCATTCTCACAGTCACTCCAAGGGAGAGTTTAATGATCAATTAACCCAACCCTAATGTTAACCAGGTCTAACCAATTAAAAAAATTCATAGGGATTCAGTCATGTCCAAATTTTTGGATTTTTTTATTAAACATGCACACATCTGCATCAGTGTTATCACCTGGACTAATGTGTAGGCCGAATTTTAAAAATATATAAACAAATCAGGCTAATCAAATTAGGCTAATAAAACAAATCAAAAGGTTTCTGGCTCAATGTTAATGTAGATGAATGACAGTTAAAATTCATCTTCTCACTTTCAGTAAAATGATTTAACTCAGGAAGACATCAAATGGATTTAAGGTGTTTTATTGGTGTGTTATCACTTCATCATAACTGTGAACAGATTGTGTATTCACCAGTGACTGACTGGATTTAATGGGTATCTTTACTCAAAACAGAACCCTAGTGATGTGAAGGCAGTGCAGCTAACCATAGAGTTTACCATCATCATCACAGCAGCTGATGGTCTTTTTTTGGCTGAACTGTCAATTATTTTTTGGAAATTTGACAGTGTCCTTTTGATATTCTTTTTTTTTTTGTTTGTTTGTTGTTTTTGTTCCATTTTTATCAAATCATAAAGTTACTTTGCACCTCTTCTCCATTTCCTCTCCTTGGTTCTAACAGGTAGCTGCCTCACCTGTCATAGGGCCAAACAGAGTATAAAAGATCTGATTGGTTCAGCTCAGTGTTTCATGGGCCGGTGATCTGGAAAGAAAGTTCTGTGCTGACTATTTAGATGGATGAATCACTCAGGTACAGGGAGAGGAGGTGGTACTTAAAAAATTAAAAGGGCCAACCCAGCGTTAGTCAGGCCGTCAATCTATTTTACCTAGTCTTATGGACCATTCAGACCAATAAATTCTGTCAGCCTACCTGGAACATGCCCTGTATGGCAGATGGCCAGCCGGTCCCTGGGTGGGATGCAAAATGGATGCCAAATTAACCATCATTAAGGGAAAATCTGACCAGGTTGTGTTTCTTTGATCTTAAATAAAATGCACCAAAAATCAAAACAAAAGCTTTACAGCTATCCACAATAAGAAGCTAAACATGGGATTAAGAGTTTGCATTTTCTAGCGTCAAAGTTAAATATCAGTTTTCCACCTGCTAATTTCAGATGACTTAAAAAAAAAAAAAAACAGGATTCCGAAGCCACATTTCATTTTGTATGCTTTTCCTGATGCGCAGACTTTTACATTAGTTTGGCTCTGATGCTGAAAAAAATTGGAAAAGATGTTTATCCCCATAACCAACATTCGAAAATTCAGCTAAGTTTTGTTTCTCGTGTCTAGGTGGAACAGATTGTTGCTTTCCCCTGCAATGCATTACTTCAGCTCCTGATTTATGATAATTCTGTAAGAGCTACACTGGAACCTTTGTCCATTGGTTAATATGCTCTCCCCTGGCAGTACACTGCTGTGCCCTGACAGCGATCATCACTCTGACTGCGAGTGAACTGTGTTTTTCAAGTTCAGCAGACTTTTTTCTGCAGAGAATTGATATAAAAATACGCAGTGTGCAAATTGTGGGAGTGCCCTAGTTAAACCTTTGCTATGCATCAGATAAATACTTTGACCTGATTAACCTTTTGGCACTGAGTAATGGTTTCTAACAACTAAGTTGTTTTACTTGTTTGTGAAACATCAAATAAATCCTAAGGCATGGCACCATCAGCATCGACAGATGCTACAATTTCCCCATCAAAACTCTGCAAGACTATTAACTTATGTTAATGTAGATTAATGTAGTAGCTACAACTAGGAGATAGTATTTCATACTACTAATCACATGGTTTGCCATGGCAATTGTGAAGTCGTAGTTATTTATAACTTCATTTACTTTCAAATGATGAAAACTACATTCAGTGAAATTCCATAAGGATTTGACGTGATTTGCATTTCATAAATGGATTTGATACTGGATTTGGATTAGAAAAAAATGCTATAGAAGCCCAACCCTGCTAAACCCTGCCCTACTAAAAAAATAAAAATAACCCAGCTTTTAAGACGAGGCGTGGTGTTTATATACAGCAAATCAAAGTAGGTGATATTTGAAAATTGATGTGCATCAAACCACACTCAATATATGTCTCTTTGATTATACACCCAAAAAGAAAAGATTTTGTTCATGTGGAACCATGCTGGAAAAACTGCGGAGGGTCTGACAGTGGTGGAACAATTCCAAATAGGCCTCACAGTTGAGTGAACCAAAGGCGTTGGTAATAGCACTTCATTGTAGATAGACAGGATGCTGAGTGGAGTGAGTGGGATGAGGAGGGTTGTGGTATTTTGATATCATTCAATAGCTCTGCCATGACTTCTCAAAGCAATTACTGTACTGTCATTTTTGAAAATGTGGTGTCATATTCTGATCACTAAAAAGAATGCAATTACACCCAGACCTGACAGGCATGAGAATACTTTATGTTGTTAACATATGGTTTGACCACTGCCTTATGCATCTCTATGCACTGTTGCACACAGTTTTTCCAGATGCACAAACACTGTAGCGTCACTGTAATAGTTTAGATATTTACATGTAAGCTGAGAATAAAGTTATTTAAATTAGTTTAAATTAGTTTAGTTAAATTTAGTTTAACTGAGCACCGTATTAGATTTTATTTCAAAACACACTACTAATTACTGCTGAAAATATCTAATGCATTTTCATATTCCTAGCGGCCACTATACTGCTCTCTGCTATCTCCACCACTCACTGAGTAGACTGCAGTCAAATATGTTGCAAAATCTTCATATTAAATCTGTCTGATACTGTATTTGGAGTGGATCTGATTTCCAATCATTACAGTAATGCATCAGCGTAAGCTTTTCCTTCTCTTTTGCCTGCAGCAGGAAAGGATGAGGAAAAGTTGCTATAGGTGACTTTCTCTTAGACATTTTTAAAGTCATATTTATGATCCTTTTTCTCTGTATGAGGGAAAATGTTTATTACACAGTCATAAACCAAGCCATCATAAGACCATTGGAGGGTTTTCTTTTCCAAGATAAAAACTAGTACATTTTTGATAAAACAGCTTTTAGGGGTTGAATATATCCTGAAGTGGGGGCTTTGATATTGTGTATAACAACACTACCTTACATGGTCACATATACAGCTGTAGTTATTTCATGTTTAGTTGAGTTCATTGCATGGCTTTTTGTGTTGTGTGGTGTGGCTAATTCAGAGTACTTTTTTACACACTTTAGAGATTACCTTAATTTAATCAAACTTGGGGGGGTGTAATTAATGTATACTTATGTAATCCCTTCTTATCCTAAGGCTCGCAGTTTTAGGTTTAAATCAGATGTTAGACTCTAAACATTAGCAGTAAACTGTAAAAATTAAACTTTACATGAGAGATATTAAGCTCTCCACCAGAGTTGTATTATGCAAAACATTGGCAGTAATAGAGATATGCACCCTTAGAATATTTCCATGTTATCTAATAGTACAGGCCTGCAGTAAGCTCATAATGTTCAGCATGTGTTGAACCTGAATCATTCAACCTCAGGGTTTTCAAGCAACATTATAGAAAGCGTTGATGTTTTCCATTACAATATTTCTTCCTTCCCAACCCTTTCACTGTTTTCACTTCTCCACCTTCACTGTTTTATGCAAAGGTAGCTTAGGAAAGAGGTATTAAAACACGTACTAAAGAAAAGCCTTTGTAAGAAAATCTAGGTTGTACTGTATAATGTCACTCATTTTGTGAGGTGATCAAGCTGTACTGGCATCACGTTAGTCTCCTGGACTTCTTAATGAGTTTCCCTTTGATACAGTTGGCCATAGAATCATATACTCATCATAGAATGTACAGTATGTCCTTTGCTTGGCTGTGCTTAGCAATTCACTTATAGCACGTAATTTAGAGCATGTAGGTTGAGACCTTGCCTTGAATCACAGACTGAATAATATCAGCACAGCTGCTGCAACAAGCTGAAGTGCTTGAATATGTGTTTTCTAACGACCTGCGAGGGGTAATTTGTTGATGTATTTAGACTTGAGACATATGACATGTATATCCATCACGTACACTGCCCTTGGAAACTAAATTTATTCTGAATTAAAACCCATATATATAGACACACTCACACACACAGAGATAAATATATATATGTCTTTACATATGTAAAGCTTATCAATGCTGCATCTATTATGTATGACTAAATTGGCAAATACCCAATTGCCAAGTAAGGGAAAAAGAGGTGGAGAACATACTAGAGGTATGTATTCCAAACATCAGATTATTGACATTCAAACATGAATATAAAAAAAAAACTAAACATCTCAAATTCCCACTTTTCAATGTAGTTGTCCATGCAGTGGACTAACAACCTGTCCAGGGTGTAAACTTCTTCTTGCCTAGTATCCTCTGAGATTGGCTGCAGCCACATGTCACCCTGTACTGGAATAAATGGGATGGATGGTTTAACTTCTTGACCTTGGCTTCATCCCATTAAAGTTATTTGTTTTCTAATAAGTAGTTGAAGATGTAATCCAGACTTGATTTTGAATGAAACCAAATATTAAACATGAACCAAACCCAACTTGACTCTGACATACAGCAAATGGAAACTTGTATCTGGATCACCAATGTATCACCTCTAACTTCATCTTTCACATTTCATTACATCATGATAAATACATAAGTTATCTAAAGTATATACATAAATATGAACTACTTAGGGGAATAAAACTGTGGTCGCATGCAATCTAGTATTAATTCTATTGGCTAGATAGCATTTATAGAGTGAATAAAAAGTAGAAGAAATACAACATGGACAGTATGCAAACTACAAAGTGATTAATTGGACAAAAACAAATGAAAAATGAGACTTATCATGGTAATTTTACTGTCAGACTGAATCATAAGATTTGAGGATATTCACTTTCTGGGATGAATAATTGAGACCACCAAAGGGAGATATGCTCAATTTACTTGCAATTTGAAGTAACTGGTGCGTTATTTAAAACTACATTTTGGCTGATGAGGGTTTTTACATTTCTGTGTTCTGGGCAAACACCAATGAACAACAACAACAAAAACAGACAAACAAAGAACATGAATAATGATATGTGTTAAGGACCCGGGCCCTTTCTGTGTCTTTTGTTACGGCCATTGCTTTGGTAGGATTATCACACAATATCACGTTTTCTTCTCCTTTTTTATTGTATTTAGTTATATAATTACTGTTTTGACTTTGACAGACGGGACACTGGAGAACACTGTACGTCGTTTCCAATGGTTGCTCAGACAGTTCATGCTTCTGATTATTGTCAAACTGTGGTTTGTTGTTGGCCCCTGATACAGCTAAGATGATACAGGCTTCTCAAGTTTTGTGGATGTAAACACTTCACTGGTTGACATGAGCCGAGTCCTGTGGGATGTAGGTTCAGTTTACACGGGCTGTGTTTTCTGCCAGTTGCACCGCTTCATAGCATGTGAGCTGGAGAAACACTCTTATCCTTGAGTTAGTCCTAGAGTTACCCAACTTCTCTTGTGTTCCTAAAAAAACAACAAAATAAGGTTGTTTTCTAACTGTGGTCTTGATCATAACCAGAAGGCAAATGCTGACAGCTTGTTGCATCAAATACATATTTAGTATTAATTTCCTGTACAGTGAAGTTTAATTGAGCTAAATAAAAGCTAATGAATCAGGAATTAAAGCTGCATATATGAGTAAATTATTTTTGGTGTGTCCTAGAAGGTCTTTGAAAAAGAACTCTCAACCTTTCAGATGCATGTTGCAAACATCTTACAGGAAGGAGAAAATGAAGGTGCTTATTCATTTATTCAAAATCTTGACCTTTTATTCAAACTGGCACATTACTATGTGTTAATAGCAACCATCCCAAACTTGACCTTATGTTGGTAAATATTCACCCTGAAAGTTTGCATTTTCATGAAATTTATAAGCTTTAGTTGTGGGAATACTGTGGAGAGATTATATGAAAAAAAAAAATAGGATCACAGCAAATGATTAGTAATTTTATGAGGCAAGTCAAGCTTATTTGTATGGTACAATTCAATGACAGGGCAATTCTAAATGCTTTCCACTAAGCATCATCACACAGCAGAAAATAAGAACCATACTTACAATTTAAAAAGATGACAAAGGTAGAATAAAGAATTATTAGATTAAACAAAACAAAACAGTATGAGTGTTATTCCTGATTTCCCCTTCAGGTGTCATAAAGACAGAATGGGCCAATGGTTTTGTGCAATGACATGGCTGCCATTTCATGGCACTCCCCAATGGTCAATGACTCGGCTTCATCATTGTTCCACGCCATTTTGCAGCTTTTTATGAGCACAGCTGCCACCTGTCCCCAGTACAGTGTTACCCAGCATAGCAATGGCTTTTCTTTTTCTTTTCTTTTTTTTTACACCATAAGAGCTAGTGGTTACAAGCATTTGAAAAGATATTTTGAGGACCACTTTCACACCTAACAGCATTTTTTTTAAGATGAATTCAGCTTATGTGTAACATCAGTATATAAGGTTATACTGTATTAGGAAAATGTTCTGCTGAAGAATGTTACACACTTATTTAAAAAGACAGTTTCTGAGTGTTATCCCCCAGCTTAGCCATTAGCTGACAGTTAATTTCATGCAGAACAAGTCAGAGTCCTCAACAACCTCTGTGTGCAGCCTCATCGTGGCTGCATATTAAGTGCTGAGTCAAATCAGACATTTACAGAAAAGGGCAAGACATTTGTATTAATGGCTAATTGACATCACATTAGTTTTATGCAGAATACAACATCCAATTTATCAATAGTCACTTATCTGTACACAGGCTGAGCACTACAATATGAAGGGCCTGAATTTTTATCCTCCGTGTCAGGAATGCAGCTATTTTTCAGAGCTATTTGACCGGATATTTTATTAGTGGTTATTTGTCACTGGGTTGTACATTAGTTTATTTAGCATGTTTCAGGAATAAAAGATTTATTACTCAACAGAATCAGAAAAAAAAATAGAAAACCCACAGTAATACCAATATTTTAATCAAACAATTTGACCTGCGATTCATTTCCGTGTTTTTATGCAACCACATTATTATCTACAACACAGATGCACACATTTTGGTTAAAAAAAAAAACAAAAAAAATACCCAACTTTACAGCAGTAGCATTCATAAACTGACACTGGCATGAGATTTCATTCATTCATTCATTCATTATCTTAACCGCTTAGTCCAATGAAGAGTCGCGGGGAAGCTGGATCCCAGCAGGTTTTGGACGAAAGGCAGGGCACACCCTGGACAGCTCACCAGTCCCTCGCAGGGCGGCACGAGATTTTATCCACTTTATTTCACATTTAGAAGCACTGTTATGTTCTTTTTTTAATCATTTATAGTCTTAGTTTTATGGATTCATATTGCAGTGGAAAGCTCATTTAGAACTGGAAACCATGCTGCTTCATTTGTCCTCCTGCAGCGGAAAATGCCGACGATACCTCTTCATATGCTTCACATCCTGTGAGATTGGCATTAATACATTCCAACCAACTGCACCTTTTTACTGTTTGCTGATGTCAGCAGGTGATTATATTGCACTCATTACAGCATTTTTTTTCCTTTCCTTTCAGCAGTCGATTAGGTGTCTTTTTTTTTTTTACTCAAATGGAATTTCCCTACCACACTTATCTTTCATATTAAAATGCATTTTTAAATAAACAATTACAAATGACCTGTTTTTGTCAAACTTTTAAACATGTAATCAGCATTTTATTTTTTTCTAACAGTAAACTGATGAATGAAAACATTAGTTTGCAAACTCGTTCAGTCAGAGCAGACAGTTTATACTTGTCTGTGTTGTTTAACTGTAATAGGACACATTGTCTTTTAAAAAGAGGCCATCAGAGTATGTTTTTGCCAGGTAAAAAAGGGGTATTTGTGTGTTTTTAGAATAATATTTAAACTGATGAAACAATGTCTAAATACTGTGTAAATAAATGCCCACAGTTTCCAAAAAAACACCTTCCTTGGAGCATTACATTTCCTGAGCAGGCTTACATTTTATCTAAGTGCCTCTTGCTGCCACCTCCTCTGCAAATAAATGATGCACCAACATTTGCGTCTGCATAAAATGGCAAAAAAAAGAAAGGAAGAAAAAGTAAATTTGGCTTATTTCTGCCAGGCTATATCTCCCTCTGATGCTGACGTGCCTGTTGTGACTGCTTACTGTGGTGGATGTTGGTCAGCATAGATTCTTTATGCTGAACAAGCAGTGGTGAACTACGTGTTCTGAAACATTTCTGTTATATCCGTTATGAAGGTTATCAGCAGTTTTCTGTGATTAAACCTCCTTTAGCTAGCATGCCATAGTGTGGCGTTTTTTGTATTGTCTGTTCTGTATATATGTAGGCGTATTTTCTTTAAGATTCTCTTTCCTGTTCATTAGTTCACCGGCTTTCGTGTAGTGCAGTCAATCCTGTGTCTTGCAGTGTTTTCTGTGTTTAACTATCCTTGGTTTCAGTTGCCACTTGCCAGTTCATTGTTTGTTGTCTCCCCTGTTGTCCTTCAATTTATTAAATTAGGAGTCTCCGCATTCAACCTGCCTCATACTTCTTTCCTCATGCTTCATCCTGTATTTGCATGTTCATATCTGCTCCATGACATAGGTCACTAAATTTTGTAAAGAGATTGTCTCTGCTTGAATATTTGTGCTTCGTTCTTATCACTCATTTGTCCGTTATATACAAGGATTATTATGGGAGTACGACAATACACTCCTGCACTTGGCGTCCCTGCCAAGGTTCAACTTGGTTTCTCTCTGATTTCACATCTTTTTCCATGATGCTTTAATGTTTTGGAAGTTAGCTGGTTTGTGTAGCTGTCCTTGGACTTTTCAGTTGCTTTTGGAAGTCACACACTCCAAGGGAATTTGTTAAAAAAAAGAAATGTGAAGGAATTTTCCTGTTAACTTTTCACGGCAGTCTGATTTACTTTTTTTTTAATTTGGGTTATGTGATTGACTTCCAGTGTTATGTTAACATTTAGATAATATTTCTGGGATGCTTAGTTCTGTTTTATGTAAAAGCTGTGTGGCGGACTTCTCACATTGGTCAGAATGTCACAACTGACGAAAACTGATCTATGTGCATTGTGGGTAGAAATGGCCCTCGGTTGGAACTAAATAACCAATCCTGAATCGACTTCATTCATTCCCTTGTGATCAGTTAAAACGAAAAATTTAACACCTTTCAACTATTTTATTGTGTCCAACTGGACAGTCCACTAGCACCTTCCTACAATGTCCTCTACTGTTTGATTTTGTGCTTGTGTTGTTCTCACTCATATGTAAGTTGCCCTGGATAAAGGCATCTGTTAAATGACTGTAGAATAGAATAGAATAGAATAGAATAGAATAGAATAGAATAGAATAGAACAGAATTTTGTATTTCAGAGTGGAATCACTGGGGGCATATATTGTGAAAGCACAGTAAACTTGTGACTATATTGTTTACAATGAACCCACATTACCCATCATTTTATCAAAACATTGCTCAACGCTTCTTATTTTGATCTTATACAATCATAAAAGCATTGTAAACAAAAACTATCACACTACAAAACCCTAAAATACCTGGCTTTAAGAACAAAATGTCTTGGATTTTCAGTCAGAAAGAGGTTTCCATTTTTTTTCACAGCGGTGAAGTTGTTGTGCCGAGGCATCAGTGGGCTTGTTAGCTTGTTTAGGAGACAGGTCCAGTGAAATGACTCAAATTAGTCTGTTAGAAGAATAGCTTTTATGTGCCGAGGTGTCCCCAATGGGGACGCATGAATGACTGTGCATGCACAGCTTTCAATCTGAGCGCAAGAAAGTTTTCCAATAATTTATTTGCTCTTGTTAGACATGCTGGAGGCCCAGTCAGGGCTTAATTTCACTGCTCTATAACAATAAAATATATGCTGATAAATATTGTATGAGGATATACACAGTTTTCATTTAACCAGATGGTCATATCAAATATTGATTTTGGAACCATCAACTAAAAGTTGCTATAATGTAGAAACTGTCAACGTTTCCACATCTGTTAATTTGAAAATTTGAGTTATTTAAAGTGAAACGTGCTCCAGTTGCTGCGTCTTTTCCTGTCCCACACAAACACGACAGAAGACAAAACATTTTAATCTGCTTTTTTTTTCCCCCCTCTTCTTTTATTAATTACAGTTTTAAAAGTTAAATCCCAGTTGATGTGTTATCTATTCTGGCTCAAAATTATTTTCCACTAAATTAATTGCTCTGCTCAAAGCACAGTTGTGGGAATAGTTTTAAGCCCTGCCTTTAGAGAGAGAGAGAGAGAGACACTGTCAAAGCATGAACAATAAATGCTGAAATCTATATGTAGAAAGGACCTAGAATTCATCGAATTGTTCTCATTACAACATAACTTGCAATCCGTGAAGTGTTTACAGTCGCTGTAATTATGTATGTTTTATGAATTGTTTTAATATAGTGTAATGACTCTCCCAATTACATTTTCGCTATGAAATTATAACTGTAATTTGATGTAACTTATGTAGAGTGTTTCACATAACATGGGTTGGAAGAGTAATAAGCTTCAAATGCTGACAGTGCATCAGCGGCATAGCACCATAGCCCTGAGAGAGCCATCAAGCAGAAAATGATAATTAATTAATCATGGAGTGTGAGGCAAACTCAGTTCTATTAGCCCTTTGGTAATCCCTTACCCTTGGCCTCCACACTAACCATAGAGATCATGCCTCTCTAATAAGCCTTGTTTACTGAGCAGCACTTTGGCCACTGCGCTGACGGCTACTTGAAAAGTGCTCCTGACCTCTAACATTTACATTATTTTACCATAAAACTAAATAATTCGAGGACTTGCCTGTTGCAAATGGTTTTGTTTTGCAACATAATGCACACAAATAGTTCTGTCTTTCTTTCTGTTTAGAAGACAATGGAGTATTTGCTTTGGGGTGAGAACACTGTTAAAAGCCCTTCTCAGTTTGTGCTGCTTCCTCTCTCGAGGCTGCCCCGCCAATGCTGCCTGTATATTACTCTGCCTCATGACTGTGTGATGTGGTTCGCACACTGCAAGTGGCTGTCAGGGTTTTGCTTGACGTGCAGCTTCTTCATCGATTCTTAAAGTTAGATTGTTCTTCAAAGTTCATGTGATGTTATTGTTGTGAAAGTGGGATTTGGCTGATGTATATTCACGAGCCCACTGGTTGCTCTGTTCCCCTATATATTGGGCTCAAAACAAGAAAAATTGTGAATTATCAATGAACACTCTATCACTGCTCACTGTTGCAGAAAGTAAGTTAATGCGTTTGCAGAAAGTTTCTGCTAATGCATTATTAAACTGGTGCTTGCCATTTTCAGCTTTTTAAGGAATTTACAATGTCTCGGTTTAATTATAGTAAAACACAGAAAAACAAATTCAGATTATGTTTGGAATGAAAGGGTTGCTTCACAAGAACTGAAATAATCACTCTAAAACACAAGTACTGGCTTTGCTTTAAAGGTGATTGATGGCTGCTATTAACTATTGATAATTCCAACAACTTGATACAAGTGTAACTGCAAGCAGAGCACTTAAAACTAAAAATATTTAAAAATGTATTACAGGCATAAATTACTTTTTGTTTTCAGTAGAAAAGGTGGAACTTCAATAAAAATGAAATGGGGAAAACAATCCATCACCATATACACAATGAAGGTAAAGATTCATAAACTGATTTGTACTGATATTAAAGAGGCATAGACTATCTGGCACAAGCAGTGTGGCAGTGCACTCTGGCTGTTTGTCATTGGTGGATTCTCCTTGCCTGAAATACACATGCAATTATAAAGCAAGACCATAAATTGGGTTCAGATTCTGTCTTAAATCACGAGGGAATGCATGTGTGTTTACTGCAGAGGGGACTGCGATGCAGTAGTTGGGAAACAAACAATGTCAGAGGAAGGCAGGCTGATGATTTTAGGGATTTTAAATGAGTGTTTCTTACTTCCTTAAATATCAGAATCTTAAAAATAATTTTAGACACATTGTTTTACTGAAGTTCTTACTTTTAGGTCCTAGATGTTTAAGTAGTTTAAAGCAAATTAGAGGAAGACTGCTGTTATATTCCAGAAGACAGGCTGGGAGGAAACCAAATCAAGACATGCTCTCCATCGTACTATAAAAGTGTTAACATTCAGATTAAGTGTATCGTGTACCATTTAAGTTTGCCAAAGTTTTCACATAAAACCCATATTTCCTAATAGCTGAGAGGGTTTAAGAGGAGCACCCACTAACAATTCTGTTTTTGCTTGCATATAAAGTTTCTATCTTTTTTATCCTTCTAAGCTTTTGCGATCTACCCCCACTACTTCCTTTGCAGGCAAATAGGAAAGCATATGTATTTATATTACATTTATTTTCCTGATGCTTTTCAACTCTTTCAACATCTGAAAGACATTATCTCAGTTATTGCAAAAAAAAAAATAAAATGACAGCAGGATGTTTAGTAATTTATTTCTTTTTATTCTGGCTCTATGTCCCCAGAGGGCTATGAACATTTCCAATTTGCTACAAACCATCTCATCCATGCAGGTCTGTATACACGGGTATTTTATAGGCCTGCGGTCTGGCAAGGACAGAGGAATTAGCCTGATCCACATTCATTAACCTCATTCTCATTCTCCAGAGCAACAGTGCTGTAGAACTATCTGTCACCACCATACAAAAATGATGAATTGCTAATCAGTTGAGAGCTGTCAAGAAAGGCCCAAGAATGCAAAATTTATGCACTTGTTTGCCCTTGCATTAACCGTTTGTAATCAAATCAGTATTTATCGCTGGTTCTGTTTGACATGTTTTATGATCTAGTGTTGTCATATATAGGCAGGGAGACAACAGTGAGAGTCCTTATTAGAGACAGCATTAAAGTCTGAGGAGAACAGGGGATGCCAGTGTCTGTTTTTAAATAATGGACTTATGATGTGTGCTGGTTGTGATTAATTTTTAATCATATTCTTTAATAATTTATGTTTTTCTTAAATAAAGTGGAGGGCAGATAAATAATCAATTTGTTTAGCTACTATTATTTTTTTTAAATTCTTTTTAAGAACATGTTGATATATATATATTTATTTATTTTTTAAAGAATACATATTATGTAAAAATATTTCTGTGAGAAAATAACCAACATTAGTTGAACTGTGCAGCTTCTAAAAAATTAAGAAACACCACCTGGGTTTAAAACTCCAGCTGACCACTGCATGAGTACTAAAATCCTCTGGAGGAATCAATAAAGTGACAGCTGAGCTCCAGAAAATCCAGACTGTATTCTAATTATTGGGTCACTGTGAACGGAGACTTTCTCTCTTTAAAGTTCATTCACAGCAAGTAGTTAGATAGAGTGCTTGGGAGGCCAGCCTACGGGTAGACTACCAACCTGTTGTTAATGGCTTGTTTTAAAAGTTAATGAGAACTGGAGTTAAAAGCAGCATTAGCTAAAGGCTAGGTGGAGTTTAGCTATGTGGATTAACTTTTCATTACCTCCTCATTAGGTGAGCCTGGGGATTAGAGAGCCCCCATATGAAATGTAGCATAAAAATATCCAAACGGATCTGCGTAAAGCCTGTTTGGAGATGGGAAAAGTGGAAGAGTTAAAGCGTTTGAGCTTTTAGCCTCTCCCTCTCCTCATCACAGTGAATCCCCCTACAGTTAAGTTGACATCATTTGCTCCCTATTAGCCAATGAGAAGGCTTGTAAGAGCAGGGAATCTACCTTTTCTTAAGGAGGTGACTTTGAAAACTAAAATGGGTCATTAAAAGTAGAGTAAGAAGACCATTATAATTCTTACACTGAAGTTACCATTTATTTGCATTGCAAAGTCCCTGGTGGAGTAGTTAAATGTCACTTGCCAACTTTAATGAGAGTAAAGTTAGGGAGTGTGACCAGAGCTGATTAGTGTTTTCTGCAGCCATTCCACCGATTGCAATGTCGAAAGGAATCATCAGCACTTCACACTGATATATAAGTAGCCAATCAGATTGCCCAAAGTTTGCTTCAATTACTGCTACTTTAATTGCTCTTAATGAGGAAACAATGAGCAACAGATCTTAATCCTTGTATGTTGTTTTTAAAGCGGTTTACTCATAGGATGTGTCATTACAAAGGGTGTTAGTGTCGGTCTTCATACAAGGCTTTTATTCCTATGACCTGCAAAGTTATTAAAACAAGGATAAGCTCATATACACTTAATTTATATATGTGTAAATATATGCAGAAGAGGCTGAGTGCATCGTTATGAGTATATGCTGTAGAAGAGGTCCTCATAAGTCCAGTTTGTTTTTAAGAGTTTAAATGTGACCCATTTGGATCCAGTGGGGCCAGATCCCAATTAAACTCAGTCTAATTACGTCAGGCCTAGTTTTATGTCCGCATATCACAGCTTTGTGTGTCAACATCCTTCATACCAACTGGATCCCAGTGGATGCATACTTAGAATAAATATACAGAGCAGTGTTTTGATCAAATGATGTTTAAAAAAGCCTGCAGGACAACAGTCGTCTGTTGCTCAGAGTGCAAAATATTCTACTGTTTGTTCAGCAAATGACAAATGGATTTAAATGGAAAAAAATATATTGAAACAATAGAAACAAAATTAAGCATTTTTCTTTTCACCTCTTAAAAATGAAAAAAAAAAAAGTGACTCAATTTTATTTTTCAAGTTTACAGAATATAAACGTACTGAAATACCAAGACATAAAAACACGGTATTTTTACACCATCAAAGACCTAATCTTGTCCATCTGACCATACAGGGTGGAACTTGCATTTTTTTGGTCAAATGCAAAGAAGAAAGAACAAAACTGTCCGATGTCCAGTATCCTTTGTTGTAAACAGTAATAAGCCTTTAAGTTCAGAATAATATACATATTACGCACAGTTTGGTAGAGATGAAAACACAATTTAATACCTGAAGCTGTGTTGAAATTTGGTGGATGTAGTGGATTTACTGATATTCAGATCTTTTAGCTCTATGAGTACACACAGACACACACACACACATATATATACATACAGTATACATACATACACACACACACATATATATATACACATATATATATATATATATATATATATATATACATATATATTGTGGCCCTGCGATGAACTGGCAACCTGTCAAGGGTGTACCCTGCCTGTCGCCCAAAGCCAGCTGGGATAGGCTCCAGCTTCCCTGCGACCCTGAATTGGATTAAGCGGTTTAGAAAATGAATGAATGAATGAATATATATATATATATATATATATATATATATATATATATATATATATATATATATATATATATATATATATATATATATATATACACACACATAGATGTATAGTAATGAAGTAGAACTACTTCACTATTGTACTTAGTAGTAGTAAAGTGTGATACCTCTACTTTATTGAAGTATGACTTTTTCTCTCCTGCTTCCACTTTTTCTCCACTCCATATCTTGGATCACTATGATACTTTTAACCCGATACATTTTTATTGTCTTGCCTCGTTATTTGTTACGACAGCAAAAAAGAAAACACGATGGTGCATTCGCAGGATGGGGGATTGGATCGAAGTTATGACTCGATGCAATCAGTTGGTTTCTATTATAGGATATGTATGAATTTGCTCGAAATGATGTGTATGTTGATTTGTGTATGTAAAGTTTCCTGTGACAACATTGTTGTGAAGTGGTGCTATACAAATAAAGTTGAATTGAATTGAATTTTGAAAATCCATTATATTTGTTAGAGTGCGATGTGTGTCACTATAGATAATCTCTGAACGCACGTGTGTAAGATTCAGTTTCATGCCAGTTAAAAAAAATAAAAAGAGTGGGACCTCTTTCCTCTAGCAAAAGGAGCTCTGGCAGCTTTTCTGAGCGGGAGTGAAAGAGCGTCACGCAGCAAGTTAGCAGCAACATAATACGTCTCTTGTGCTTTATAAGTAAATGACATAACCATATAAAAGTGTTTGTGTGTATGAGTGAGTCTTCGGAAGGGGGATCCCAGATCCAAAGGGACACTTACGCTGCAGGGGAATCAACAATACTAATTACTTTAGTTTTCACAGAAGAACTAGCTTATAAGTGGCCGACTTGCCTTAAGTTATGGCTGAAGAGAGACGTCTTTGAATAAAGAAAAAAGACATTTAAAGTATACTTACTGGTTTAAGAAGGGGAAAAAGCTATGGAGGGAAATGAACACACTTGACATGTGTTTTTTTTCATGGATGATCCTGTTGTACTACTGCAGATCCTGTTGTACTACTGCAATGGCAAAAAGATTTTTGAATGTCAGGCTAAAAGTTTGAAATCATAAACAATATGATATACAAAGTTTAATGTTGACTTAAATTACTACATAACACAATGAACTACTTTTACTTTCACTTGAGTAAAAACTGTAAAATAAACTACTTGTAATACTTGCGTACAAAAAATGTTGAATACTTTAGTACTTCTACTTAAGTGAGGCACTATAAGAACACTTCAACTTCTTTTCAAGTAACTTCATTCATAGAGTACTTGTACTTTTACTTGAGTCTTAATTTCTAGTACTAAATACATGTCTGTATACATATATATATATATAAATAATTTATTACGTATTATTAGTATTTACTAAGTATTTTTCATTTCATTTCATTTCATTACGATTATTTTGACTGAAATTAAGATCATGATTATTTAACACAATTATCCATGATCTTTAACAACATGAATTTGTTTAACATTAAACAGTGTGTATTAAACAATGTCTTTAGGATTCCACAAAGGATTCAAGTAACTTCATTCATAGAGTACTTGTACTTTTACTTGAGTCTTAATTTCTAGTACTAAATACATGTCTGTATAAATATATATATATATATATATATATATATATATATATATATATATATATAAATAATTTATTACGTATTATTAGTATTTACTAAGTATTTTTCATTTCATTTCATTTCATTACGATTATTTTGACTGAAATTAAGATCATGATTATTTAACACAATTATCCATGATCTTTAACAACATGAATTTGTTTAACATTAAACAGTGTGTATTAAACAATGTCTTTAGGATTCCACAAAGGATTCAAGTAACTTCATTCATAGAGTACTTGTACTTTTACTTGAGTCTTAATTTCTAGTACTAAATACATGTCTGTATATATATATATATATATATATATATATATATATATATATATATATATATATATATATATATATATATATATATAAATAATTTATTACGTATTATTAGTATTTACTAAGTATTTTTCATTTCATTTCATTTCATTACGATTATTTTGACTGAAATTAAGATCATGATTATTTAACACAATTATCCATGATCTTTAACAACATGAATTTGTTTAACATTAAACAGTGTGTATTAAACAATGTCTTTAGGATTCCACAAATTTTAGAAAACAAACTAATAAGATAAAGCTTTGTCTTGACAAAGTGCAAATACTGATGTAAACTGAATAGATAAATATAAACTATATTGCACTTAACTTCCCCAACCTACTGCAATTATCCTACATAAATATCCTGCACGTGAAGAGGAGCAAACGGACTCGGATTCGAATCAAAAAGGCTGATGTGAATGTGCCCATAAATGATCATTTGTGTGTCTGGGGCCATTTACGACCTAACCCTAGAGCACACGGCATGTGCCTTGTAGATAGATATGTACTTTTTTCATCCAGAGCAAAGTTCAAGCGTGCAGCAGTTACATAAATGAAAGAACAAAAAGTAGCCTGTCTAATGTAAAGAGAATAAAGTTACTATCATCTTCACAGATTTGAACTGAGGCAATAATAGGTTCATCTTGCACTTGTAATCTGGGTGGGGGAGCAACATGTAGATTACCTGATTTGAAAACAAGTGGTCAGTAAGTGGGGTGTTTAACTATGGTAGAGGGAGAGGGCAGACTGCAGGACAATCTAAAAAATCCTGGTAATTCTAGTCTTAAACATATGTATATATTTTGACTAAGCCAGGGAACCATCTTTGGGATTTGTTGACCTTACATTTAGCCTATCCTCACAATTGCTTTGTTGTACTTTTCCACCAGAGTGGCTTGTTAATTGGTTGTACATCATATGGTTGCATCCTGCAAATTTTCTAATCCACTGGAGAAGTCACAACAACAGAAATCATGGATGGTAATCATACATTTAAACAGCACGTTTGAGTCAGTTGGTCACAGACAACCAAGTTATTGGAAGTTGTAGGTGCTCGTAATTAAAAACATGTATTGATGCTTGTTTAGCATGAAGTAGGGTTCCATATCTATGCAATACAATCTATCTCAGCCTTCTAATAGCACAGAGTTGACAAATCACAATAAAAAATAAAAAAACTTTTATTTTTTTAGGAAACAAGTCATAATTTGATTGGCATTTTAGTGTGTCTTAGTATTATTCTATTTTCATTCAGCAGTATGCAACAAACCATCACAGAAAAACTGATTTCTGTTGTTGACACTTCATAGTAATGCAGATTCAGAGATAACTATAAATAAAATATAATGTAATATAAAATAAAAAGAATATTCCCATCGACTGTAGCAACAATCAACACCTTTGGGCATATATTAAAAAAGAAAAAAAAAGCAATCGGACATTTTTACATGCAATTCTGCAGAGTTTCTTTGTGCTCTTCATGTGACCTATGCGACCAAAAAGAAAAAGAAAATGTGTGAAAACAACTCGCAGAGGTGTGAATTTAATCTGAATTAATGAGGTAGTATCATAGCAGAGGAACATTGTGGAGCAACTCAAGGTGAGCTCATGTGGATCATTAAAGCAATTTCTTTGACGTTGACGACACGTTTGTGAGATTTGCACAAACAATAACTGACACTGAAGATGGCCTCTCTGATTGTGGTCACGATGTAACGATTGTTCTAGTTATATATCTATTCTTATACTCTAGGATTAGCTGTAAGGCAAAGAACTATTGTCAGGAAGAACGTTCTCTGCATATATCATTTGTTATGTTCATGACATTATTATCTTTGTAGATTAAGCCTCTTATAATTACCGGTACTCTGTAATAGCAGTAATGTGTGATATTCTTTACCCCTTTTCATATTAACATTACAACTCCAGTCTTTCATGAAAGAAGGGGAAAGAAAGAAAACAAAACTGCTGCCAATGTTGGCCCCATACATGTTCCCCTAACCATGCGCTCATCGGGATAGCACACACTCACAGTGACACTATTTCCTTGATTTCCCTTGTTGGCCAATTAAGGAGCAGCACAAAGTAAGTTAGTTGTTGTCATATTCCTGTTTTCTTTCCCACAGAGAAATGAAATGATTACTCACAAACTCACGGCATGGCACAAAATGACCGCATTGTTCAAAACCGGATGTGTCTGAATCCACCAGCAATAAAGAGAGCGCAGTTTCTAACCCACTTCATATCAGCAGTAAGGTGTGCTTGTGCATAGTGCTCTGATAGACACAGAGAACAAGACATAAATATACTTTTAAAAACACAGACTGATTTATGATGGAAGGCCAGATTTTTTTTTAATTCTGTGTGCTACTTATGATGACTCTAGCAAAAAGCTTTCATGGTGGTCTTGTAGTTAATATGGAAAACTACCAATTATCGATCCTTATCATACATTTAAACCCAAGGGTAATTAAAAGCAGTTACAATGTTTGTAATAGCTTTTGGCAGTTTTGTTGCCACAACGGTCAGTCATTCTATTAAAGGCCTTGCAGGAACTCTGCATGCTACAAGGCCGGTGGCAATGCACTGCCTCAGGCTAGCAGAACTAATTAGAAAGTTGCCCTGTGGAATTCTTTCACCACCATGTCCAATCCACTTAGCCAATTTCTGCTTTTCATCCCAATATTCATCTTAATTTCAACATGTTGTATGTCCTACCTACTTCAGAGTTTTTTGACAAGTAATTTTATTTTTGTTTGTTTGTTTTGTTGTTGTTTTCGTTTATTGTTTGTTTTAAAGATGTTGAATGGAAATGCTGTAATAAATCTCTGAGTACAATGCAATTTATCAGTCCACTTTATTACACAAAGAAAAAAGCAAACTTGAATAAGCTGCCATTATGCATTGCCGGAAGCAGGAATCTTCAGTCCTGGTCCTTGAGAGTCGATGTCCTGCAGGTTTTAGAAGTTCCCCTGCTGTACAACACCTTATTGAAATTAATGGGTAATTAGCGGACTTGTGCAAAGCTTGGCATCCAGCTGACAACATATAAAGTAAAAGTGACATTTAAAGTACTTCACTAACAGTTCCAATCTACAACATGTTATTGTAGCTTTTACTTTTTATTTAATGTTTCCATCCACAGTCTTCATTAAAGGTCATTAAAACATTTTCTAAAATTATAATGAAATACAATAAAGTGACTAAATATATATGGCAGTGTTGCTTCTATGTATTCAAACTTACAATATAATTTTTGGTTTCACTAAGAGTGTAATTAATTAGAATATTTGTAAAAGATTTTTATCCAGGGGCAAACATGGTCTTAGACAGTAGAATTAATCCATTATTTAAGGGAATTAATTATGCAGTGTTTTCATTTACTCCGTCCTATAAATCAGGGCTTTCATTGTTCGAGCTCCAGTCAAGTTAAAGACAGAAAAAAGATTTAGTTGCATGTCAGTTCTTTCTTATTCATTAAAAAAAATATATTATTAGATGAAAAAAAACATCGTTTAGATGGTTTAAAAAAAAGAAATCGCTTTATACTCTTTGCAATGATATTTTGCAAATGCTTCAAATTAATGCAATTTTGGGTGTTAAAATAGTCGTTATCACTTTTGTTAAATTTTATAAATGTAATCTGTTAGGTTACAACTTTTAAAGTGAGTTACAGATGGCCATTGTATTCTGGAATAGATGCTTCCTTCCTTCCTTCTTTTCTCCCAGACTCTTAGAAAGTGCTTTGCATCTGCACATGTGCGCGTGATCACTGTTTGATCCACACCTACGTTCCAACCAGCAATCCTTCAGACACACATAATTAATTACTTTTCCAGTTAGTCACAAATAAAATGAAAACATTACACAAAGCACAAGTGATAA
Source organism: Telmatherina bonti (assembly GCF_933228915.1). Lineage (NCBI taxonomy): Eukaryota > Metazoa > Chordata > Actinopteri > Atheriniformes > Telmatherinidae > Telmatherina > Telmatherina bonti. The sequence continues at coordinate 20,424,322 of NC_136610.1, read as the reverse complement.
TCTCACTCAAGAGTTCATCCAGTAGGTTTACTTTTCATCTATGAATAACTGTTCCACACAAATCAAAAGTTTAATCAACTTATTGTTGTATTTTTGCTTTGGTGCGTCAATATTTATGCTCCCTGTCTACCATCTATTTGAGGTACTACTTATATTTGTTATTTGCTGTTGTTATTATTGTAGATATTAGCATGAATTCATAGATGTTGAGGCAGACATATGGAACAATACACAGACTAAATCAGAACAGAGCAAGTAAGATGGAAAAAGGGAAGGATTAAAAAGAAAGAAGAAAAGAGAATACTATATTTAGCTGGAGTGATATGAGTTGTATCTGTCAGTGTCAGGACTACAGGCATCCTCTGGGGTTTGGGAATGGTTCTATACACTGCCAAAGATGGATAATTGGCTATTTTGAGTAATTGTATGAACAAAGCTCAGCTGCTGCAGCTCAACCTCAAGTAAACAACATACCTTGGGAATAACCTCTGTTCAGCCAGCTTGTGTTTGTGGATTCCTATTTAGATGCATGTTTCTGTCTGGCAGATTTAAAGAACAGTCCGAACTCTCTTTGCCTAGGTGGAGCTTTTTTGATTTCCTCTGATCCATCAGCGAAGATGCAGATTAGTCCTAGAAAAATTAAGTGCATTTAATCACAGAAGCAACTGGTTTTTAGTAATATTCACAAATATTTTGCAGAACTCTGGAGCCAGCCTTAATTTCTCTATGTACCCCTACGGAAACTAGAAAAAGGTGCAGTAAATAATAGAAGCACTTTAATATAGGAATTCAGGTTTATATAGTAATTTGTAGTGTTTGTACGATTCTAAAATACTTGATTGCCAGTACTTGCCATGTCCACCGTTTTACCCTCAAAACAATCTGTACCTTTTTTAGGTGGGCTCAGTTGTGATGACTGAAAGAACATGTTTGAAATAAGCTTTCGAAGACAAAAAATGTCACCGCGCCATTTTTTGGTACAGTAAAGCAACAAATACAAAAACAAAACTTTGGTGTAAACAGGAACATGTTAAAGGACGTCTAAAATTAAACCATAAATATAAAAAAAAAAAAAAAAAAAAAAAAACTGCTTGTCATGAATTCTACAATAAGATTTATAAATAAATAAGTTATAGGGAAACAGAGGATGTTTCAAAAGAAAACAAAATGTAATTCACTCAAACTTGTACAGGCGGTCCTCAGGTTACGCGGTTCTTGACTTTACAACGCTCATTAAATAAATGTAAAGAAAAGAGTTAAACAATTTCGAAGTTACGAGGTTCTGTATAAGCTTTTACTGTCATGATATGATGTTTTCATGATGTGTTTTGCGTTGTGTCTTTAGTTCTAGTTTCCTGTTTTATTTTGTAGTTTTTCCCTGTTCACTTCCCTCACCCTGTTTTCTGTGTAGTCTTTTGTTCCTGTTCATAGTTTTCACCTTGTCTCGTTAGTTCATCCATTTAACCTGTGTCTTGTTTTGTTCCCTGGTATTTATAGCCCTTGGTGTCAGTTCTTTTTGCTGGTGCATTGTGTTTGCTTCATGTGTTAGTCGCCGTCCTGTTAGTCACGTTTAGAATTAAAACATCTTGGTTGAGCATCGTGGCTCCTGTTCTTGCATTTGGGTCCTCACCTTCACCATAACCGTGACATTTACACTGCGTGGCTCGAGGGCTGAGACTACGCCTCAGTACGTGTATATTTATTTTATTTTAATAGAAATGTCCATTTTAATTGCCTGTACTGGTATTCAAATGTATAATATGTGTATTTAGAAAGTTAATTAGTGATTTAGGGGGTATTTAGGGTAAAAACCAACTTGCGCAAAATTTCGGATTATGCTGCGATGTAGGAACAGAACTTGTTTGTAAAACAAGAACTGCCTGTATTTATTTTAATGTAATCCAAAGTTCAACAATATCTTGATAGAGTACATTTTTGTATGTTCGCTGTAAAAGATGAAGTGTTATTAGTTGCAAGGCAACTCAACAAGTCACATTTGGTTAAAAAACTGTTGTTTTTATTAGTTGAAGACAACAGCCATAGTAAGTACCTTTTCACCCTTCCACGTATTTTATATACTTCACAGTGGTTTTTTTTTATCTTAAGGACAAAATATATAAACAAAATATAAACATAAAAAACTGCTTTTTTAAATGTCTTTTTGAAAATAAAAACTATTTACATGCTTTAGGACTATGCTTTCTGTAGCGCAGTGTTTCTTAATCCTGATGCTCGGGTCCCACTCACCTGCACGTGTTATGGGTAACCCTACTTTAACACACCTGACTCAGATCAATGGCTCATTATCAGATTTTCATAGAACTTGGCAAGCAGTTAAGTTAATCTGCATCAGATATACTGGAGTTGGTAGGAACTAAAACATGCAGGGCAGTGGGCCTCGAGGACCAGGATGAAGAAACTCTGCTGTACTTATTCCTATGTTCATCCACAATGAGCTTTCAGTGAAAGCGCACTTCCGTCCACATGTACAGGGGGTGGGGCTATATCTTGAACTCAGCTTGGCCCAAAACTGGCATACTGCGTTCCTTGATGCATTTCTATTTGTACATTCACATAATTTACTGGGAGGCCCAAGTGCTCCCAAACAGGATATTTTCTATCTATTATATATATATATATATATATATATATATTAGGGGTGGGACTCATTTAAAAAAAATCTGAATAATTACAGGCTTTGTAGTTAAATAATTTTGATTAATTACATAATGATTATATAGAGGGTTGGAAGGTTGAAAGAACTGAACTTTCAACTAATTCAAAACTGAAATGATGAACCATGCCGTCTTGATTTTAAACTGAATGAACTGTTTTGAAGAAATTAGTCAAAAGCATAAACATACTCAACACTGTCCTTGTGTATTAGACAAGGATCGAACAAAGTGCATCACACTAGCTCTCAACATGCTCAAAGTCCTAAAATATAGACTGGTTAAACGTCATCATTGCTAAGGTGATTATTAAATCAATAATGAGTCACTATTAAATAGTTAAGCTAATTAATTTAGTGTTACAGGAAACAAATTTAGTAGAGCAGGCCATGAGGATACAGCAATTATCCCCATATACAAGCAGATTTCCCCCCGGCGCCCCCATACTGTACAACACTGCATGATAAACAGGATTCTACACGCACATCTGTTATCACAGCTGCTTTCATCATCAAGATCTTTCGCTGATATCATCCTCCCAGGATTAGGGTGCAATGGGTTTTCCTTGTTCTCTGGGTCTGGCCTTGCCAAATTCTGTTTATTTGCATAATCTCAAGTGATGACAGTAACTATAACTGCGTTTGTAACAATGGCATATATGGTATTTTTAATATGTTGTAAGTAGAGGCAAATATTTACATCACGTGATAATAAAACACACAGACATTAAAAAGCCTAATTTGGGATGTGTAGGTAATCTAATCTCTTTGGCTTAATGGGACATGGTACCTTCATTCATAACTCACACTTCTGTTTTAAATAAATTAATATGCAAATATTATTAATACGCTGCTTCTTAAATGAATTCACTTAGTTCTTTTGTATGGTAAGTTTTGAGTTCACATCAGAGAAACTAAGCTTTCATTTTACTTACATTTACATTACTTGTTCTATCAACCTTTTAAATGTTTAAGTTTATGTACGTATTTTAAAGTGAATATTTAAACAAAGACAAGTTTTATAATATTAACTGTGAACTGCATCAAGCAGTAATTTTTTTTTTTTTCTTAAAAGTACAACGAAAGAAACCTTTTTATGAATCGGGATATTCATTTGGAAAAATTAATCCTACTGTTGCTTGTGGTTTGGTATAATTAATGAGCAGATATGACTGTCAAAAATAAAATACAGTCAATTGGAGGAAGAGAGTACACATGAAAACACAGAACGGATGCTTAATGTGCTTTTCAACAGAAAACATCGGTTTGCCTTTCTGAACTTTACATGAGGAACAGCTTCGCTCATTCTAGCTTAAAGCCCCCTCCAAAAATTACCATGACAACAACTTCTTAAAAATGTGACAGACTTGTGGGATTTCTCTGACTTTTTGAAGAAACTATACTATTTTAATCCTTCATTGAAGGGAAGGAACTTTGTTCCTATGTCACTCTCTATCTATCTATCTATCTATCTATCTATCTATCTATCTATCTATCTATCTAATGGTTCATAGATATAATGCCACAATAGCAATGTTGTTGGCATAACAGTCAGGTTCTCTGACACATTCCCAAATATTACCTTGGAAAACCCAAGCTTGCATGCCTGGAGCACCACCAGAGGGAGGGAACATAACAGGTGTCATTTCGTTGTCTGTTTCTGCGAAGGAGAGAGACTTCAAAACATGGAACCTACTGACTTGTTACCATTGCCAATTATAAGCCTCCCTGTGGAGAATCATCATATCTTCCATTTGTAGCTTCAGCATCTTTATTTAAGTCTTGAGGTCAGGACATAACATGAATCTCAGGACTCAAGGCACTGCTTGATCTGATTTAAACTAACTTTGGCCTGCTTCCACAGATAGTATGGTTAGTAGTGTGGAACTCTTCTTTCTGTAAAGGAAAACTGTGAATTGCAGGTAACTCTCTGTGGCTGAGAGAATCAGTGTTAATGTCCTTTAATAATGATAAGAATGCCAGCTGACATGCATGGAGTATGAGAAAAAAAATGTATTGAATTTAGTTGATAAAGAGGTCACAATAAACCAAGCATATAATGTCCTGCTTTACAAAAATTGGAAGTCCAACATTTGGAACAATAAGAAAACATGGTTTAAGGAAAAAGGTGGACTACTGAGCAAACAGCACACACATACAGCCTCATTCACTATTGCTTCAGTTGTTACTGCTGATGTCCCCATTTGACAATCATTGTGTTTTCTTAAATTATTACCTTACAGCAAAAGACATTTTTCACTGAGAATGTTAATGCAGTCTTATTATTATGTTAATTAGGCCTCTGCAGATATGTTCTTATTGTTTTGCAGTTACAGTAGGGAAAAAAGCCAATTAAAGAAACAGAATATCTAAGATGAGTCCATGCAGACAATCACAACCATTCATCTGAACAGTTTGACATAATTAAACAGATTATTCCTCAACTCAAGCTTCTACTCCGTCATGACAGACTTTTTTTTTACTGCCTTTTTACATCCTGACGTATAATTTCTCAGATTATTATATAACAATATACACGATAACACACATCTTGTCCTAATATGTCCACTTTGAATGCTGCTATATTTTTAATTAAAATGTATCAGATAAGTATAATCAGCAGTTTGTTTGGGATTATGTGGGCACTGGGGTCACATGGTTGAGCAGGTTGTTCAAAACTGAAAGGCTGGTGGTTCTCCCAGTCAATCTAACTTTTGGCACTTGGGCAAAACTCTTCACCTTGTCTCCATTGTTGCAGGGCAACAACTTCCACTTCCTGTTAACATATTTTGCATTTCATGTGGCAAAACAACAATTCCCATCTACCCTCTAGCCTTTGGTTTTGTGAAGCGTTGCCATAAGTTTAAGTTTAGTTGGAAGGACAATGACTGCTGTTTCATTGTTAGCTGCAAGACATGTTGTTCTATGTCAAATTTAATCATGGTTATGTTTGATTATTCAAGGATAGCTTCAGTTACTGGCATGTTTTATATTACTGTCAGCATTATGCATGATCCTGCTTACCTAGTTTATATTCATTGATGTTATTGTTATCTTCAGTTGTCCGTTCTTTAATAAATCCTCCCAGAACATTAGTCTAAAGTAATTGTGCGAAAAAAGGTATTTGTTCTTAACTTTTATATAGAGTTGAAAATACAGGTTTCACAAACTGAATTTTATTCTGTATATGGTTACGCATATCAGTACCAACATGATCTACTTAATTACATCGCTTTGAAAAACATAAATTATTTTTCTCAGGATTTTAGGTTTTCTTATTTTTGTTGCAGGTTTGCACCCCTGGTGGGTTGTGACTTATGAAATTGATATTTTCACTTGTACATTGGCACAAGTTATTATGTTAAAATAATTCCAACGTTTCTTGCAAAATTTAAAATGTGACAATTTCCTCTTACACTCACTTTGCTTCACCTCTGTTTTCATTACCCAAATTATGTGACTGAATACCGCAGCAGGGTTACAGCAGTCATCCAGTAACATTTCCAGCAAGTTTTTTTTTTTTTTTTTTTTTTTTTGGATCTTAATTTAGGGTCAGTATTTTTTCCTGGTTAGGATGATGACATTGAAATGAACATAACTAGGGGTGTGATTGAATCAACTGGCTGCCTAACAGCTAGTGAAAAGTAATTGCACCGTGTACAATTACCTCATCTAGCACCTGCTGTGTGTCATTGGCACGACGTGTTAACACACAGCATGTTCTCCTGGTGTCATCTAATAAAAACACAAACAAAAATGAGATGAAGTCTGTGAATACTGCTGGCTTTCATGTATCCACGTCTTATCTTTTTGTTTAAGTTAGGTTATATACATAACTTTTCGTACCATTTCACTGTTTTTTTGCTTGTGCATGAAGTGACATCGGTCCACGTTTTAATACTTGCTGTGTAGTTGCTAGGGCGATGCCTTTTCAGGTATCTAAGCAAATTAGTTGTGTTTCCTATTTGGTATCACTGAATCCAGATCACTTCCATATAACTGACATAGTGGGTTTTTTTGTCAACAGTAGTTGGAAAAGATAGGATGAATTTGTTTTTACTCTGAGCCCTTGCCTTTGTGGTTTTTTGGTTGCATTCATTTGGTCCTACGTTGCTGCTCAGTTCTTCTTCTGAGCAACCAGCTCAGACCTGTATTTCTTCTAGCTAGTACATGGGAGTGTGTTTGGTAAAGCAACTGTAGATGGCTTGACATAAAGTGTGCCATGCTTATCACAGACATTGTCATTAATTTAATCTTGGTCTGACTTCGAGGCTGTTTTATCAACCGGGCGGTCACTCAGGAGCTGCCAATAACTAATCTGAAGATTGTTAATTCCCCTTTTTATTCATCACGTTGTCAAAGTGTTCTCAGTGCAGCTGTTGCCGTGTTGACTAATATGTAACAATATTTAGACATCATTTGCAAGAGATGCTAAAAAGGTTAGTTGTTAAAAAATGAAAAAGATTAGTTGATAATAGTTGTTGTTGTTATTTCTTATAAATTACAGTCTGGATCACTGCCTTTAGTTTTTTTTTTTTTCTCTTTCTTACACTGCACTAGTAGATTAAAGTATTTTAGATATTTGAAAAATGGTTTAAAAAAAAAGCAAGTTTATAGCAAACCTTTAGTCTGTTAATCATTTTTATTTTAAGAAAAAGGCATTTATTTGTATCGCTTTTAAAAGAGCACAGTCTCTCAAAGTGTTGTGCATAAATGCACCAAAATCAGCCAGTTCATCCATTCCTTTTTATTGAACAGTGAGGTTTTAAGAGGTTTTCAAATGGAAAACATGAAGATAGCACATTTTGCACTAGCAAGACAGAGCGGGTTTCTAAACACAGTGTTGACAACAGATCGGCGTGCCAGACTGGATCAAAAAACACAGCACAGGTGACAATAATATGTGATATTTAGGTACCATACTGTTGCAGTTTAGTCCCTAAATATAGAATATCTGATAATCTGATAAGCAAAACCTGAAAAGCTTTGGTAGATATCCAAAAGAGAATTTAGATTCAGAGAGACTATTTAAATCAAACAGTGAGGATATCTGACTGAAAACAAGGGGCCTCATTAAATGTAACAGTACTCTCAGTTTGCTGTACCCTGGTGGGTTATTACTTTTATCAGCTGCAGGTCTCGTCTCCAGTCACACTTTTGAAGGTTACTTTTGAAATGGAATCGGTTATAGTTAACTCATCACCCTTTTAAAACAAAGAAGTGATGTAAATCTACCCGTCAAACGTTTGGACACTTTCTCATTAAATCCAGTGTGAAACTTTTGACTGGTAGTGTATAGGTTTATTACATCAAATAAATTAAATAGTAATTTTCTAATAAACATGCTTTTAAGTGGGTGACAAACTATTTTTGTACAAGCAGCATTATTTTTTTTTCTCCGGATCCAAATGGAACACATATATCCTGACGTTGCTTCTAAACAACCTTAGATTACACAGTATTGGAAAGCACATGCTTGTGTAACATTAAGTTTAGCTGTTTCATTTACCCACATTTTCTGGTTATGTAAAAATGCAGCATGAAAACAACTTGCTTTGCAGCTTGTTGTTTTGTTCTGATTTAACATAACTCGCAGTTGGATTTTTATCTGCTACTATCAGGCAATGACGACAGAATTAACTCCTAGTAATATCTGAGAGGTCGCTGTAAAATCTAAATGGAATCCAGATTCTTGCATAATGAAGCATTCCTAGCAGGAAATGGTTAAAGCCAAATGCACTGAAAGGAAAACTTAAGTTAAGCATACATAAGTGCTTAATCCACTACCACATAAATTAGACATCACATTTGTAACAGTTACTTATGAAACAGAAAATTATTCACAAGCACTCTGCAGCAAACACTTTCAGCTTTTGCACATTCAGAATCTATGCAAATGCTTCCAAAAGCACACATAAGCACATGTTCCTGCTTTGTGTTGAAAGAGGGTTAGACTTGTTACTAATTGTGACACTGATTCATGATGAGAGAGAATTAGACCCTGGTCTCTGCTGCTGCCCAAATTCTAATCAGGCTGTAAATGAGAAAAAAGTGGCCTGAACTCTGGAGCAGAGAGATCCTTCAGACTCGAATTCTAATACCTGTGATTGGGAACTGACTTCTGACTAACATAATCACACATACAGCTAGGTCCAAGTATTATCAAATTAGGAACACCAGACAGGACTTCAAACTTTACTTTTTCTTCCTGTGAAACTGTTGTGGAGCAAAGCCACAAAATTTAAAAAGCTTTTTTTTTATTTTTGATCTAGACTCCATGATTTATACATAAATAAATAAGAGGCAATTTGCAGAACTTGCTAAGCGCATGTTTTAATTTAAAGAATGTCACAGAGAGAAGTCGTGTGGAAAAAACTCAATCGGCAAAGTTAAACCGTCTCGATCCACTTCTCATGTCTTTATATTTAGCAACCAAGCAGCCTGGCCTGCAATCTTTTAAAGTGGTCTTGATCAATAGTTCTCTAGACATTCTGAAGGTCCTACAAGGTTTTTCATTGGGCATTAGCTGCTGTGTTGTTTTTTTTTTTGTTTTTTTTACACATTTTCAGTTTGGTTTCAAACAGTACCTGACTGTTTTCGGAAGAATGTGTTGTTTTGTTTGTTAAACAAGTCGACATTGACCCATGAGTCATTCAGGCATAAAAAGGTACCCAAGTCAAGAATAAATCTGGGATAGATCAGGGATAAATCTCCCCAAAGACAAGTTCGCAAAGTTGTATTTTTCAGCCCGTTGTGTCTTCCGGACTATTGCAAAGACTCATGGCTCATGTCAAATCAAATTTTATTCATAAAGTGCTTTTCATGCAAAAGGCAACACAAAATGCTTTACATAATAAAAACTATGCATCTATATAAAAGAAAACATAAAAATAAAACAAACTTTCACATACTGAAGTATATAATATAGCAATTTCATAATGCACACATGATAGTCTCTTTCATACATAAGATAAAACACACACTAATCCATCCACACCTTGAGCTAGTCCACCCTTGACCACAGAGGGTGTTACCACAGGAACCACCCAGTTCAGACGGTCCATGCTATAGCTGTAGGGCTGCAGTGGAAGATGCTTAGCCACCCAGACAAGGGTAAGAACTGCAGCAACTACCCTGCAGACAGAGCAAGAAAAGGCCCCAGCATGAAGGAAAACAAATGATCAAATAAACCTAAAAACCATCAGAAAAAAATTAGATTAAATTAAATAAATAAAAAAATAGCTAAAAGCTAAGCTAAAAAGGAAGGTCTCTACCCTCTTTTTAAAAAAATGTCAACAGTTTTTGCAGCCCCAAAGTTCTCTGACAGACAGTCCCACAGACAAAAACCATAGCAGAATGAGGTAGTCAAAGTCTTGGTTTTAGGAACAACTGAAAGGCCAGTTCAAAAGAAGATCAGAGCTGCAAGCGTTAAAAGTGTGTCAGATAAACAAACAGGCCCAGACAATTAAGAAAGACAATTATAAAAGAACCTTAAAATCAATCCTGAAATGCACATGGAGCGTTTTTAAAACAGGTGTAATGTGTTCCAGCTCCCTGGTTCCCCTCAGCACATGTGCTGCTACGTTCTGGTTTAATTGTGAAGACCAGTGAGCAGGGCATTACAATAACCCACTCTACTAGAAATAATAGCATCCATCAGCTACATGCTGGCAAGAGAGGAAAGGGTGGACCTGGCGATGTTTTAAACCTGTCTTTGTGAGGTTTCTAAAGTATGGGATAAAAACCAGCTATGGGTTGACAAGGACACCCACACTTTTCACACATTACAAGGTTTAAAGTTTGTAACTTTGGTAACATGAACTCTCTCTAAATGTGTTTCAATTGCCTCCACAGCGCCAAAGACAGCACAGTTTGATAAACATGTTGCACCAGGCAGGTGATTTTTTTTCATGGAGCCATTCGAAATCTTGGCACTATATATGGTGAGATCCATGTCCTTAAAGTCTTAGTAAAGCAGAAATAAGAGCTTTTCACAGTACAGACTGATGTATCAAGCACACTGCCAGCAGTGAATGATTAAAATAATCAACAAGTGAATAAAATTAGGTCTAAAAATGAACGGAAAAACCTTGTCCTTTCTCAGACACGCAAGGCCTGGTGAGCTATTTCTGGTTAATGATTGTAGAAGTACCAGGTGAATTATGAGACACGTGCTGCCGGTGATGTAAAATGTCATCACTGCAGCTTTGCACATCATCCACTGACCATAGTTACTTCTCTGCTTGGAATTTCAGAGTTGGTGTGGTGCCCTCAGACACCTGCGATGCTCTGCTGAGTCTGCTGGTGTGTTGCCAGGTCTGTGGCACAGCTGTCAGCTTCATTCTTTCAGAGTTAATTCAGTTTTTCTTATTCTAATTCATCCCCTGCTATTTGAGTAGACAGACTACTGTCTGTTTAAGTTCAGCTAATTCTAGCGACCCATTAGCGTGGCAAAGCAGTTGGCATTTTTGTTGCTGCATGGTCTTCTGCTTTGTGTTTATGTTGTTTTGTTTAATCTCCAGAAGTGTAGTTCAACTACCTAAAAATAATTAATCAGTCTGTCTCACAAAATAATTTAAAGAACAAGCAAAGATGTGATTGAATTTAGATTCTTTTTTTTTTTAATATATTTACTCAGTTATTTTTAAATCATGCAATCGTCTTATCTGTTAAAAGAATGTGATGCGCAGCTCCTTGTTGTCTGGGCTCTGTCCTTGGACTGTCATAATGGCCTGGCGAACGGCAGACAGAAACCAGATAAGGCCTATAGACATCGAGACTACTGTCTTCTGTTCTGTTGATAGTGTGTCATAGAAAAGGCAGCATGCCATGTGACCTCGGGGAACACTCCTTAGAGCTGCTGGTCGCCTTGTACCACCATTCTGATCAGATTTAAAGATATGTCTGAATTTTTCACTGTATTTTTTACCATGTCTTTGCACAACAAATACAAATATTTTCTCACCTTTGGAACATATGAGGTAGTTTAACCGGTCAATTGGGAACAATTAGTTACTCTAACTTAGCCATACAAGTCAGTTACACCTGCTGTACTTTATTCCTTAGAGTTGCACTGAAAGTACTGACATATGGATGTTCTCTTCCTATATTGAACATGGCTACGGGAACAGGTAATAACTGAAGAGGAGACTGTTGGCAGTAGGACATGACTGGACTTCTGTCATATGTGATGTATTGTGTGTCCAGCGATTTCTCACCTTTTCACTTCTTCTGTTTCCACTTAAGATAGAAACAGCCAGCACACAAGAGGACTGTAGACTTAAGACTAGTGAAATATCCTAGAAACCACCCTTCCCATTTTCTTTATTGTACTGCGTCAAGGGAAGTGTCGTTTCTGGAACTCCTCTCAGCCATATTATGACAGCTAATTAAGAAGATGATGAGTGCTACTTTTGCTCTGATGTGATCTTGAAAGATTAAAGATGAAAGATGAGATTATGTTTCTATTAATATAATTTTATTTTCCTCATGCTCTATACCTCACTTTTATGATGCCTAAAGCTGATTGAAAGAAAAAGGGCTTCAAAAATCTGTGTTGTTGAAAAGGTATTTTATTATTTATTTACTTAATGCTCATTTTTCACATTTCTGTTGTATATGGGCAGTTAAATTATCAGCAAGCTCCACAGAGTTCAGAGAGGCCTTCAGGAGATATTAGATGAAATAATATTTGATCCATATGAGCAAAGACTGAATGCCATTTTTAAAAAGCTTATTGTGTTCATGACAAACCATTAACATGCCATTTAAACTGGCTGAAATGTAGAGAAGTTTGGAATTTTGGTCATTCTAATGCATGAATTATGAATTTGATGGGCTGTACCTTTGGTTCTCATGCTAAAAGAAGCTGTTTGAACAGCAGTTGATTTGATACATTCTCTATAAATCATCTGTGAGCTGTTGGGTTAAAACCAAGGGAAGAAATCCAAAAACATGCATGAAGCTTGTTTTGGGGAAAAGGTTGAGCATAATTTGTTTGCACAAAGAAAGCAATGAGAAAGCTTAAATGAAAAAAAAACAAACTGCATACACATTAGACTGGATCATTTAACATTTGCATAAAGTGAAGGAAAAAAATTAATTAAAAAAAAAAAAACATGAGGTGAAACTACAGTGAAGTAAAAAAATTAATAGAACAAATGTGAATATTTGACTTTTTACATATATTTGAACAGACAAACACTTCATCATCTTTGAAATTATTTCTATTAATAAAAGCAACGTCAAACTACAGAGACATTACACGGACATTTTGTTGTTATTTTGTGGTCTTAATAAAAGATTCAGACATAGGACTCAGTAGAAAAAGTGAGTACACCCACACACATCTATCACACATTTAAATCTACAACATTTGAGTCCAGGGTGCCAGATTAGGTATCCATAATTAGAACCTCCTCCGGGAGTGATAGGTGGAATCTGTTTTATTTAATCCTCTTATATGTAGGGTCTAGTGTTATCTTTGTTATAGGAGTGTGGTGTCATCATGCCAATGAGCTCACTAAGGCCTTCAGAAGTAACACTTTTAAGTCTGCCAAGGAGTTAAAAAAATAAAAGAGAAAGAGGATCAAAAAATGTAATTTGTTTAGTTTGTTTTGCACATAAATCTTCCCTCAGTGAAAAAAACATTGAAAAGTGTTGATTTATTTAAAAGACCCCTGTATTTTCAGCCTTGGAGCAGATCTTCTGAGGCCATAGAGGATAAAAGAAGTAAAACAAGGCAGAAACCGCTTTCCTAGAACCCAAAAATGTCAACGTTAAACATGACAGTAAGTATGAAGCTGTCCATGACAAAGTGCAGAGTAGTCAGAAAGAGAGTGCATAAATTTGACCTGCAAGGAGATTTTAAAATCTTTGAGCAAACCTTTGCTACTCAAAATGTACATTTGAGATAGAAAGAGAAAAAAGAAAATTCTGATGCTGATATTTAATATACAAACGCCTGATTTTTAGAATAATGCCTTCTGGCAGAGAAATGAAACACAGTGGTCGAAGTGACAGATATCTTGGGCAAAAACCAAACATCTTTTTCAGGATAAGAAGCCTCCTGTGAAGCTGGATGAAGGAAATATTATGGCTCGGGGTTTCTTTGTTGCCTCAGTCGGAGCATCTGTCACTGAGTTTAATATGTATTCTGCATTTCTTCACAGTGATTTAAATTAAAGCGAGGTCATCTGTCTACAAGTTGAAAAATGAATATTTCAGTGGAACAGTGACACCGAAAGATTCTAATAGATCTGCCATGTCATGGTAATAAATAGACAACATATGCTATTACATCAGCAGGACTCCATGAGGGTGCCGGTTCCTAAAATGAATTTTGAACACATTTGACACATTCAGACTTGAAAAAATTTGGTTTGGAAGCTGAAAATGATTCTTAACAAGAACTAAAAGAAAAGAAAAAATCATTTCTTCTTAGTGAACCACGATACGATCTGTGGACAGAGACCAGATTCATCCAAATGCCAGACCGAATCACCAATAAGCTGAAGAAAGTGAAGTAAGAGCAAAAGGTGAAAAAGACTTTGTCAAACTTAGAGAGGGACATGATGTTACATGTTCATCTTTTAGCTGCTGGACAGTGTGATGAGTCAATGAAACCAGACTTCAGAAATCAGAATTTGGTCTTCTTCTTTAGTTGTGTCTGCTTCCCAACTCCAGGTTTTCTACAAATAAAGCCAGACAGGATGAAGACTTTCACTGTTGTTATTTACTGGAAAACATACAGTTTTCATGAAATGCTTTCACTCTTAAAGGAAGGGGTTAAAATTTAGACAAATGTCTTGTTACATGTTCAACACATTCTGTGTCAATTTGAACACAAGATGTATAAAAACAGGCAGAAAAGTTCTACCCATTTGAACACATTTATTGTGTTATTTAAAGAATCAAACATCAGCCTGAACCAAACCAAACTAGAACTGTATTTCCAGTTCTTTTCATCCAGTTTAATTTCAGATCTATTCTGAAAGAATAAAACATCTTGGATAAAGATGATAATGAATTAAATATCAAGTATCTGGGCTTTCTATAATATTCCCTCTTTCGTACACTTTCTCAGTTCTTGCTTTAGAAAAATTGTTTCCTTGATTGTTTTATTTAGTAATTTTCCTCTGAAAGTGTGTTTCATTTCTTTTTTTCATCACAGATTCAGTTATTTAATACAAGCCAATAAAATAAAAATAAATGGAGTCAAACTTCAACCACACAAAACAAACACACTTACAACACATTAGCCAGACAATGACAAGAGCAGTAAGGAAATATAACCAAATCAAGTTCAGACATGCAACTATTACAGAAAACATGATGTGATGAGGTGCAAGACAAAGCAAGCTGAACTGAACTTTACTGTCCTGCCCAGCAACTTGCAGCAAGTGAATTATTTAGTTAAGTGTTTGGACGTTGGCTAAACAGAATATCCGTGTCACCCTCATGGAGAAGACGATGCATAGTCAGGTTCAGATAAGTAGCTCATCAATGTTTTATTATTATTATTTTATATGTATATTTAAAAGAAAACATATAACCAAACAACAAAAGTAAGATAAAAAACAGACATATTGGTAAACAAGTTGACAGAAGTAAAAAAGAAAAGTGTTATACTCCACCCTTTCATTATTGGTTACTAATACGGTACTAATAGGATATAATATTATTCTAAACATACATACTTACATATACACATATGCATCCACCCATATATACACATGTTGAACAATAATTCCATATTTATAAATGTTATTATAGTAAAAAAAATAAAAAATTAAAAAATAAACAAAACAAACAAAAAAATAATTAATAAAGCACCCTTAGTGACCCTTGCTGAATGTTGAATCTCTTATGCAACCTTGTCCCTGGAGAATATTGTGTTTTTATACGACTTTAATTGTATTATATTTGAACATTGCTTTAGCCCCTGTGCTAGCCCATTCCATAGCTTTACATCAAGTACCAAAATGCAAAACCCTTAAATTGTTCACACTCACTAAGTTATTTAGTTAAATTTTCCTTTAAGATTATAACATTTTTTTCCCCAGAACTGTGTTTGAATGTTGAACGGTAACTTGTTTTTTTTTTTTGCTTTGTACAATATTTGTGCTGTTTGAAGCTCAACAATATCCACAATCTTTAATAACTTTGACTTTAAAAACAATGTGTCATTGTGTTTCAGATATTTAACATTATTTTTCTATTATTCTATTTAAGTTGCATCAGTTTATTGTAGTATGTGGGTGGTTGCAACATGTTTGCCTTGTTTGACAGAAAGAAGTACATTCCACATGCCACACTACCACCAAGGGTGACAAATTTGAAGCCAAATAATTAATAGATACCTTTTTTTTTTTTTTTTGCCTTCATGCATTTTCAGCATGGTGTTTGGTTATTTATGTCTTTTAATGTTTTTGTTATTTTATGTTCAGCGTTTTGTTCAGAAGCTGTTGTCTTAAATTGCTTTATAAAGTTGGCCTGGCTTCATTCTAAAAGTGTTTGTTTATTTGTTTGTTGTGTGTTTTCTCCCCAATGAAAGCTGGACACATTTTTGACAAGCTTACTTGAGAGTGATTTCTTTCTTAGAAGATCAGAGGCCAGCATCATGCCAAAACTCAAATCAGCAGCAGCCTTGAAAGCAAGTGCATTCTGTTTTTTGAAAAGAATCAAAGGCATGACAGAAGGTATTTGTCATGTAACCAGAAAACCCTTCATTTTAGAATTAAAATAGATACAATGTCACCAATATGGTGTAGACTGACAACATCTGGTGAAAGAGATTAAAATTTAATATGTTGTTCCCCTGGGTAACAGTTTGTTTGTTTACATCCAATTGCTCATCGTAAAAGAGTCTTTTTTTTTCTGTTCAGGCCAAATAGGGCAGCTCTTGTCTTTGTCTGGTTTCAGTTGTCCACCAGAAAGGCATCCAACAGTTCTGAACACAGACTTTATAGACAAAGAGTGGATAGTTTATCATTTGCACACTTCTGCATAATGATGAATGTTGTAATATTTTCTTTGTCATCACATGAGAATTGTTACTCAGCCCTTTTGCTGCGACACGTGTTTCGGCCCTTTGGTGCCAGTTGGTGCAAAGTGAGCTTTGCAATAACACACCTTGTTGACTTTGCTCCAGTATGTACTCAGTCAAGTTAGATTTTTTTTTCCTTTTTTTTTTTTTTTTTGCTTTAGGAAAGAGATTCTCTCAGCACTTCTTATCACTTTACTAACTATTTCTTTGGTGTTCTGCCTTTAAGGTTGGACTATTGTGCAACATTCCAGCAGTTTCATCCAAGACTTACCAACTCCAGCTGACATGTAATGGTGATCTCAGGATTTCAGACAAGGAGTTTGTCTTTACTGCCAAGAACAAAAGTCACCATTCTTTGAATGATGACCTGGCACGTACTGTGGAGAAGCTTTTTAAATTGTATTGTGTTTGTAACGTGTCCTGCCCAACTCCACTCAGCTCTGTCTTTACCTTTCGGAGTAATTTTATGACCTGCCTTTCTTCACACAAAGAAAAACCAAAGTACTAGAGATTTTACAGCTTAATGCTTACAAGTAGAATGTTCACCTGTCCAAAATATGGTCAGTCTGTGTTCAGTGTGATGAAGAAACGCATTTGGGATCTTGTGAATTACACCTCTCATCAGATGGACAGAATCTTTAAACTCTGTGTAGCCAGGAAGGTTGCCCAAGTAGTCTACATATTGAAAAGTGGACTGCACATCAAAATCTCAGCTCATTTTCACAGCATCTCTATAGAGCTTACACCACCTTCAGTCTATGGACCAGAGTGGTACATCCAACGATTTACATTGACACTCATCTCCAAAGAGACAAAACACTGATTTCTATCCCTAAAACGTCTGATTTTTTTTAACCTTTATATCTATCTATCTATCTATCTATCTATCTATCTATCTATCTATCTATCTATCTATCTATCTATCTATATTATATAATATGTAGGCTACTTGAGCAACCTTTCTGGCTACACAGAGTTTAAAGATTTTGTCCATCTGATAAGAGGTGTAATTCACACACACACACACACACACACACATATATATATATATATATATATATATATATATATATATATATATATATATATATATATATGTATATATGTATATATATGTATATATGTATATATATGTATATATATGTATATATGTATATATATGTATATATATGTATGTATATATATACATATATATATGTATATATATATATATATATACATACATATATATATATATATATATATATATATATATATATATATATATATATATATATATATATATATATATATATATGCTGTGTAATTCGATTCGTGTGCATCAACATTCCAAAACTATGTTTAATATCAAAGATGCTGAGATGGATTGACATTTAGCTTTAATTGTTTTCATATCCGTGCTTTTGCTAAAGACATGTAATTAATACATTAGCAATAACAAATGACATTTGTCTGTGCCTCTCATATCTGGAAATTAAAAAACATATTTGTTACACATCTTCATGTCAAAATAACACATTTTGTGTTACCTCGGTTGACACAAAAATGTGTTTAAAGACCGAGCTCATAAGTTCAGTGAAATTTGACACAATATGTGTTGTCCCTAATCTAAATCAGCACATGTGATGAACAAATCATCTGCCAATGACAATGACTCACTGACAACATGTTCAGTACATGGATGTACATCAACTAATTGTTACACCCTTATTTATATGTCTTTTGTTGTTGTTGTTGTTGTCGTTTGTTAGTTTGTTTTCTAAATCATCATAATCCCATGGTCTACTTTCCTGTAAAGTAAGTTTGCTTTATTTTATACAAACTAATACAATGAAATGTCCATATTTAAGACTGCAGTTTGGTTATAACTCATCTAGTTAATAACTAATTCTAAAAAGTACCTGTGCTCTCTTTACAACTCAAGAAAAAAATCTTGAATATTAAGCCCATATTGGTGTCAGCCTCCATGGAAAGAAAAACATTAGTGATAAAAAACAAAAACCCAAAAACGATCTTATGAAAAACAAATCAAATTTTTATGGACCAGAAAGGCTCGTGTGATTATTTTAATGCAAGCTGCATGATGAGGTGCAAATATATTCTGTTATGAGTTTGTGCAAAAATCATTTGTTTTTGCACAACATGTTGACATGTTGATATTTAAAATATATTTCTCAGAAACTGTGGGCAATTTTATTTCAGAACTACGTGGCACCTGAAACTCTGTGCATCTTAAATACTTATGTTGTTTTTCTCTCTTGCACTGCATTTCTTATTAAAAATAAGACAAGTACACATGGGTTCATCAAGTTCATTCTTGGAATTGATTGTATGCTGTGCAAAAGAACAAAGCATTTGCATTATCAAGTTCTCTTTTATGGCATTTTTGTATTGTTCATGTGAGGCACATTGTTACGCATACATTTCACTTCTCAACCTCCAGAATAAACAGACAGAATGAAATAATGATATTAAGACAAAAGGGCACTTCTGTGGGGGAGCCATTGGATTAGGAAAGGTTTGGAAGTAGATGTTTGCATTCTGAAAGTGAATAACTATTATAGGTCTAAATCTGGCCATCTGTTAATTATGATGATTTCCCTTTGTATAACCATAATGACATCATTCCATGATAATGCTTTTCCGTTGGTCTACCACTCTGCGAGGCAGTTGATGTCTCATAAGATCACAATCATATGAAAATCCATCTTGCCAGGCTCCAAGGTATGGATGTGGGGCCAATCTGCATTAGTTCAGACCACTTGGCATCTTCCATTGGGTGCTGATGGCAGATTTTGGTTGTGATTATAGTTGACAATAATAGCTTCTAAAGAGGTTAGCATCGATCCCTGACATCAATTTCATTAAAACTGAAAATGAGTTCTATATTTGTAAAAGTGCAGAGTGCACTGATGGCTTTCCTCAGAGGAAAATATGGCTGTTTATGTTGGATTTACAGATGCAGTTATTAATAACGGCTTCTCCACATCAAAGGTCAGCTGTAGAAGGAGCAATAAGGTGCACATTTACTACATACTGAAGTAACTGTTTTATATTACAGGTCATATCACCATCACAGAATCTAACAAAAAGATTGATTGATTGATTGAGTGAGTGAGTGAGTGAGTGAGTGAGTGAGTGAGTGAGTGAGTGAGTGAGTGAGTGAGTGAGTGAGTGAGTGATTGATTGATTGATTGATTAAAAATGTACATCCCCATAATGATATACATAACAATACAAAATTGTTTGTGTAATTTTGTGTCAGTCATCAGTTATTTGTCAGATGTGCTTGGCAACAACAGCAGTGATCTCCTTCCATCTGTGGAAATTATGGCTGTATGGTGTTTCACAGGTAAATGCCTGTTGCAGCGTTTGCGTCTGGAGTTTATTGTTAGCGCTTTTGTGGCTGTTGCTCATTGATTCCATTCTTTATTCTGTGTTCTTTACCCTGACTCTCGCACAGGTGAGCTATATATATATATATATATATATATATATATATATATATATATATATATATATATATATATGTGTATATATATATATATGTGTGTATATATATATGTATATATATATATATATATGTATATATATATATATATGTATATATATATATATATATGTATATATATATATATATATATATATATATAACTTTTTTTTTGTTTAGAATACTATTATGGCATATTAACTATTCTTGCACTACTACATTAAGATATTATGTGCATAAATATTGACATTATATTATAGTTCACAGTATACTTTGCAGTTCTTCCCAGTCTCATTCATTCATTCATTTTCTGAACCGCTTAATCCAATTCAGGGTCGCGGGGAAGATGGAGCCTATCCCAGCTGGCTTTGGGCGACAGGCAGGGTACACCCTGGACAGCTCACCAGTCCATCGCAGGGCTCTTCCCAGTCTCTTTGCACATATTTAAAACCACTTGTACATTTCTGTTCAGCATAATTGTTTTTATTTTTCTATGTGAGTACAAGGTGTAAAAGACAACCAGCAACAAGTCCTTGTGTGTACAAAAATGTTTGGCCATTAAAGCCAATTAAATGCTACTGCTGCATGTACAATGCAGCAGTAGAACCTGGAAGTGTAGAGGTGTCACCCAAATGAAAAAGAAAGGGGGGGACTTTGCCATCTTAGTATGCAATAGGTTTATTGTAAAAATGTAAAACAAATCATTTTATGACAATGCTCAACTCACGCACAGAAAAGAAAAATCTTTTTAGTTTATTTTTCATGTTTTCAGTACAAAACATATCACATTAAAATGGATTACATTTCATGATTTTACAATAAAACTTGTAACATTATGAGATGCTGGATTTCACGTTTTCACAATAAGTTACCACGTTATGACATGATAATGTTTTTTTTGTTTTTTTTTTTTATCTGGGTGGCAGCTTGATGCTTCTGCATAAAACCCCTCCTCTTCAAAGCAAAGAAATATCACTTTGCTGTAAATCCAATCAACATATGTTAAATTAAAAAGCCCTTTGAAACTGATGCATTCCCCACATAGACAATGATGGGACTTTTCTACAGCGCACTCAAAGAGCTGCCTATCATACCATTTTCTGTCATGTTAGTTACAAAATATTAGTAAAGTATGTGTTTAGCTAATTTTAGCTGTGTATGAGGTGGGTGTGGGTGCAGCAGGGCAGGCACAGTAGACCTCAGGGTTTTTGCATTCAAGACACGCATGTCAGGAAGGACCAGTTTGGAAACTAATCTCTTCTTCTTCCTGTTTAATAGAAAAAAAATAAATAAATTTAAAAAAAAAACAACAACAACAAAAGAAAAAAAAAGTCTATACTTTTCTATCAAACAAAGTGAAACGTGGTTTAAGTTACAGGACTATTTTACCAAGGTCCAGTAGCTTCTGATCTTCTTTTTTAATTTTGTCTTGTCAGTCCAACATCCAATCAAAATTCAGCAATATATGTCATCTGTCACTGCTCAAAATTCTCATTTCTACTGCAACACAGAACCTTCCCAGCATAGAAAAATAAAAGACATCACTAAACTACAAAAACTGAAAATTTAATTATTGTTATTAAAAAATGGCTTCAGTTTGATGAGTTTTCTTTTCCTTTTTTTTTATTTTTTGGCCACCTGAGCGAGCTTTGTCAGACGTCCCATGTTTTAAAACTGTAATAAAAATAGATGGTACACAGGCTGACTTGCAAATACACAAATAAGTGTTTCACACATACCAATCACCTTATCAACATTGTCTAGGTTTTGTAACATGTATCTCAATCACTCATTTACTTCCATGAAGCACTTCTTGTACACCAAATGCACTTTTTATACACTCTACAGAGCTTTTTCCTCTATTTTAACACACCAATAAGTGTGGGGTTCCAGGGACATTTTGACATGCGAATGAACCATGGGAATTGCACCATTACCACAACCACAACCACCCTAGTGCTGATTTATGTCACTGAATAGTAAGGTCCATTTTCTATACCCCCTTAATCCAGTTCTTAACCCTCGTTGCCCTAGTTACTATCAGGCAGTCCATCACATTTCAGCAAAGAGGCAAATGAGACACAAAACCATTAACACCCTCTCATTGGGTCCATTTAGAGTCTCCTAACATGCATGTTTTTGAACTGGAGGAGGAAGCTGGAGTGCCTGGAGAGAGCTCATGCTTGCATTCAGTGAACATGTAAACTCCACATAGAAAGAGCCCAGCTGAGGTTTGAATAAAAAACTGTGCCGCTGCAGTCTGAAACTGGCATACACTAAATAAAACATTTTGACTTGTGCAGCCCTGAGTATTTTTCTGTCTGATATCACATGCTTTTAAAAAAATTCTTGCATTATATGGAATTAAGTATTTCATAGTTTTAAGTAAATATGTTCTTCATTCTCTTATTCCCCATCTGCTCAGTAACAGGGTACCAGGGGCCCAAAATCTAATTATGTGTGGTAGATGCTCTGTTGGACATTGCTATTATTTTATATATTATTTATATGTTGCTTTTAGAGACTTGGGTTGTTCTCAGTTTCTTTGTTACTGCCTCCAAGTTAGAACTGTAATAGAAATATTGCACCATCGCTTTGGATAAAAGCCTCTGCTAAATGACAGTAGAGTAGAATAGAATAGAATAGAATAGAATAGAATAGAATAGAATCATATTTCTTGATTAAATATTAATGACAAACTTAAACTTATTTTACAAAGTACATGTGCACAAACGTCAGGATAAGTTGGTTCAAAACATTAAAGTTGTTATAGTGGGCCTGGATGTGGGTCTGAGGTAAACTTTGAAAGTGACTTTCAGTCAAGTCTACCTCCAAATGTTATTTGAGGCTTGGCAGCAGAGTTCCCTGACAGGTTGTGCCCCCGCTGCCCTAGTTGCTACTTGGCCCTCCTTTGCTCTGTATGTTGAAAGCACCGCTCAGTACTGGCATTCCTGCTGAGCGGCTGTGTGTAATAGGAGGGGGGGGGAGGGGGGGGGGGGGGGGGGGTGTTGGTGGTTGTGTGTCGTGTGTGGGTTTAGAGGGCTTGGCAAACAACCAGTCAAATGATACTTTTGACTTACGACTGCTGGAAAAATGCATCCTCGACTGATGAAATACTTAAAGAAAGAAGTTCATTCTGGTTTGATCTCTTTAAGAATTCTTTTAGCAGGTTTTGATTGTCTGGCATCGACAGTGAAGTAATGCCTTCACAGAGAAAATGGCCTTTCCAAGGCCGCGCATTTCATGTACAAGACAATTCAGCATTAAAGCATTAAAAAAGTACATTTAAAAAAACAAAATTTAAAAATAAATTAAATAAAGACAGAAAAAAATTCATATAAAATAAGATAAAATGCAAGAAAACAGTAATCTGAGACGTTAACAGATGTTTTGATAAAAGGCAGAAGATATGAACGTTTTCAGAATAAAAGCAGCTGAGAGTGTCAGCAGACCTGCAGTTTTCTCAGTTTGTTCCACATGGGAGGAGCAGAAAAACTAAACGCTGCCTCTCCACGTTTAGTTCTGACTCTGGGAACAGAAAGTGGATTTGACCCCAATGACCTGACGGATCTGGTTGGATCATAACAAACCAGAAGATCCTGAAATAGTTTTGGCCCTAAACCATTCAGTGCTTTGTAAAAAGAAAAAAAAAAAAACCAGGAGGATTTTGAAGTCAGTTCTTTGATTAACAGAAGCCATCTTAAAGATCTGAAGACAGACTGGAGTAATATGATCCACTCTGTAGGTTTTAGTGTGGACTCTAGCAGCAGCATTCTGGACAAACTGCAGCTTCTGCTGGGCTTTTAGTAGACTAGACTTCTGCCCTAACAGACAAGACAAATGCATTGTTTTTCTAAATCCTCCTGAGACAACAGATCTTTCATTCTTGATATGTTCTTTAAGTGATTAAAAGGTTGACTTCACAACCGTCTTAATGTAGCGGCTAAAGCTCAGGTCTGAGTACATGTCTACCCCCCCAGATTTCTTGCTTTGTTATTAGTTTTTAATCCAGCAATTTAAATCTGAGTGCTGACATTTAATCTTTCTTCCTTGTCTCCAAAAGCTATTCTTTCATTTCTAATTATTTTTTCTTCATATAAGTGAAGAAAGTAATGGCACAGCCAATCTTTACTATAATCAATGCATTTGATCAGGGTGTCATCAGCATAATTGTGGTAACATATAGCAGTTGCATTGGCTCAGGATGGAGCCTAGGGGAACTTTGCTGGTTATGTTAGCTCAGATTTATGGTTACCTATAGAAAGAAACTTGTCAGCAGGGACTATGGCTATTCTTAATTCATGTCTGTCGATAAGATGTTTTTGTTTTTACGAAGGAAGAAGCTGCCTTTCAGGATCACTTGTTAGTTTTTTCTGCTTAAAAAAAATGAGATAAAATAGAAAAGGAATTTCAGCATCCATTATGCTGCACCCACTCACATTTCCAACTCAACGGTATTGCCAGATATTTGTCTTATCAGACTTACTCAGCCTTGTACTGAAACTAAAAAGAGAAGTGACACTGCAGCACTCTGCCATCAGGCTTTTAAATGCTCGTGAAAGTGCTTAGTGTGAGGTGTTATGTCTTTTTTTCCTCATATTTAAAAAAAAAAATCTATCTTCATATATTTATTTCTGCTGTTGCAGTTGCACTGTGTCACTGACAGTGAAACTGCTACACTTTACGACTGGTTCTTCGGCTGATATTGTGTCCTGTACATAGACATGAACTGATCTATGTGTAATCTGTGTGTATGTGTTTGGATAATGTCCTGCCGTTTGCTGCGACCCAGATCTGCAAACTGAATTGCCACTTGGGGAAAAATAAAGTTACTTTGAATCGGAATCTGGTAGCACTATTTTACAATATGACATCTTCCTGAATCTTTACTCCAATTTTTAGCCAATTGGAGCCAATTTTAGCCAATTTTAGCCACCTAAACAATTACCAAAAGCATCAAACGGTGGGGAAGACATACAACTTCATAGTTTTCTATTGACACATTAAATCCACACTCATGTGCGTGTCTGTTTACAAGTTGGTACGGAAGATTGCAATAGCAACAGCCGGCACACGTAAGTTTTTCTTATTGAAGGGGAAGAATTTGTAATCGTTTGCCTTCACAGCTGCTTGATTTAATGGCTTTAATATGATATTTATCATTGTTTTAAATATATTCTTTGTAATGCAGTTAAGAAGACATAACTCTTCAATTTGTTATCTTACGCAAACAATTGCCCTATTGAGTCTTTCTGCTGGTGGAAGTTTCAAATTTCTGAATTCACTGGCTAATAATAAAATAAATCATATCTTGTCATTATAAACGTGCTACAATTACCGCCTAATCCCATTTCCAATATTATAATACCTGGAGAATTAAGAGGGTAAGATATAAGCATTGTGAATGGAAATACATCCTGCTGAAAAGGCACTGTGGTTAAAACATTCATGCATATTTAAAGATACACCAACTGTACATGCTGACATGCACAGCACACAGGCACAGAGTGAGCACCTGCCGGGAATGTCTCTGGGTCTGAACGTGACCCTGTCAATAGTCTGAGGAGATTAATTCCCCAGGCCTGTTTTCTTAGATAAAAATTGCGACGGAGCAGAACATAGGGAGAAAATCTGAAAATGATATATGTTTTTCAAGGGGATTAAATAAATCAGCACATTTTGCGGTTCCTTCAAATGTCCTTTGTTTCAAATTTATATCTTTCAAGGAACACGGCCTGTTAGCATTTTTCAGACTATATGAAGGTGGTATAGGCAAACCTAGTTGTAGATGCTGTTGATGGGAAATGAAGCTCGGGAAGGCAATCAGGTCAAAAATAAGCCCTCGTTGTAATTTACCCTCAAAAGTAATTTCCGTATTTATGGGATTCACCTTCAAAATGCAATGTGGCATGCAGGTAGAAAAACATGGGAAATGAGAAATCTGCTGAGGACGAGCGTAAGGGAGAAGCAGAGGGAGAAATACAAAATGGGAGCCATAAAGTAAGTCATCTCTGCAGTCTGCCATCCAGACAGCTTTCCTCTGACCTCCAGCACCACTGCCCTTCACATCTGACATAGCTGGAAGGACATGTTGGAAAAATGAGGCTGTCTCAGCCCCGTCCATATTTGAATGCACGTGTTATGTCCCTGTCTGGATTAGAGCATCTGTTAAATGACTGAATAGTAAATTATGTGCTGAGGACAGCAGAGTAGCAGGGCAGATAAAGGAGCTTTGTCTTAGTTACATTTCAGCAGGTAGCAGTATGGCTTAGACTGCCAACAGGTTTTGCTACTGTGCAAGCCTAATGGCGGATGACTGAGGGGAGGAGAGGGAGCCACTGGTAGAGGAGATGCGATTTTCCACTTGTCCAAGCAGTTTTCTGTGAAATCACACAAGTGGCCTCATACTTTTGTCAGGAAAGGTATTGCACAGTCGGGATTTTGGATACGTGCATTATTTGTTATATGTGAAAGGTTAGTCAGACAAGCAAAACAGCAGTTGAAGGCTTTAATCATGTGATTCTCTCTGTTTTTTCCTTTAGTTTACAGTGATTAGGGAGATGAATTTGTTGGGTTGATAGAAATCCAGAAATATATTGAAATCAATAGATGTGTCACTCTTTGTGTTTGAGAAAAGTAATATTTTCCAACAGAAATATAAAAAGGAAAAGTCTGTAAGTTGTAAAATAAATTCTTGTAGAAATTGCCAGTAAACACAAGTTAAATTTGTTCTGTCACCATTCCCACAAATCATCCCTGACATTCTGAGTATGTGAATCAAATCTAGTAAATGAACTGCCAACAAGTTTTTATTTTATTTCATTTCATTTTATTGCCAATAAATCTCTGCATTTTTTTTGTAGCCATTTCTAATGGCAATTTTTTCCTTATCTCCCCCGATGTAAAGAATCCTTAAAAAAAAAAAAAAAAAAAAAAAAAATCAATCCAGAAGGTAATCTGGATCACACCCAAAATTGAATAATTTGTTACTTTTTCCATTTTTTTCTTATTTCATGAAAAAATTTTTCCATATCATGTTACTAACAGACAGACTGACACAAACTCAAAAGTTTTCTGTCTATCTATCTATCTATCTATCTATCTATCTATCTATCTATCTATCTATTTACACACACACACACACACACACACGCACACACACATGTATATATATATATATATATATATATATATATATATATATATATATATATATATATATATATATATATATATATATATATATATATATATATATATATATACACTGAAGGAAAACAGAGAGAAGTCCCTGCAGGTCAGAAATTAGACAAAAATTATATTAAGAAAATGGTTACAGACAAGATGTTTGGATTCATTGCTCTATCTAGATTAAATCACATTTCACATCACACTGTAAATCACAATTTGTCATTGTTGTTGAGAATATGACATTTTGTGGCATTTTGGAAATGATGAAGCCATGGTTTCCCCTTAGGATATAACACAGCATTCCCACAGCCATGAAAAGAAGTTTGAAACCACCTAGAAGACATTTGCTCTGATATGACTGCTTTTAACATTACAGAAATAATCAGGAGTTTTGTAGTTTGTCCAGGGTTGCCTCAT
Organism: Telmatherina bonti; assembly: GCF_933228915.1. Lineage (NCBI taxonomy): Eukaryota > Metazoa > Chordata > Actinopteri > Atheriniformes > Telmatherinidae > Telmatherina > Telmatherina bonti. The sequence continues at coordinate 20,396,506 of NC_136610.1, read as the reverse complement.
TGCACAGTGGACTGACTCCTCATTTCATCAGTAGTGTGAGGTGCTGGATGCATCTTTGTGAATCACATACAATAAAGCATTTAAAGATGGTTTCCAAGGCAGTAGATGCTAATTGCATGGAAAACAGACAAACACCGACACCATTACATGCAATAATGGCTGGAAAAGGAAAAGAAGGTAAAAACAGGGACAATAAAGGCATTCAAGGCTTGGGCTGCATTGCATGATCTTCAGTTGGCATCAAGGCCTTATATACAAACTCACTGCTGAAGAAACAGCAGGTCTCTTTGTGGTAGTGATCATGTTTACTTTGGTATACTTATAGTGTCATGTTCGGAAATGAATGCTGGAGGAAAATGCTAGCACAGGATTTACTGTTGCCACATATTCAATCTTAAGCGACTGAGGAAATTGGTGGCAGGAAGAAAAATGAAAAACTTTTTTTCAAGATGCCCACACTTATTCTAGTTTCATGGTTGGTGTTTTACAGTTAGATTGCTTGGTTAGGTTGAGGAACAAAACTTCTTTGTGAAGTTTTGGAAACATTTGTATGCAACAACAGACATTTCATTCAATATTTATATATTTATACACCATCGTTGCTTTTTTTCTACTTTTTTTTAACTCTATTATTCTTTTAGTTTTTATTCTCAGTGTTTATCCAACTGTTTTGTTGTGGCCATAAAATGTATTGTAATTTTGTTCTACAGTGCATCTATGATGTTATGTTGAATGACAATAAACTGAACATGAATCTGAATGTGAGTTATGTTCTTTGCTAATTACAAAATGCTAAAGAAGGTCACGTTGCTTTTAAAAGTAGTTATTTATATTTACTAATGACTTCTCGCAAAAAAAAAAAAGACTTAGTAATTGTGTTACAGCATTAGAGCACTTAAATATTTGTTAAATTAATTGTTCCATTATTTAAAAAAAACACAGTGGACATAAGAGACATTTTTGTAAGGCTGATATTATTGCGTGCACTAGCCAATATTAGGAAATTATAAAGATATTTATATTATATTTGCTATTTAACGTCATCTTCTACGTCAACATTTTCAGATCTCTGAGAGTGGAAGGACTTCACACTGCAGCTGTCTGATAAGTGATCAGTCGATATTATAGCCAGAGGAGTTTCCTTCCATTGATCTGGAAAGTCAAATAAAACGGTTTTGGTAGAATAAAACTTGAAATGATTTATTTCATGAAGTCTAGAAGTGGCTGCTGCACAAAGCTGGGATAAAAAACAAAACAAAAACCCTGACACCTGCAACAAGCTTTGCCTCGTGTTATGCAGGAGAAGAGACCCGATCTGTGCTGCTTATAGCTTTAACCTCAGAGTGAATAGTGTGAATTGTCCTGAAAGTATAAACATTGCCTTCTTTTCACATACATGCTGCTTTGCATACACACGCAGAATGCATGTGGTCAATACAACTGTGTTTTTTGTTTTTTTTTCTCTGCAGAAATTACTTCTAGCTGTTTGGGTTTCACTGCACTTCTTTAACTAGACTTTTTACTTTTACAAGGTCCAGTATGATGTAAAATACAGAATCTATCCATCATAGCATACCACCCTTTACAGAATACTTCCACATCATTTGATCCAAAACAATAGGAATCTACAAGTAGAATAGTGCACAATCCTGTGTAGTCAAACTGACCAGATGTGGGGGAAGTTAAATAGCTGGAAATGATCATATTTCCTCCCCTCTTTACTAAATATTAAAACTAGTTTTGATGGAACTTCAACTCCATCTGCACAATCATCTATTCATAATAAAAACTGAATTTGAAAACTGAATTAGATCTGACTAATGAATGAAATGGGAACTTACAGGAATAAATCACGAACAGAAAACTATCAGCACTAATCCCAGGCTGCTGGTCATCTTTGTCTCCTGCTCAGGAGAGACATCTCGTGTGATTGTAATTGCTGACAGTCACCATGAAGAAACACTGTTTCTGGTCACAATGAACATGTCTCATAATTTTCTTGTTTTATTTCTATGAGGGGAGAGGTGATGACTGTAATTCCATTTAAAACCCCTCCTCTCTTTTCTCTGGACTCGCTGTTGCTGCATCTCCCAGTTGTTTGTGGGTGTGCTTGTGACCATATGTGTGTGAATGCGCTCTAAAGGGAGGTTTAGTATGCAGATTTGTAGTGTAATGCTACCTGATTCTTTAGCAATAACTATCATGCAACTGCAACTTTATTTATAACAGACTTTAAAAACAACAAAGTTGACCGAAGTGTCACGATGTGCAGTTAAAACTAAATAGAATAAAGAACATATACAAAGACAAAACTGTAAATTACTAGAAAGAAGAGTAAATAATTACAATCAATAATAACAATAAACTAAAATCAATCAAAATAAAATCAGATCAAAATGTCAAATTGTCATTTTTTACAAAAGGCCAGTGTAAACAGATGAGTCTTCAGCCGACATTTAAAACCAGAAACAGGAAGGTTTATCTAATTTATAAAGGCAGCTAGGCTAACTGAATTCAGGTTGTTAATATAATTCTGAGACAAATTTTGGTTTGAACATACAACGCAGCTCACAGGAATGTCACATTGTATGGACACGTGGTGCTGTTTACAGAGCCATGTTGAAAGCACAGTGTTGCCCTTTTAGGGTTGAGCTGGTGGAGGAGACGATACACAGCATGGCAGCTGGTTTGACACACAGAGGGGTCTGAGTCACAGTGGGGAGGGGGCATCGGAACAGAGTTAGCAGTATATTCAGTTTTGCCCAAGCAATAAAAAAAACAATAAACACCACACAGTCCTTCTAATTACATCAGTAAGTGCCTGTCTCCTTCATCACTGATGGGTGGAGTGAATGAAGTTAACATTGAATCTTTCACCCAGGAGGAATCTCATCGTCTCAGCCTTCCAACTTCACAGTGGGTTCTATCAGAGTTTTCACTGATAGTGGAGGCAACAGCAAATTTCTCGGTTCCGTAGGCAACAAAGCATTACGGTTTCTAAATTTTCACAGAAATGTTGCACTCCAGCAGCATAAAGACCAGACAGAGAGGCGAGGTTTATGACTGGTTTTGTTGTTGCTGAATGATCCTGTCAGTATTTAGTTTACCTAGCATAGTAGCAGCTTCATAAATCTAGCCAGCCCAGATTGGACACCGTTGTTGACACTTTCTCATCTACTTGCTGAACACAAAAGAACAGAATGTTACAAATATAAACAAAACACAATCACAAATGGAGCACACACATTATACAATGAAATCTCACATCTGTGAGATTCTAATAGACTACACTTTTTTGATTGGCCTGTATGGTCAACTTGAAATACCATCTTAAATACCCATCCTAAATTAATACCTGTTTGTGTTATCATTTCTAAAATAAGTTTCTTGAGACCACTTATTATTTTAATGCAGAAAAAATGCCGTTGTGAGTAGCAACCAATCTAGTACATTTTACATCATCTCCTGTTCATATAATTAAATTTATGAAAAGTACTAAATAGCATATTGATGACATGTATGTGTGATGTGTGCATGTAAATATAATCCCATGCCATACCTACCAGACTTCCTGAAACTATAGAGATGGGGGAAAAGTTGGTTCTTTTTTTATTGCTGTGTATTAGCACTTGAACACCATCCAGGGCAGTTTTCTTGCAGCTGATCAGAATTCTTGGCTTGACTTTCTCTTCCTTCAAATCTTCTATTTAAGGAATGCTGCCCCTCCGAGCTATTGTACCAGTGCCACTGCGCTAATCAATCACAGACCACGCTGCGTGCGGCAGCGTATGTGTGCGTGTGTGTATACATGCATGCATGCACAATCTTAAAGGGGTGTTTAGCTAATGCTATTCAAATGATTATGAGTCCTTAAACATCAAGCCTATTGCCAAATTGCCCTTGACACAGAAATATGTTGTTAGCTAAGATAATGTGTTGCCCATTATTTTAGGCTGTAGAGCTCTGCCAGAATGCAGGATTTGCTGCTTGCAGGGCGGTGGCAGCTGCACACTTGGAGATACATAGAAGAAGAAGCAGAGAGCATCTCCACCATTATGTTGCCAGTTATGGAGACAAGAGGGAAAATTGTAGGTTATACTTTAAAATGAAATGCTTTTTTGCTTTCTACTGTACAAATGCAACAGTTGTAGTATAAAACCAACAGTGCCTTTTGGTTATTCTTATTATATAATTTCTGTGAAATATGAAATGACACTTGGGGCTTACAAAGAAACTATTACAGACAGTATACCAGCAACAAAGATTTGTTTAATGCTTTGATCTGTCACATTTGGGAAATTTTAAAGCTTGCTCTTGTCTGTTTTCTTTTGCCTATTGAGTTGTATGACAAAATAGTTTGGAGAAAATACTTTAAAAACATGTCCAAATCCTAATAATGTTAATTATAATAGATGGTAAGATGTATGGTTAGACAATACAGTTATTTAAAACATGGCCTTGTTTAGGTTTTGTAAGAAGTCTGCCTGGATTTGTAAGCACATCTTATCATTTTTTTTTTCTTTTTGTTATTAAGGACTTTTGCTTTTTAAGGTCTATCTTAAACAATAGTAATGCAACATTGGACTTGTGATATTTTCTAAGCATCCATAAACATGACATATGACAAAAAAAATGTTTCTTGCAACAATTCAACATAAGGGTGTTCCTCTGTGTAACATAAGCAGATCAAAATTAGGTTACCTGTCCACTTTCCGTGGACAAAAACATAACACAAAATGCAGATGTTGCAGAAAAAATGTTAGATTGAGAAAGAGTGGTGGATTAACACAATGTTAATGTCATTATGATTAAAATATACTATTTACACATTTGGGCCTTTTACATTTATTTCTTTATAGTTCAGAATAGTTGGTATTTGGTTATTTTTTTTAATAACATAAAAGTGTACTTTGAAAAGGAATATTTTGGAAAAATCATACCAGGCTATAAAATAGACAAACAAAAACAAACAACTCTTGCTAATACTTATTGCTAATGGAAAGCACTGGATGAGAAAGGAGTGGCATTCTGTAATTGTGGAGCCCTAACACATAAGTAGAATTAAATTCCAGCTTATTGTTTCTTTTTACGTATAATGCACACAGTTATATTTTGCCTTCTAGTTTAACTTTCTGGAAATTATGTAACATTCCGATGCTTATATTAAAGATAAATTAATTTGTGTAATGTAATATATATCAGAATCTTGTTTTTTTTTTTTTTTTTGTTTGTTTTGTTGTTTTTTTTAAAAGCTAGACTATCTCTGTTTGCACACAGAAAAGTGGAGCAGAATATGATCATGGACTAATATCAAAATAGGGATGTGTGGAAAACTGGTAGTTGTAGCAATTAAAGTAGTTTGTGTTGTGTGCAGCAACTCTACGAATAAACATCCAATAGATGACAGTAAATAAATGGAAACACGGCAGCTGAGACCATTTCTGCATCAGAGGCTTGCCATGGGTGAGACTGTCTGGAAGACTAACACAACAGATGCGGTGTACACCACCTGGCTGATACATTCAACAGAATACATCATTTAATCCATGACCCTCTGGCTCCAAAAGAGAAAGGTTTAAAGGGATAGAGAGACAGAGGCACAAAGACATTTCTCAAAATGAATTTTGAATCCATAAGATGAAACATGTAGCTGTAATTCTACAATCCACATGAAGCAAAATGGCCAAACGTTGTCAACTGAAATTAATCTTTTTTTTTTTTTTTTTTTTAGAGAAATCCCTACATTTCCTACTTTGTCCTTGTGTGGCTGCTAAATTCAGCTTACTGTTTTTATTCCTCCCCAAAAACCTTTAAATACTTCATTGGGGATTGTTGTACACAGTCTCATCCATCATGTCAAATATCTCATTTGACGATCATATCATTTGAAGGTAGAACACTACTCACTTGTCTTTGGTTCTCAGTGAAGCAGAAAATAAGGGTGAAACAGTCTGAACATTACTGCATATAAAGCAAAGTGAAATAATAAACATTGGATAAACGGCACATGTGATGGACTGTGCACAAAATCCCTTCTGATAATGTCATTCACTCCTGCTGACAGACGACATGCACTAAACTGCGTTTCTGCTCAAATCTCATTGGGCGTCTCTATAATCCCATTATCCTTCCCCAAACTACCTACGTTTGATTACATTGGAGTGAAACATGGCCTGAGAGACGGTTTGACAGACAAAGCAGAACTAAGATAAAAGAAGAAGAAACGCCCCTCATAAAACGTCAAATAGCTAACATAACCAAATACATTGATACATGGAACTGAAGTGAAAGGACAAAAAAATTATTTTGCCAGCATTTTGACAGCTAGCTTTTGAGATTGGGGTAGGTAATCTTGCTCAGAAACGTTTTTCTTTTGTGGGTGAAGTGGTTCTTCGTCTATAAATTTTGTAATAATGAACAATATGAAATATAGTTAGACCCCTCAGTTTACTCTAAATCTGTAAAAACTCTGACCAATCCAAATGTTCGGACCGAAATGGAGTTTTTCATTTCTCATATTTCATTAGCTTTTTCTCCCGGCTCCCCTTCTCCCCCTCATGCGGTGCATACCTGATTCCTCACCCTGCACCGGTGGAAAAAGCTGTGAATAAAAAAGCCTTGGATCATGCAAGGAGCAAAACCAGAGGAGGGGGAGCCAAGACAGGATGCCATTTCAAATCTAGCTAGCTTCCCAACATTACCTTTCCCGGCTTTAATCTACCTTCAGAAGTGGTGATATGTGGCCCTGAGTCTGTGATACACGAGTTAGGACAAGTTTGCTTGAGCAGGTTTTCATTAATTAGATCTATTTAAGATACTTTTAATATGCTCTTTCTAGTAAACCAATTGATTGAATCCAGAGATAATGATGTGAAAAGTTTTGTTCATAAATGTACATTTCGTACTAGTTTAAGATGCAGCTCAAGAACAATTTTTATCTCAGTTCTTGATTGGGATTTGTACTTGTTCTGTAATTTCACATTTTGAATAAATATAGCACATTTCAGTACATGTAGCATACTGCATGTAGCATACTGCAGTTAACTGGCACAAAGTACCACTGCAGATGCTAACATGCTAACCACTCTAACTTGTAGTGACTGTTCCTCTTGGTAATTTCAGTGGGTGCACAAGTTGCTCTGTTTGTATGAGCAGCTTTCAAAGTTCTGGATGATGATGACACGTGATTTTAAAGCAGAATAAAATACACTGCATGATGAATCAAAAAATATAATTACAATCACATATTCAGTGCAGACAGCCTGTGTTACAGCAAGTATATTTAGGAATTTTAATGGTAACTTGATTTCCATCACTGGTGTCATTCAAATATAGAAAGTAAGCTTTTATGTCAACACATACATAAAAGAACATAACATGGACACTAAAAACACATTTATTGACAAGCATGTTCATAATTTTAAGAAAATATGCATGCATCTGTGTATCACATTTGACCAAAAGGGGTTATTATTCTTTAGATTCCCAGTTTTATACAATCTGACTACAACAGTGTGCATTGAGAGATGGTGTTAATAATCATATAGCGGATTAGGATCCTTTAGGAAGGTTATTGTACAATCCAGGGAAAGCCCATATGGCTTTGAAAGGCCAAGTAGATTTAATCTTTAATCACACATTTGTGTTTATAATCTCATCAACTGGGTGTTGTGTCGGAATCTTTTTTTTTTTTTTCTCCCCAATGTAGCAGTTAGTCAAATGAGGCCACTGCAATCAGCCCTGACAGATTTGGAGCATGTTACAAGCCCTCTTTGTCACAAGCTGTACCTGCCACTCAAATAGCAACAAAGAAAAAGAGAGTAGGAGAAAGGGAAAATAAAAAAAGGCCACATTTTCATTTGCCTTTTGAATATCTCTAGGTAACCTGAAAAGAGGTAATTTTAGGGCCCCCCTGGGGCTTAAATGGCATGCCTTGATTTTACTGAAAAAGGACCATAGCCCACACAAAAATACTGTAATAATTCCCTAGTTTCAACTAAGTGCGAAAACTTGATCGCTTAAACTTTATATAACAATGTTTCATTGACTGAATTTTAATGATCGTTTTTGCACTGCGTGGAGGTGCTGGAAAATGTCTTTGTCGCAGAACTGTCAGGTGACATCAATCTGTCCTCCATCAATTACGTGCTAATATTAGGAAAATATTTCTTTATTTTGAGTCATTGCTAGCTTAGTCTTTTTCTTGAGGGGAAATGCCATGTTTTCTCTGTGTGTCACTGAAGAAAAAGCAGACTGTGACCCTCTCAGTCCTCACTTGATTGTCTAATTCAGACAGACAAGGACTGACATAGCAGGCGATGATCTCAGTATGTGGGCGCTTCTGAAAATGGAAGGTCTTAAAAATTTGCATCTACTTGTGTCTCTATTCATCTTAAAGGTAAGATAGATGTGAAATATGTGGGTTTTATTTGCTTCTTCAAGGCATGATTTACGAACAATATGTTAACAAATAGATATTGAGGTTACATTTTGATATATGATGCAATGTTTAAAATAAAAATGATAATTTACAAGTTGACTTCTTGTATTTTTCATGTGTATTTAAACGCAAAAGCTCCCTGAAACACTTCATTACTTCAGTCAGATACAGGATATATACGAGAAGGATGCAAAGGATGCAGTCTTCTGACTGCTTGTTAAATTTTCTCCTCATAATCACCTGCAACAGGATTAGTTTGGGGGCTCAGGGTCTGCCACTCGGTGCTAAAATTGTTTGCCAAATGCCCCAGCTGGCCTTCCCTGTTATTTGGACCAGGTACTCCGAGCCCCCACCCCCAAGATTATGCCTTCCTTCCAATAGTTTTTTCTATTAACTTCTGTTTTAATGTAATGCCAAACCTCATGCTGCAAATTTAGTTATTTTCTATATATAGTTTATATTACATACATTAAAACCAATTTACATGAAGATAGATGAGAAAGATCCAGACCAATGACTGGATTATGGTAAGTGAAGCGTTATTTATCGTATTCACACCATGCGACTGACATGCCTGTCATGCCTTTTCTTCAGTGCCATTTTTGTCGATGGAAGGACTGCAATCAGATTGCATTTCTGTGTTTTGTAAATTGCTTAGTTAGAAAAGTGAAAGCAGATTAAGAGTTAATAACTTAACTCAAGTGTTGAAGTAATGCTTATGTACATTTGAGAAAACAAAAACACTGAATAGAACATCTTTAAGAGGACAATGCTTTAGATTGTATAGAAATGTACTTTTCATAAAGAATTACAGTATAACTGTCAATTTTCTTTGCATGTATATCTGATATATTTTTTTCATAAGCGGCTTATTGCATGTTTTTCTGGCTTATATGGCAGAAAAAAACAAAAGGGATAAACATATTATTATGAAGGATGAATTATGTTTATCCAATACAGTTGTACTCACTCTCGCAATACTTTATTCTTTTAGCAACCTGGCCACTGCTCTGTCAGAGTTTCTAAATTTCCTTATACCATTATATTCTGCAGGCATGTAGTGTGGTAGTTATAGCTACAGCATGCGTAGCATCTTCTGCTAAGTTTTGTTAGCCATGTACTTGTGTTTTTTCTTTGGTTTCAGGAGTGTCCTCAAGAAAAGGTTTTTAGTTGAAAGGGTAGCTTGACTCTTTTCTACAGCAATCTGGGTTTCCTGGCCAAAGCATAGTCGCACAAATGTTTGGATTAGTTTGCAACACTTCAGAGAGAACGGTTTTAAGAACAAGGCTCATTAAGATGCTGGCTTTGCAGGCTGACAGAAGTTAAATGTTAAGGCTGTCCAAAAACTAAAATAACACAAGTGTCAACCTCGAGTGTTAAGTGAAAGTTTTGCAGACATCAATATTGGTATTAAGCATATGAACACATTTTATAGACTACATCATCTGTACACTCAGTAAAAAAGATATTTGAGGGGCTGACAATACTTTGCGTTGAAACATTTATTCACTGAGCAACTGAAGGTATTCATTTGATACGTTGACAACCGCTTAGAGACATAGAGTTATTCAGATAGGCCACCCTAATCTGCATTTACCAACCCCTCACGTATTTCACAGTGTACAAAGAGAGGATATTATTATCAGTTAACAATGGCAGACTGTGATAGCTTCATTACCTTACAAGACCTTCACAACAGCACGTTTTTGTTTCCTATGACTGAATTTGCACATATTAATTGCAGAGTATACAAAAAAATCACATCAGTTTATATGATGAGGAACTAAAAACACAGAAATTCATTATGTTGCAGTATTTGAGCATTTTTACTAAACTGAGATACAATCATTGTTGTGTTAATTTGGTTCTGGCTCTAAGATAGATGTATAACTTGATTTGAGGCATATTCATTAATTCTTTGTCTTCACTTACAAACTGAGATAACTTCATGACTGGCAACACGAGTTGTACATATTTGTGACTCAAAATCCTAGAAAACATCCAGGAATTCAACAAATCAGAAGATATTTCCCCCAAATTATTTCAGGAGGAAGCTGATCCCAGGAGAACACTCATTTGGTTTGACATGATTACAACCTATTGGGAGTTATGATAGATGCATAACTAATGTGGTGATACCCAAGATTAAAGATTAAATAAGTGGAAATTATCATGCCAGATCTACTTTTAACACACTAAAGAAGCAATGACAGAGTGTGATGGGATTATAAAACCATGCTGCATAAATTGAAGTTATCCATACTTTACCTCTGCTAGCTGATAATATTTTATAATTTGTGACAGCTCAAAGCAAATTTGCTAATCATTAGTCGAAACATTCTTCAAAGTGTTTGTTCACATAGATTTAGATAGGGTGTTGACTTTGGACATAATTCACAAATCTTGACCAATATGAGGCTTCAGTATCAATGAATAAAAGCTTTTAAAATTATGGTGTAATCAAATGCTATGGTAATACATAAATTCTTAATTTATTTATTCTTTAATGTAAAAAAAAAAAAAAAAATAATAATAATAATAATTTCTTGGCAAGAGCTTTATAAATTATAAGACAAAGAATTAATTATTTAGGAGACAAGAGTTTAAATGTGTGTACTTTAGAGCCGAAGAACAAGAGTCAAACAGATACATGTACATCAATATTTGGTCAAGCATAAAATACTGAGATTCTAACACCTTGCGATCCTGGTAATCTCTATGGTTATTGGTGTGGAAAGAATAGGGAAAGATGAGAGTGTCCTGCTGTTGCTTATCCCTTCCCAGCATGGCCACCACACTGATCAGAGGAGGACTCAGGTGGAGACCTGGAACAGTGTCATCATCAAAACTCAAACAGAAACCAAACAGTTTGGCGCAGGCACCAGGAGCTGGATCTATCCAGGGTGGGAAATGCCAGCCAAATGCCTTTTTGTTGTTCTTGATTCCACACTTCCCTCTCATAACAATATCAGAGGCCTTTCCATGGACAGAGTGTGGACTAATATTGAACAGCCAGGCCAGCCAAATAAGAGCACAGTGTACTTAGCCACCTGTGAACCAGCTGGGGAGGAGATGGCTGTAAGATGGCATTGGGTCCTTGGAGATTCAGTCTGATGAGCAAAATGAATGAAAACAACAGAAGCACCAGACTTGCTGCCACACAGAAAATTATACAGACCCTTTATCAGAATTACAAATGAATGGTTCTGCAGCAGTGTCAAGGCATCTGTGACTTGATGAATAGTTTATGCTGTGTTGATGAGGATGTATTAGTCAAAATAAATTTAAGCATTTTACTTGTCACATGCAGTTACCAACAGTGAGGCTGTAACGGTTGCTGCAATTTCGATGACATTTCTTATTCAATTACATTCATTTGAACTGTTCCACACTTGATGCATGTGTCCATAGAAATGACAAAGGAAGTGTTCATGTGGACTTACATAGTTAATTAACAATCGGTGGGTTGAAATAAGTAATAAATAGATGGAAAAAAAAAGTCAAACTCAGAATCTTTGCTCTAAATGATGATTACACAGCGATCAGAAAGCAGTTGTGCCAAGTGTTATGCTGTGTAATGACACGTGAGGGAATTAGAAAACATAAGAGATATATTGTACATTAAGGTCACAGGTGAAGCCACAGAAGCTGAAAATAATATCTCTATTCACCAGCCAAGTAGTATATGCGTCTCTGGTGTCTGATGTTTAAAATGAATAGTTAATCTGTGAATATGGTAATAAGATGTGAATCGAGGTGAATCAGCTGCTTGGCAGTGGCGTGAACCAGAAAGTATGGTTGTAAAAAATGCTACCAGAGCAGGAACTACATTGCAAATTAGAAAAGGTCTGGACAGCACTGAAAAAATAAACTTATGCAGGGATTCTTACGTTTACTTTTATCTAACTTAGAATGTACTGCAGATATTGCCTTTCTGAAATTACTGAACTTATCAGCACAGAGGTGCTGATGCATGCTTTTATTTCCAGTAGATTTGATTACTGTAACGCCCTGCTCTCTGGTCTTCCTAAAAAGTCTCTATCCAGCCTACAATTACTACAGAATTCAGCGTCACGAGTTCTGACGAGGACCAGAGGGCGGGAACACATTACACCAGTGTTAAAATCGCTGCATTGGCTTCCTGTGCGCTTCAGGATTGATTTTAAGATTCTTTTACTTGTTTATAAATGCCTTAATGGTCTTGGGCCTTCTTATTTATCCGACCTTCTTTTTAATTATGAGCCTTCGCGGACCCTGAGGTCCTCTGGTACCGGCCTTTTAGTGGTTCCTAAAGTCAGAACTAAGACATACGGTGAAACCTCTTTCCATTGTTATGGTCCTCGACTGTGGAACAGCCTGCCAGAGGGCCTCAGGGCCGCGGAGACTGTTGATGTTTTTAAGAAGAGGCTCAAGACACACCTTTTTAGCTTAGCGTTTAACTGAATTTTATTTAACTTTATTTACTTATCTTAATTTACTTCATTTATTAATTTATTTATTTTTAAAATGTTTTATTAGATTTCTTATTTTTAATACATTATTGTGAAATCCTTCTATGTATATTTTCTTTTATTGTTGCTCTTCTTTCTTACTGCTTCTTAAGGTTATTCATCTTCTGGTTTTAACTCCAGTGTTTTCCTTATGGGGATCCAGCACGCTGGGGGCCCTGCCTGTTTGGTCTGGGGGCTGTTGTCATGATGACCGCTGCTGTTTGGGTGGCGCGGGGTCCACCACTGCAGCTTCACGGCTGCGGGGTGGCCCCGTTGCTGCCTGGGAGTTGTGCGGTTGCTGTGGCAACGGCCCCTATGAGCATGCGGGGGACTGGCTCCTGGTGTGGCTGGATCCCGAGGTATTGTCTTCTCAAATCAGCACCAAGTCAGAATTTTTATCACTTACTTAATGTTTTTAGTTGTTTTATTAACCAGAATTCAGTTAAAGAGACAGTATTCAGGGAATGATGTTTTTCGGGGAATGTGGGTGGGTTCTTTGCTCTATGTCCTTGTGTGTGTGTGTGAGTGTGTGGAAAGAGCTTGTGTCTATTGTTTTTAAATGCCTTTTTATCCACTGTTTGTTTTAATCCTTAAGACTTGATTTTATCCTGTAAAGCACTTTGTGTTGCCTGAGGCATGAAAAAGTGCTCAAGAAATAAAGTTTGATTTGATTTGATTTGATTATTTTGAATGTGAAATTTTCTATTTGAAGTCTTCAATTCATTAAAAAAATAAGAAACAAAAATAGAGTAAAAGGCCCCATTTCTTCCCATCTTGAGGCTTGCAACAGAGACACCCAAAAATATTTGGGTGTTCAGCTTGGGCTTGTATCCTGCTCCTCAGACTGATATTGCTTTGGGTTTCTTGAATCATTAGGTAATATTGTGCATTACAGAACGAGAAACATGAAGATCCTTTTCTATTTTTCTTTTTTAGAAATAGTGTGTTTGACTAGTTGACATAGACTTGGATCTGCTAAAGGTTTGCATGTAGTAAAACGTGTAAACTCACTTCACACACAAAAAAAGTATCAACTGATTTACTAAGAGCATGCATGGTTGTGTCTTTAAAATGCGCAAAAATAGCACAACTCCATTTACATTAACCTTGATGAAGATGCGAGGATTATTTTCTACCCTTGCGTAAATGTTTTCGGGCTGATACAATCATCAAAACATATTGCTTACCCAGCATTGTCATTTTTGAGCTGTTGGAGGTACTCAGGATGGGTTTGGAGAGGAGTCACGCATACCTGCAAATGACAGATATTGTGTGTCACAATTGGGATCCTGAAAATGTGTTATCCAAGTCCTGAATGCCACATTTTGATCAGTTATTTCCATGCACTCTGCAGTCTTTAACTGAAACCAAACAAGTTTTTTTGAGGGTTGGGTTTTTTTGTTTGCTTGTTTTTGTTTTTTAGTAGCTGGATTTCTTTTCAAAAAAATGTCTTCTGTTCTCCAAGTTGCAAGCTGGCAAGTTTTTAGACAGCTGATGGTGGGTGGGTCGATTGATGAAATCCTTAGCAAAAATAAATGAGGCCGACATTAGAAAGGGTGTCAGTTGGCCGTCAGTCAAACAAATGAAATGAAAAGACATGAGACTGCTTTATAGTCCACAAATGAGTACCACACTCTATTTCCATGCAGACACTGACCATCATCACATTCCACAAAGTAACAACAGGCTTTCACACCCTCTGATATATATATATATATATATATATATATATATATATATATATATATATATATATATATATATATATATATAAATATATATATATATATATATATATATATATATATATATATATATATGTATATATATATTACCAAGACCAGAGGTAAGTATTACCATTAGCTGCTGAGCATTTAAATTTACACACTTGAAACTAGAATAAATTAAAAATGTATTAGGTGTTCAATATACCAATGTTAATTAAAGTTCTCTTCACAGAGGAAGGATGGCCAGTCCCCCTCCACAAACACCAATCAACATTTGACTTTGAACAATTTTTAATAAAACGATCTATCAGTGTTCTTACTTGTTACCATTATTCAACATCTGTATGAACGATAAACCAGAATTTGGTGATGGAGCCATGTTTTCTTTCTTTTTAAGGTGACAGGACATGCATCCTGTTTTATTATATTATATTTCTTTGGTTCACCTTTTAATGTCTTTATACTGTATTTTTATTTTATCCCCTGTTCACATCATTTTATGGACATAATTAACTTTTTCATAAATTTGGTCTGATCCAGCATCTGTGTGTGGTTGTCAGATCTCTTTGCTGCTTTCTCTCCAAACTCGCCATGTTGCAAATCACATCATCATTTAAATATGAAGTCTGCAACACGTTTGCCCCTGCCGCCCAGTTATGTGGTCCAGCCCCACGTGCAAAATTCTAGCTTGCGCATGCAAATTACAACACGCAAATTGGGTTCTTCATAGATCTGGTCCTTAATATCAACCCAGACAACTTAATTCACCGGAAACCAGTTTTGATATTTCACATTTTCATATAAAACTGGATATGGACGATATAATTTGATTCAGTCTTAGTTATTCATATATAGTCAAACTAAACCAAAAGTCAACACAGTCCACTTAGATGAACCATAGCTTATCAAATTCATTGGATTCTAGTTATAATTTAAGTTCTCAACAGTTGCATTCAGTCGTACCAGTTCATAGAAAACATGTCCAGCTGGTAAAACTAATGGATGACATTGAATCTTCACACCCATTTAATCTCTATTCTGATTATCCATTAGGCAGCAAGTGACACTGGAGAGGAAAAACCCAAGAATCGACACTGGGAGAGCAGACATCTGCCTCAGTTGACCCAGAAAAGACAGAACAAGGACACAAATACAGCAACATTACAGGAAAGTTGAAAGAATAAGGAAGTTAAATAAAATATATTCACACAGCTGGACTACAAGCAGTTCTTTCTGGAACTGTGGCACTGTCGAAGATAAAGTCCACATTCTGAGAACATTAGCTAAGGATCGGCAGTCTGCTCTTTTCAGTGGACTGAGCTCCTTATGACACAGAGGATAATCACTGACACCATAATGCTTCTAAATCTGAGATGAAGGGACATAAAATTAACCTGTGTCCATTCAGTTCTGTCTGAGCGATTGCTGGAGCTTTCACCAGATCAGAAGCTTGCTTTAGGCTTTAGAGTGCAGCAGCAGTGGCATATAGATGAAGCATTCACAGATTGTCTGTAGAAACTGATCCTTACAGGATGAAGGTTTTCAACATCTCTAACTGAAACCTTCCTTTGCCATGCTTTTGCTTTTGATGGTGGAAAACGAATGGGTCAAGTCAGGATAGAGCTGAAAAGAACCTGCCTAATTGGCTGAATACATTTATCCAAATCTTCTATCTTCCACTCTTCAAAAAGAGTGTCTAACACTATAAAGTTGCATAGTCAAGTTTGTGCCAGAAGGATCAAACTAACTGATTGCATAACTTAGCATGCTCACCTCAGAATCACTGAGGTTCGTGATTTGAGTCGTCCTGGACCTTCAGAATGCAATCAATATATGAGTCAAAACTTACAAAACATATTTGTTAAAAGTGAATGCATAAGCAACGACTCTCACACAGCCCAGCCCTGGAAAAAGCCTTTTATCACAACCCTGGAGGAAAATGAACTGAAATCAGCATCTTTTTCCTTTGGAACATGTGTGACTTTTTTTACTCCCTTTATAGCATTTTCCAAATGATTTAATCACTGATAGTGCATTCACAGTAACTCACTTTATTCAATTATCTGATCTAGGCTGACTTCAGTCCACCCTGTGCTCAGTATTAGCACTGATCAGTATTAATCTAATCAATTACAGAATCATTTGACAAGCCAAAGGCTACACAAATCTTATACTAACTGATCTCGGTAAAGCATGTCTCGAATTATAATGAGGGTGTGTAAAAATATCCCTTAGCTAGAGCCATTTGTGTGGAATTGGAGTGGATGATTTCAAATATTGAGCATTCCATGAGAGAAAGCTAGCATGGCATTGTTGCTAATTATACATTTCTGAAAGTACAGGGTTATGCTCCCTAGAGGGCTGACTTTCCCCAGCCCCAGTGCACATGCACAGGAACACCATATCATTGGTAATATTGGCTGAGCTGTGATTGCATTCTGCCTGATATTCTGCAGTTCATTAACCTATAGCTAAAAAACTCCCTAGACAGTTGATCTAATAGAGAGGACAGTGCTCTATCCCCTCCGCTCCAATAACTAAAGAGTAAAGATAATTAGGGCCCAGTTAACAAGAGGAGAGGCAAATTCTCCTTTCCATGATATGGTTCAATTATAATTTGCTCCCAGTGGGCTTAACATTCTTGGGAATAGTCGCCACGTAAACCCAAGGGTCATTCAAATACATTTCTATGTGCTTCTATTGGATGGCATTTCGACAGCGAGACAAAAGTAGGTGTAATCCTTTGGTTATTGCACGTCAGTAACCACAATTCAATTGGAATCCTTCATTTAGCTCACACCTAGAGCAGCAGCAGGGAAAGTTGGCCCTTCTAATAAGGGGGTGTGGGGTGTAAAAAGGAGTATAACAATGCCAATGCATAATGGATTAGCCCAAGTTGGCAAGCTGAATATTAAGCAGGTCCTTCAGTGCACACAGGCCACCTGAGCTCTGTTACAACAGAGTTGTTAAGGTGCGAATAAGCCACTAGGTGAACGCCCACCCTGACACTCTCTCTGACATGCGATATAGATAAATGGAGCATGCTAATGAGCTTCCTAAAAGCTTCCTAGCAGCAGGAAAGAGTGATCTGTTAGGACTTGCCCTCACTTGGATTCATGTTTTTTATAAAGAAAGCTGGCAAAAAAAAACTAATTAAACATCAGATATGGCTGCCTGTTGACTAGGATTTCATGTAGCATGATGAGGTCATGTAAACTGATGTGAAAAATATACAGTTTAAAGCTTCAAAATTAATTTCAGATTCTTTCTTGTCAAGCTGAAATATCTGGAATAATTTACATCCCGGGAAAGTGATGCCATGGTATCGTGGTTAAACTGGAAAAACTGATTAGGTGGTGTCACAACATCGGCACTCTCAATGACTGCAGCCAAGATGTTCTCATAAATACACAGATGTTGAATGGGTGGAGGATGTCAGAGTGAAAAGTTACTGCAGCTGGTGCCAAGATACACAGTGTTTGGAAATAGACACAGGTATGCATACCCGGTGCTGCCACAAGGTACTGGCACATGTTGAAGTGGACTTGGCACTCAGGCTCGCGAACAGATGTTAATCCAGGACAGATAATTACATCAGTGAGTGAGCAGACATTTTTCCACTTAATTTCCGTCTTTTAAAAGTGTGACTACTCCCCAGAGGCACTTGCTACAGAGAGTTGCCTCTGGATCAGGTAGCTGGGAAGACGCCTAAAGCCCCCCACTGAGAGTCCTGATCACTGGGCTTTTGTGTGACCTCGTCCTCAGTGGGAGGCTTGTAAGTGTGTCAGTGCCATTTCAAGGGATGTGTTGATATGTGTGTGTTTTAGGTAGATGAATGAAGTTATCAGCCTATTGCATTTCTTTTCTGTTATTTATAGGTGTCTTCAAAACACTCAAGCTAATTATGCACAACAAAGACTTTTGTACTGTAGAAGTGGGGGGTGGGGGATTTTTATCTTTTCACAAATATAGTTAAAAGCAGTTAATTTTGGCAATGATTGTTTTTGCCTCCCTTCTTTAGTTTAACTTTAACCTTTTCATTACCACCAGCTTGCTGGTGATCCAGTAGTAAACCCCTTTAATTAGCCACTGGAAATGAAAATGCAAAACGGAAATTTAAACTCTAACTTTACCTACTGTGCCTAGTTTATAAAAACGTCCCATTTTCCCACCAACCTGTCACCCATTAACTTACATTTTTACCTTAACCAGTGTGTGTGCGTGTGTCTTGTCTAAGACTTAAGCTTGACAGTGTGATAGCAAATGAGTTCAGTGTGCTCCACTTCAGCATCAAATGATTCTTCATTATTGTCTATCTAGAAACCCGTAAGTAGGTTAGATGAGCACAGTGCAATTTATCAGCGACTTTAGTTGTAATTTAGCAACCCAGATGCACCATGGCACAGAGTTGAGCTCTGGGACAATGGTTATCTGCTGCCCCGGCCACAATAAATCTCACTTTAAATTAAGTTAGCATGTTCTGCTACATTGCTTAATGAGCTGCTCTAGTAAACAATATTGTGGTACTCTCACTGACTGATTGGTGACAGCGGGTTATTGCCTTCATAAGGGCCTCCAAAGGATGCAAGGGATTCTGTAGTTGCTTTTGTCACTTACCCTTTGCAAACACCTGCAAATCAGTGTAATATTTCAGTTACATGGTGAATGTGTATATATTTGTTCAATTGTGTGGTATCTCTGGGTATAGACATGCAGATATTTGTAGGTAGGTGTAGAGGAAGGGCACAGAACTGCATTAGGGAAATTTATAGTCCATAGGACATTAGATAATTCATGGTGTGGAACCATGCGATAAATAAAAAGCACAGGTGTGGGTAAAGTCTGCAGCAATGAGTGTCAGACATGGAAAAGACCTTCCAAAGACCCTTTTGCCTTTGACAAAGCATGTGAACTCCACTTACTCCTGCTAGTGATCAGAACATCAGTCTATAGTTCTCTCATGATTCACTTAAGCTTATCTTCTATAAATAAATCTGCTTTTGAAAAAACAAAAAATGTATTTAAACTTTGGCTTCCCAGTTTCCTAGTTAGGTCTGCTCTTATTGGCATGTCCTATTTACAGTGACGCCCTTGTCTTCTTCTCATTGACAGCTACTTTGCGAAACTCCAAAATGTTGCAATTAAAGCCATTCCATGAGGTATAATTAAATGGAGGAGCCTGTTCAGTGTGTGAAATTAAGTGTGCAGTATTGAGCAATGTTGATATCCAAAAAGCCCTTTTCCATCGATTCTGTGAAGAACTTAGTTTAATGTCCTTGGAAAGTGCGGCAGGTAATCTATTGAGTTATTAAACTGTGAAGGGCCAGGGAATGCCGAGACACATTGTGATTCCTTTGGGATTTTTTTCTCTTAAAGCCTTTGCCACTAACTCCTCTAAGTCTAAACTTCTATATGAAGTTTCAGTATTAATAAGCCATTTCTCTTCTGAACTTGAATTTTAAACATTACAAAGAAATGGCAAAGCATCTGGGGAATAAATTGACATGGACAAGAGAACATGACAGAGGAAAGTGGCATACATTGGAAACAGTGAACACTTCCAGTCATCTCTGATATGAAAGGTATATTTCCAGGATAACACTTGTGAGGCAAAATAATATATATACCTTTGGCTAAAAGCTTTTCTTTTTGTCAAGTACACAGAGTGAGGCAGATCATACACAATTCAGATTGTGCCATATTTGACACATCTCCCGCGATCATACAGGAACAGCTCAACTGAAATGGATGCAGCTCTCAGCCGGGCAGTTTCCTGGCCTTAAATATGTGAGAAATTAATTTTTATTGAAGATGCAGGTGACAGATGAGGCCTTGCTATTAAATGTGAGCACATATCCTTAGGCTGGCTGACAGGGTCCCACAGGGAATGTCGATTTACTCCATACCTTTTTTAATCACTTAACAAGGAGCAAGCCAATTCTAGAGCAGATTTCCCTGGTTTTATCATAGGTAGGTTGACAGTAGTTATGTTTACATGGACCAGTCTGAGTTAAAACGATAGTCAAGCCAGAATACAAATGCCTCATTTAAAGGGAAACTGTGTAACTTTTGACACAAACATTTGCTTAATGTGAGTAATAATGGATTATTTCTTGGATCAATATGCAATGCTTGATGCATGACCGCACTTCAAGGGGGCTGCCCTCTTCAGAAACCAGACAATTTACCTTTGCAGGAGTGGATCCGCCTCTCATGGGATCATGTGACCTGGAGCACTTCGCTTTGTGGTTCCCCCTCTTTAATCACAGAGGCTCTACTTTGTGCTACTTTTTCCTCCTCTTTCAAACGAAAGTTTGTCATGGCCGAACAAAGTAAGAAGGCAAAAACAGTGTCTGAAGATGCCAGAAAGAGAAAGCAGGAAAGGGGTTGCTCCAGAAGAAAGACACAAGTCAACCTTGGCAAAAAATTTACTGGTTGGAGTCTAATGTGTGGATGCCAAACCCACTCTGTGTTTTTCATCAGTGTTTTTAGACTAGTAAGTTTGCTCTTTGTCTGTTTAACATCAAGCCTTGATGTACTTTTTCACATCTTTCAGCCAGCGTTTATTCAGAACAGGGGTAGTACATGCCTTATGAGCTGCAGAATGTTGCAGTATACATCTGTGTCTTTATTTTACTGTTTACTAGAATGAGGCTAATTGAAGCTAATCGGCTACAACCAAGGCTAATGTGACTCCCTAAATATTTTGCATAAGTTGGTCAAGTTGATTTGGATGCAATAAATGCATTCCCTATAACTGATGTCAAAGAAGTAACAGAAGGATTAGCAACTGACTTGGTTTAGTTTTATGGTTTTTACATGCTGTTCAATAGGAAGCAATGCTATTGTAACGCAATGAAAGCTAATGTTGATCTTTTCATAACAGTAAGTTATTGACATGAGTTGTGCCAAACTTGCTGCTTCATTTGATACTTAAAATGATCAATTATAGTAATGTTTTGGGGGCAGTTTTTGCTTTGTGTGAATGTTTTTTGTGACTGTCATTGATGGAGACTGTTGAATTTTGTGACAGTGTCGTGTGGTCTGTGGGAAGTTACAGGTTTGGCGCTCCTAATGGCCAAAGGTTACACAATGTCCCTTGAAAAGTCTTTATCAGACCAGGCTGACCCAACTTCCTTCAATCTGAATGAATTTTTAATCCGTTCAGTGCAGGCAGTGTTAAGCTTTTGATAATCAAATTCAACTGGAAAAATTTTACAGTGTACAAATAAAAGTGATAATCTAAGGATCTGTAATGACTTTTAAGTAAATGAAAAAACTAAAACAGTGTACTTCCTTGTTGAAGAGAGAAAAGACTTGTTGAAAATTTTAACAAAACATTTTAACAGTCCTCATTTCCCAAATCTTTTTATTTATTTTCCAAGTAAACACTTACATTTTTTATGTTTTAGGAGAATAATTTCACTCAGATTAAAGAAATATTTGTCCATTAAAACCTTCTGTTTATACATACCACAGTCATTCAGAGAAGAGAAAATGACCATTGCTGTGAGAATGAGGGAGTTCATCTTTATGGAAGGAAGGGTAAAAGCCTGCAGTATATGTACAGCAGATTGTTTGTCTCGGTCTCCAGGGTCAGGCGTGTGTTTTCCTCATCTTCTCCACATGTCCCAGAAGAAACCCTGAGCTCAGCAACAATATGGCTCAATTATAGGGACCCATTGCATCCATTATTCTCCAGTGGCATGTAAGGAGGAATTAAAAATATGTAATATCTGAGGACTCACACACTCAGTTGCACTGACCTTATATATGGCAATCTAGACTCCCCTGCATGCAACTTCTGTTCTGGAAGACCAGTCCAGACAGAGGAGGGGTGAAGCCATGTTTAGTAAAATTGCTTACACCTTGTGAAGGCACTTTGCCTGAGCACAAGAAGCAAATTTAAACATTATTGTGTTCACAGTACAAGATGTACTACACAAATATTTAAATGATGTGAAAGGTATCACAACACGACAGATGCCTAACATGCAAAGAATATATGGGGAGGGAAACTGGTCTCTTTTAGAGGGCAGAGGAAGTGTTTTCTATGTTTTTTTTTTACTTTTGCTCCCATGTGTACAATCAATCAACCTACTTTTATTTCTAAAGCACTTTTAATACATCAGTTGCACAAAGTACTTTACACATTTAAAACAGTCTGCAAAGTTTTTTTTTTTATAAAGAATATAAAACAACAATTAAAACTCATACTTAATGTCTCTAACACACACACTCACACACACACACACTACCCCATTTGTCTTGATGTTAAACATAAAGGAAAAGACATTCACAAAGGCGGGTTTTCACAGGTGCCCCTTCACAACAACACCCCCAACACATCAACTGCCTGTTTTTATTGTGGTAATACACATGTACATTGGCTGACCATATCACCGCCATATCATGCAGATAAATGTCATACGCTCCCAACGTTTGTCCCTTAACAGAGAACTGTGCCACTAGATAACAGTACAATGTAAATTAGGCTTGGGGCTCTAGAGTACTATAACAGAGCCTGTCATATCCAAGAATTAAATGCAAATCATGCATTATCACCAAGCACACTCCCCATCCAGGAGAGTGATGCCTTTTATGCAGCACCAGAAGGTGCTTGGCCTTGTGTGGGGGGGAGAAAAAAAAAAACGACAGAAGAAAAACAGGCCTTTGACAGAAAACTGCACTCGTGACTGAAAGGGACTTGTCAATCGCACAAACAATACCCATCTCTCACTCACTGTAATTATGGGTTTCATTACACAACCATGCACCTTTCTCATGCTGTCACTACACCTCTCTCTATCTCTTTGTATGTATGCACACGCAGGCAGACAGAGCAGTCACACTCCGCCACACACACAAATGCAGTGAGACGAACTACAAACTGGATATATGGAAACATTTAGTTGTTGTTGTTTTTTTTTAATCCTCTTAAGGAAATGTGCACATGAAAACAAAATATAGCAAATCCTTATGTTTGTGCTTTTGACTGTGTGAGGAAAAAGCAAAGCTCTTTTAGGTTAGAGTAGTTCTAAGACACTGCAGGAAAGAAATGACAAAGGAGATACTAATCGGGTGTTGTTGGATGACTATAAAGTTATATCGGTGAAGGGATCCAGCACGACTTAGTCCGCTCAGTCCTACTATTTAAAACTCTTTGCCATGTTATCCTGTTACCAGCGACTGGAAGATTGAATGCATCCTGGAATTATTGCTGCACAACATATTAAATACAGATTAATCGCTATCCTGATATCAACATGCATGACGTATCAGAAACACCAAATGTGTTATCACAAGGCTGACGTGACCTGAGGACTGGGAGAGGTGTAGTGATGAGGGTCACCTTCCACTTGAAGTTCTGCTTTTGTTCATATAAGGCAACACATCAGCATGCACAGCTGTTGAATGTAGCAGGTGTTAATAAAACTAGTATTAGCTTCATATATTGAAATATTAAATTGCTACTCTTATCACCACCATGATAATCAGCAATATTGAATTGTATGTTTAGATTTCAAAGTGCAGCCTGAAAACGAAGCTCTAAAAATCAAGGATTTGATCCCGTACATGAGTAAAAATGATATCAGCACATTTCTATAAGGGCAGGATTGTAAGGATATTACTGCAAAAGTTTTAATTAGAAAGTTCCTTCCTTGACATCCTACATAAATGGTCATTGTGTTGGATGTGGGCTATGTAACACCCAGCCTTTGACATTTGACAAAGGACCTCAGCATTTTTCATGAACTATCACTCCATACGGTGATGGAAACTAGTGGCGTTAGAATAGTCCATGCAGTCTTTGAATCACTCTTTTATCCTCATATGTGTGTGCTATAATGCTTTGGTGAAGGCTATTCAGAATTAATGAATGGATGTAATTGAGAGACTGCAGTAATACACAATTGAAGTCTTTCACGGGTTTTATGGATCTGAGGCTAATTAATGAAAAATGGGGGCCGCATTGTCTCCCATCAAATCCAATCCTTAATTCACCAGGGTCCCAATCACTCCTTCACTGGAGCCTAACATTTTAATCATCCTACCTCTAGAGCACAAGGCCAGTCCCCTAGTCGATTATTGCAATTCAATTTAGCATATTAATTATAGCCACTGCCAAGACGTATGTTCTTTCTCTCTAGTAGAGGTGAACCTGGTCCATGTTTGGCTCTTTCGACGAGTTTGCTTATCTCTGTCCTGGTTCAGGGTATGTATATATTATAGTGTTACTACAGGAGAAGTATGGTAATCCTCCCTGAGCTGTTGAATCTCTGTGTAAATGAGTGGACAATGCTTCAGCGAAGCTCCCACTGCTAATCCTTCAGTAAAGACTAATAAAATCAATAATGCCTCCCGTGGGAGGTCGGTGAGTTCAGAGAAATCTCTGTGGTGTTGCAGATGGCCTTGAACTTTCTAAAAGACCCCAGTGTGAGATTAAAGAAAAGAGAAAAAAAAAAGGAAAGAAAACTGAAGTGGATGTGGTCTGTGGTCAGCTTCCTTTTGCCAGATATAGACTAACGCTCGCGGGTCAAAAGGCATTGGGCTGATGAAGGGATGCTGCAAGGCTCTGGACATTTAACTGAAACAGATGAACTACAAAAAGTGATTACATACTGTATATTGCATTTTATCATAGTTTAAGTTTATTTTAGGAATATGGACATTTTATTTGGCTGTGTATTTAAAGCCTGAAAGAGTTTCCATTTACTTTTAGGTTTAATGAGTTAACACAGCACCGTTACAGCTGTTTTTGCCATTTAACAGTTGATAAGCTGATTTGTGTACACTGCACTAAAACTAACATGCCTAAAGGCAAGTTGATGCTATCCACATTGTAATTCTGCAGAGTCTGGGTGATGTGAGGTGATGATAAAGTAAGTCCCTTCACTGTGGGTCTCTCCTTGTTTGATGCAGAAGACTGCCTTCCTCCTCCTGATGCCCTCGCCTTGTCTCTGCCCGGCTCTCCCTAGGCTCCTGGCATTCCAAGTCAGACCCCTGTCAAATCCCTGAGAAGAGGCAGATGGGCCACAGTTTTTTATGTACTAATCAAGGAGGAATTTGCTCCCTCACAGACACGTCACCTCTGACCTATGTGTCTAGTCACATTCATTATTCATTCTTACAGAGGTGAGCTGCTGCAAAGTGTTGAGAGCAGAGTGGAGGAGGAGCAGGGTGAAGTAGAGAGGATGTGGGGTGGGGTGGGGTGATGAGTGCTTGTTGTGCTCTGCTCCTGCTGCCAGCTTATTCTGATATTAAATTGTCCCCTCAGTTTTTCTTACAAGACAGAGGACTCCATGTGACATTTCAGTCAACATATTTATGATCTTTTTTTTCATTCTCTGCCTGTTAAGAGGATAAAAAAAACAACATAATCAATGTAAATTACTCACTAAATTGTGTAAATAGTTTATTATAGTGCCAGCTGCTCTATTTTTATTTACCAAACCTTTTCCTTCTGTTGGTTTTCAGTTTATACATTAAGCACTTGAATTTGCACTAATTTTAACCTGCATGTCTGTGTTCTGAGTTTTATGATCTACATCTATATCTAATTAGTCCAAACGTCATGATGTGAGTCTTTAGTTCTTGTTTCCTGTTTTATTTTGTAGTTTTTCCTGTTGAAGCTGTTTTCCTCCATGCAGTATTCTTATTTGTTTCTGTTGGATGAAACTTTTATTCCTCATGTTCCGCCCACCTTCTGCCTCTCCATCTAGCATTTGGGTCCCCACATCTCCACAAACCTTGGCATCTAGAGTGACAAATCAGTATTTTATTTATGTCCAGTTTAAACTGGTTTCATCCCTTTTAATCTGTTTTTTCTTAATTTTGCTTAATTATCAGGATTTTTTCACACCAATGCAAAAAAGTAACTAAGTCCCACAATACAAAACTACATTTACCAGCAGTAACCTCCAAAGCTATTTTCAACTCACCCTAATATTCTTTAGTGTTACCCTGGCTTTTTATTTTCCTACTTGCTAGTTAAACTAAAAAACCTACACTCCAGAGTGGACAGATTCAGAGGTTTATATTACACTGCAGAAATCCTGAGTGGTGTTTTAATATACATTTTAGATGAGCATAAAGATCTTCAGGAAAGAACCAATACTGAGAAAGAATCTCATCACTGCGAGCAGTAAACAGCTGTAATCTAATAACTCTGGTTAATCGTGCAAACATCATGCATTAACATAACTGCTACTAGCATTTGCAACTGAGTGGCTGAAACCTTCAATGTAAGGATTCTGTTTTGTTCTTTGTTTTTTTTTTTTTAACAGACATTCAACCACAACCTTATTTTTCAGAAACAGAGTGCAGTCAGTCCATATTCACTGCATGAAATGCAGTTTTTTGTGGTATCACTTTCGGATGAAGAAAGACTTCCTGTTTCTATTCTCTGCTATTAGATACATGTCATCCATCATCTATTTTCAGATTTTTCTTCTTGGCAAGATGAATAAAATTGGAGTCTTTTAGAGGTACCATGGAGCAACTATAAATGTGGTGAAAATTTGGTCTTAATCTTTAGCACATTAGGTACAAGTATTAGAGCAGTCATTACTGTCGATATTTTAGCCTCTTTCAAAATTATCACATTAATAAATGTAAATTTTCTACTATTTCACATTTCATCTGTTTATTAGTGTTACTCTAAAATACAACAATGCTTCAAAGCATGTACATGTGTGAAGAAGTCCATGATTTGTTCTGAGTCATTATGTATTAATCAACTTATCTAGTCACAAAATGGGACAAAGCTCCCACATTCATCAATATAAGCTGGTTGTTTACCACTGAGAAGAGCTATGCTGTGTTTTCAGTTACACACAACTCAAGCGAAGCAAAAAACGACTGCCTGTGTTAAAAGAACCATTTTTAGGCACATGACACTGACTAAAATGGGTTCTTTGAAACTCATCATGTATTTTAATGCATATATTGGCAGGATCACAGTCCCAAAATGAACATAACTTATTTTGATCAATATCTCCTGAAATGTTTTATGAAGTTTAATTTCATGTTAATGTTAGAACATATTTGGTTGTCATGTTCCCATTCAATGGCTGTACTACAAGAAAATTGCTTGTTGTATACTAGCAACAGGGACACTCAGACACTCTCATATGCTTCTAATGTTTTATTTGCACCACTTCTAGAGCTTGGCAGCTATACGTCTTTATGAGAACATCGATATATTCTCTAATCAGCACAATGAAGGGAAGATGAAACAGGAATGGAGTGCATACAGCACAAAGCAATAGCTCAAATGTAATAAGGTCAGCAAGTACCAGAAAAAATGTGATCACACTTCTCAAAGGCTAATTCCATATTAAATTCATGTTACCACACTAATCAATTTAGATTCACCCATCAAGCTTAGTCATATCATTAGGAAGCTATTTTCATTTTGCCTGAGAGTCCATTAGTTGCTTGAGTAACATTGAACTCTAAATTGGTGCACTCAAATTGCATCTGGACTGATTTCAGAACAATAACAAGCACACAAAATTACATGCAAATGCATCATTAGATCTAAAAACACATTGTCAGTTGCAGCCACTGATGGTGCAGACACATCAGGCAAACATCTACACATTACCCCCAACTTTGCTCTGCATTTCAACTGCCTCCTTTATTGATGTGTTTATAGTGGCTTTGAGCACCCTTGCTCCTTCACATCTTAATAAATGGAAATAGCAGCATGTACGCTCCACTGAGCATTACAGGAAGTGACTTTCAGCTACCTTACACAAGGTGGGCAAATCAGTGGGGAGCAAGCCATTATGGCAATGTTGTGGTTCATTTGAGTGCCATGCACTGTGCAAGAAAACATGATCTTTCCAAGCGGCCAGGGGATTCTGCACAGTGGGGTCGCTGGGGAGGAGTTGCCCTGTAAATTACAACTAATTACAGCTTCGATTGAGCTGAAATCTGGTCTGCTCAGGCCCACATCTCCACAAAGACACAGGAGGCATTCCAACCCTTTTTTTTTTCCTCTTAAAGCTTTGTATTCATAAACAGCAATGACAGGGCCATCATTTCAAAGAGAACTCTTATATTTTCTTGAATGTACTTTATCGTGCACGAAAGGGCTCACATGTAGAAACATCCTGGTAAAATAAAATTACAGGTGTGACAATATGATTATTTTCATTCAAGCTAATTAATGCAGGGTCTTTTTTTTTATTGATTTAAAAACTACTACAGTGTTTCCACAGTCCCATGTTGTCAATAAAATGATTGGGATGATATAAACCTTGATGTATTTCCTTCCTTTTTGCTTTTTTTATTTATAATACTATTGAAATTAATCTTATACAGTACTTGGCAGTCTGGTCATAGTTTGTCATGATGTAAGTATAATGCAATCCTCTTGGTCTTTGATTTCAGAAGAAAAGGAAAGCTTTTGGAGTCTTTAAGACTATGAGTCTTGACAGAAAAATATATATATATATCTTTTTTTCCCCTTAAATAAAAAGAGGAATCATATTTTCAGCCGCTGCCATCCCAGAAAGTCTTTTATCATGCACAGCTTCTGCACTAGACCAGAGTCTTTCAATTTCCCCAAACTCACGCATAATGCACACAAGACAAGCTACAACCCACAGGATGTTAGCATTGTGAATTGTATTTACAAGGATTTTTTGTCAATAAAGAAAAAGCCCACATGCAATTTACATTCTGGCTGAGACTGAATGATGGAAAGGGCAGGAGATGATGGAAGTACCTACAGAAAGACATGTTCAAAGATCTGCAGGATTTCAACTGAAGAATTTCAGCAGCTAATGAAAGACTAATTCTCATAATCAGAGGCAGATCTAGAGTTTTTCTCCATTTTTGGGTGAAGAGAAGGCATTGTGGCACCAGAAAATATGAAGACTACATGTTTGGATTCCTTTTAAGCTCCCAATTAAAACCTTAACAGAGGCTACATTGACCATAAATCATCCTCGCCCATCTCTGCTTTGTTAAGGATGATCTCTTAGGAATCATTCATTTTACTGTTACCATGGGCACAGGAACAAGTCTCTTCCCTCCCATCCTCTCCCATTCTGTCCTCTTCTCTCTTGTTTTTTTTTTTTTCACTTGCTGTGTGTGATTATTAAAAACAACAAAAGAAAAACAACAACAAGAGCAACAAATGATCCCGCTTAGTCATTGCATAGCACCAGACGCACACAATGGCATAAAGATGGCTGTCATCAGCCTTTACTACGATGTTTATCATTGGGAAGGAAACGTCTCTCTCACATAAACCAAAACCAAAAAATGGTTGTGTGGGCTGGAAGCAGTAGCTTTCAGGCCAGCTCAGGTTTAGTTGTTGAAAATGAGTGAGGTACCCAGCCTCCTCAGTGAGGGTGGCAGACAGCACACATAAACACCTGTGAGACTGGTAAGCCTGTGCCTTGGCAAAGCCCCTCAGCACATGGCCTGTGTCATCCATTTTATGCGGCTCTGGCGGTAGGGGCATTTGTACTCCAAAGCCCTGCTGCTGTATTACAAAGAGACATATGCTCAACAGCACACCCTCTGTGAAAAAACAACATCTTTTTTTCTTGGCAGTGTTTTTAACAAAACTGTAACCTTTATATACTTTAAGAAATAGGTAAAGATCCCGTGCACACAATAGCAATTTAAAACTTTTTTATTTATTCAGTGATGATAAACAAATGTACTAATAGGCATACCCCAGTTATTAAGGGAGGCAAGTAGGGTCAACAGAGACTCCTACGCCTTCTTCAGCTGCGTTTGGGGGAATGTCAACTTCTCCACACAAGCTAAGAGATATGATCCTTCCTGTAAGTCCCAGGTCGATCCCAACCGGCTGGCTGTATCATGGAAACTTCAAAAGGGAGGTATCAGGTGTCCAAACCATCTATACTGGCTCCACACAGGGTGGAGAAGCAATGGGTCTTGTCTGAGCCTCTGTCATATTTCCCTTTATCTACACAACCTGTTTGAGACAATGCAAAGAAAACTAATTTTAGCTACTTGTAGCTATGATACCATGTCTTTTTCATAGATTCCAAAGTGAAGAGCCATAACAGAAGGTAAGGGTGGATAAATGGAGAGTTTTCCCTGATGACTCAGCTCCTTCTACTTTAATAAGTTAAAGCAGATCAATCACCACTGATGCAGAAGCTGTACTCAACCTATGCAGTCCTTTTTCAACCCCCTTGAGCATCTCCATCTGAAATGGTGTCTTTTTCTTTATCTAAAAGCAGCATGCTTTTTTGTTTTCAGGAAAGAATTATGATCTCATATATATTGTTATTAGAAAGGCAGTTATATTATTCTCACTCTTAAAAATCCTGTTTCTAAAAATTGCATAAAGCAGTGGAGAAACTTTAGTTGCAGTTTACTTAAAACACTCTGAACACAGCCGTTACTATGACTTTACTGACCCAACAGCACCAAAACCCTCTACTCCTAAAGGATGTTCTGCAAGTCCAGAAATTTCTGCAGTGTAAGTTAAAAAACTACATTGCTAGGTTAAAAAGTCTTGCCTGTACCGTAGCCATTTTGCTCTTGCTGAATTTGAGGTTTACAGTACAGTTTTAACCCTCTTTGAGCACCTGAGATATGCTTTTGTAGGGGGGTTGATAATTGCATATAGCCTTTACCTCTCTGAAAAGAGACTGTCCACGACTTGTTGGTTTATAAATAGTAAACCTGCAGCGATCTGGTACTAAGCTAACAACATGCAGATACAGTGTTTTCAGCTGACAAAGTTAAGTCAAGCATATGAACTTTATGATTTAGGAAATGTCATCCAATGCTTTTGGAAGAGACATGGTTATTCTTTCTCCAAATTCTGTGATTGGTATTGTGTATTTTTCTTTTTACCTCTATTTACCCTAATATAATCTTTTTTTTTTCTTATGTTATCTTATTTCTCTCTGGTAATGCAAGACACTATATCCAGTGACATCATTAAAGTTTCATCTTATTAGCCCAGTAGGGAAAAGTACAGAATGCAATACAAGAAAATGGACATCATTACTGAGGAGTACTTACAGGGAAACATTATACTTTTTTTTCCTACTGGCTGACATTAATGATTGGCCTTTTTGTCATGCCATGGAAAGCTTGTCTGATACAGCTGCTATGGTGATGTGATCTACCCCAGGCTAAATAATGTTAATGGGATTCCCACACAAACACCTATCACATATGTCTTAAAAGTGCAACGCACCCACCTTGTTCTTCTCTTTATTGAGCAGCAACAATGGTATATACATTGTTATAATGTCTAAAAATAATAAATCCTTTGGGAAGTCATTCGTAAGAATCTGAATGCTAAAAAAATTGTTAAAACGCTTTTAAAATCCCACACTGTGGAAAAATTCATATTAGTCCTAATTTTACCTGCAGATTTTTAAGGAGCACTTTTACTATTTTGCTTTAAGTCTCCTTACACTCTAATTGCAGCCAAGGAATTAAATGTTCGAACACCTGTGGAATAGGCAGGACTGAAAAAAACATAATCCAATCATATTAAGAGAGAGAGAGTATGGTTGTTGAGAAGCAACAGAACATTTCCACTTGAGGAAAAGATGGCAGGTAACTTATTAAGTTTTTTTTTTTTTTTTTATGTTATCAGACACTAACTGATTACTGAGTACTTTTGAATTTTGTATTTTCAAAATGTAGCTTCTTCAGACTGTCACAGGTTCCCTTACCCTACCTTTAAGATATGGCTAAGGTTAAAGCAAACCATAGACTTCTATTCCTTCAAATGTATGTTATATTTACACCGTATTCCTATTAACCTTGCAGCTAAACACAGATTTAAGTGATGTCAGTACTGTGTTGACAGTGTGCCAAAAGTATGGGTGGAGAAACAGCCATTGAGGAAGTGGGGAGAGATATTCAGTAAGAGATGATGGGGGAGTAGGTGGGCACATCTGTGTGACGGATGCTCCGATCTGGGGACACACAAATAGTCCGCGCTAGCAGGCTCCTGAGGGAAGTGAAGTGGGCTGTAGCTTATGCTACATCCCTGCTGCACGGCTGCAGAGACGAGGGCAAGCTAAAAATGATCATTACAATCATTAAATCAAATTGACAAGTGGCTACAGTCAGGTAGATGTTGAATTCTATTCAGGATCTGTGAGATTAAGGAGCGACGTGAATTCTTTGTCGGTAATTCTTCAAGACAAATAGCGGCGCTCCCAAGACACCGCCCCCTTCAAGGCAGCAGGCAGCCTACACTAATTAGCATGGGAGGTGTGAAGGCGAAATCATTACTTTATCCACACACTGTGCCCTACATACTGTCTCTTCCCTCTCAGACGCCATCCTGGCCACCTCGCATCTCCCCTCAGTCTGTAGCAAGGTGTGGCGCATGTGCGAAGTGAATCTGTGTGCAAAGTTTGTTCTAAGCATTCCCATTGAAAACCAAATGGATGATCACAGACAAAGGCAAGAATCGGAAATGGGGAAGGCAAAAGTGGAGAAAGATGAAAATGATGGCAATGCTAAGGAGGAATAGAAAAGAACATCAGACTACCCACTTGCCAAAAGAGGTGGTGGAGGAGGAATTGTGGGAAGGGGCATGTGCTGCAAGGTGTTGACAGCTCAGTGCCACGACTCCCCGGGTGTAATTACAGTAGAATGGTCTCTGATTGATTGTTTGAGCCAGCAGGACCTCTAAAGCACCTCTGTGCTGTGGATGAGGCCTTTGTGGTAATGCTTGCCCCCCCCCCACCGTCCCTTCCTGTGGACCTAAGCTGGACTCTTATTCCCAGCAGCATGATTCATGAGTACTGGAGAACTTGTCTGACCCAAGTGGGCCTGCAGTCCAAACCATCAGGTAGCGCTCAAAACAGTTGCCCTCTCCGCAATTAATTAGCTTTAAAAAAAAAAAAAAAAAAAAAAAAAAAACAAAGGGCGAACACCACTGCCACAACCTTCCCTCTTTCATTCTCTCATTTTAAAGCCCGTGTTCACAACTGCTTAGGAGACGATCTTGTTACCAAAGAGAACAGTTCAACAAGAGTGGAAAATAGCCACTGTTGGCTGATCCTGCTAAAAGCGCCACTGTTAATACACTGACACAATCCGCCACAGGCTTACCAGCGGGAGTAGATAGTGCAGCCAGTCAGATTTAGGGCTAGATATCACAAGCAAAGTGCAGCACTTAGTACATCAGACCCTCCACCACTTCAAGAGCATCTTGAATATTTAACCATGGCTCAATTTTACATACATGCTTTTAAAATATGTGATATTTATTTCATGGGGACAAAATGCATAAAAACCATGAAAATTGAGCCCTGTTGCATCTTTCTTGCTATCAAGAAACTTTTACTGGGCAGCACTTGGCAACATAACGCCCTCACAACTTAAAGTTGACCTGACAAGATTTTTTTAGCTCTATTAAATATTAATCTGAGGTACCTCTAGGTTATGTTTGCCTTCATATCTTGACTAGGTTGTAATTAAAACAAAACGAGGGATGACTGTCTTCTGTCTGTGATACCTTCTTGAAAACAAGACCAAGGAAGTCACTTCTAATTGGTTGACTATTTGAGTGGGCAGGCAGAGGGGTGGGGACATGTAAATTCAATCTGCAGGTGGAAAATTACAGCAGCTTGTAAATAGACAAAATGGCTTCTACAAGCTATTTTTGAGCTTGATATAACATTAAAAACAGAAGAATCAGATCCAGTATACTGAGGTTAAACAGAAAAAAGAAAAACATTTGGATATACAGAAAAAAAATCATTCATAAATGCATCTCACTAAACCAAAGCAGTCACCTCCTGCAACTCAGAAAAAGAGAGACATAGAGTTAGTTAAACAGTGCTTAAAGCATGCACACAAATCTAACATTCATGGGTGGTTCACAAGAGCATCCAAGGCAAATGATAGCATTCCACATAAATTCCCCTGAACTACCCACCCACTCAGTCCCCACCCCTGAGAAAAGCATCCTTTCAGCACATATTCATAAAGGTTCTCTAATGGCTTCCAGAGGGACATGGGGGCCTTCTCCTCAGACAGAGACATTTCACCGGCCCACAGGCAGAGCAGAGAAGAGCCCAGAGAAAAGTATCAAGTGTGAGAGAGAGACAGGGGAAGAGAAAGGGGAGGGAAAAAAAAGTAAAAGAATGAGAGAAAGGGGATGTCTTCATCATGAGTAGAATAGGAATGATGCCCCACTGGGGTCTATTAGTGAGCCTTTACGTGCAATGGCTGCCTCACCAATTTCCAAGCCAATGATACAAAACCCATTGCTTACTATGATGTGGATCCTCAACGTATTCTCATTACCTTCTCGTAGAATATTGTACGACAAGTTCGACACAGCATTTTGTGCATTTGCTACGTATTTCCAGCAACACGAGAAATCGGTGCGCATTCATTCTGTTTATTGTTGGAACATTTTCAACAGCTAGAGCAAACTAAGAAACTTTACAAAAGTTATGAGAAAAGGGCACAATTTGTTAGTAAACTATGGAAGTTTTGCACCCTGATAACATCATTTTTGTGCGTGTGTGTGTGTTAGGCCACCTCCAATGTCGATCCACCCATTCATTTCATTTTCAGCCAAAACAGGGAAGCCCTTCCCCTTTCACCAGCCACTTCCTTAAGCTCAGCTGGGGGAGGGGGGTTTCCCGAGGTGTTCCAATTGACTCCACATAGGTAGTACCGCCAGCGTGTGCTTCCCTCCTCCAAGTGGGGCATGCCCAGAACACTTTATCCAAACGCCCCTCCTCCATTACAGACCTCATAACTCCCATCTCCCCATGACAAAGTACAAAAGTTTTACAGTCCTAATTTGTAAGACATGTTAAGCCACATTAAAGCATGCACAGAAATCTAACATTGGCCACATTGGGTTTACTCAATGTTCTACCCGTTCCAGGGAGCAGTATATTCTTTCTCATCACCTTATTGGCGCCTCTTGGTATCAGTCATAGACATCCTGTGAAACTGACATATTTACTTTTACACACCTCAGATTGTTTAAGAACAATCATACACGTTCATATATGATTGTTCTCAGATATGAACAGTCAATAAACCACCTTATATACATTTTTATCAACAAATGTCTTCTAGAACCAGTTTAATCACTAGTTTGACTTTATTTGGTATTTTATTTACATTACAGCTGCACAGTGGTGTAGCGGTTAGCACTGTTGCCTCAAAGCAAGAAGGTCGCTGGTCCAATCCTCGGTTGGGGAAAATGGCTCAAACGGTGGCCTTTCTGTGTGGAGTTTGCATGTTTTCCCCGTGTATGCTTCAATTCTCTCTGGGTACTCCGGCTACCTCCCACATCTCACATGCATGTTAGGTTAATTGGTTACTCTAAATTGTCTCTAGAAGTGAGTATGACCATGAATGGTTTTTTGTCTCTGTGTGTTGCCCCTGTGATGGATTGGAAACCTGTCCAGGGTGTACCTTTTCTCATGCCCAATGATTGCTGGGATAGGTTCCGAACTAAGCGGTTCGGAAAAAGAATAAATTATCTACATAACAGCTGTCATTTTGTAACCCAATTTTTGTGTTTGTTCTGAACATCTGTAGACCTACAATCACAGTTTGTTTTCAGCTGCATGTCGATATAAGCACAGAAAAATAATTAAACGACGAGGGTCTATTGACGTGAAATTAGAATGTCAAAACAATTTACAGAAGGCAAAAGCATGTCAATTTAAACTGAACATAATATACTTTCAGAATTTTCCTCTGCACAAGTAATGAAGTAATGCACAGCTGGAGTTGTTATCAAATGAATGAAGTCCAGTGTGATTAAATAATTGTAAGACAGGATTTAATAAGGGATGTGGTTTATAAAGACCTGTGTAACCCTATATATTTATCAGATATAGAGATAATTCAAGATTTGATCTGCATGCCTATGTTTTTATTTCAACTATCCCTGCAGGTAAGTGTAATTTCAGTTGCCATAGTGACATAAAAACCAGGTCAAAATGATAGAAGTGAATTATTGGATGCCATTGCTAACCGTAAAAATAACGATTAAAAGAGAAAACTTCCAGTATAGCCCTGTATTTTACATGACAAATCCAGTAAAACTCCTAATACAGTTGGTCAATGGCAATTTGAAGTAGAGCACCCATTGACAACAGAACGCCCACAACAAGGTTCAAACATGTCATGCTCGTAGTAGCATCCAGCACGGCCAAATTAGCAATGATCTTACAAGACCTGAAAACATTTTTGTAAATCAAAAAAGACAATTTAGGTTCTTTATTCAGTTCTCTAATTTGTTTGATGAACATTGGGAATGATAAGGAGACTTTTCATTGTTGTTTCGCTCATAGCCACAGTTAATTACATAAACTGTGTTTCATATAATTGGTGGAGAATAAAACTTTTGCCACTAACTAATCTATGTTATTAGAGGTTTTTCAGTCATCATGGCGGACAAGTCATGGAGTTATAGTGCAGAATTAATAGCAGTGTCTCCAACCACATACCAAAGTATCCCACGTTGTACTTCACAGAAAGATTGCATCCTCCTCAAGTAATGCTGCAGATAATGCTGGAGCAGCTGAAATCCGCACACGTCTTACTATGATCTTGTAACAATTGACTGACTTTAGTAGATTCTGTCAATTTCCACATTTCCTGAAGGCAACATGATTGAGGGAATGCCTTCAGCATCCTGTGCAGCAGCTCAACAAACATGTATCCTTACCTAGCTAAATGCCAGGATGGCATCATGATGTGGATTCTATTACAGCTAAAATAAACATTAACAACATTAACATAAACAAAAAAATAAGGACAAGATTAAATAAGGTAAAAGATAATTATAGCATGTTTTGCTTAAGTTATTGTTTCAGTTTTACAGTGTAGCTGAGTGATTGTTTTGCGTTTTTTGTTCCCAGCTACACAGTATTTTACTGAGTGGGTGGACCAGACCTGATCAAAGGGCATTATATGGTATGGATCTATACAAACATGTATAGGACCTGGATCATAGCATAACACATATCTGGATTTGTGTTGACTCCATGATTATCTTTTTTTTATTTGTAGTAAGGCTTTGACCGCATCTTGTAAACAATGTAAAATCTGTTTATACTTGCCCCTGTTTACATCATCATTTAAGTGTCCAGGTTTCTGATCATTTGTGTTCAGTTCTGTATAGTTTTCCAGCAGAATTACATGTTTACATGAGACATAATCAGGGTTTCCCAATATACAATTGTAACCAGGATATGATGCATATGTAAACGACGTCCGTGTGTACAGGGAAATGATTAGTATGTTTCCATGTTTTGAGTAAACACAAAAGTTATGCCAATATTTGGGTTTCAAAGTGCATGTTAGCTCTCCTCTATTGGATGCTTCATCTGTATAGACACCGAGACATTAGTGATGCTGGGTGGATGTATTCCAATAAAATCTTCACTTGCATCATGATTTTGCATATACAGCTCAGGGCAGTCAATCAAGGCCAAGTGTTTATCACAATAAAGCTTTGACATTTGAAGACCACATATAGACTTGGTTCTACTCTGAACCCAGTTATAATGAGCTTCTAGTTCAGTTGCATTTACTAATTTTCCTTCTCAGATCGGGGAATCAGAAGTAGGCCATTAACAGTTTTTCATGAACAAAGTCGTCTACTTAACATGGTGCTCATTAAAATTACATTGGGAAGGTGCCATTTGCACTTATTAGCTTAATTGTCAGGTCATGTAGATTGGACAGATGACAGTGAAGGTGCCTGTGCCAAAGGACATGCTAGTTTCAGACAGCTGCGGCTGCTGTAGAGTATAGGTCATTAATTGTCTACTATGCCACATACAGTATATGGGCCACATTAAGGCACAGACAAATTAAACAAGCCTGCTTATAAATTATAAGATGGAAATAGGGATAGTCTATATATCATTTCCATAAAAGTCATCAATCATTGTGAGGCTGAAACTCTGTGTTTGCCCATTTCATGAATAACTGTGAGATTATTCTTTTACCTCTTACACTGTCCTTTCATTCTCAGATGAAAGTGTAGCGTCACAGCTGAGCTGACAACTAACCTCTGTCTTACTTAACTCAGTCTTGCTTCATTACACTGCTTAATTTCGGATTGTGCATTGTGCACAGTGTTTCATCCCAATAAGCCCATTAGAATAAGTAATAAGGTACTAAAGAGTAAAGCTTGAACCACGTTGACCTTGTTAGTCCATGAAGAGGAATAAATGCTCAGTTGTTACACGTCCTTCAGGGTTCGTTGTCTGTTAGGTTTCCCCCGCCATCTCAACAATCCAATATTCTCCCTCTTCAGTGTCTTTTTTTTTTTTTTTTTTTTTTTTACGACAGTGTCACTTCTGCTTTCTAAACATTCAGAAAGGAGTCTCTTCCTTAACTATTTAAATTTCAAGGACTGAATTTGACCTGAGCTAAGTGTGTTCGCTGCAGTTGCAGGGATTATTGTCCACATTCTAAACTAGTCAAGTTTGTTTTGCTCTTGTTCACTTGCTGAAGATGCTAACCTTTGGCACAACATACACACTCTGAAAGTTTTATACATTACAGTTTTGATTGTTCCCTCAAGCATTTGCAAAACTAAAAATTATGGTCTGCAGACAGAAACACACTGTTGATGAAAGCCTGTAGAGCTCTTTTGAGTCTATGTCTGACATGTGTTTGTGCATATTCCTCAGTTCCTGTCCACTGCACTTAATTAATTCAACAGACAAGCTTGCTATTACAGAATTTTACCCCCTTCTGCCTCTGTTTGACTGACACATTAATGTTTATTGTCCTAATGGCATTTTAGAAGGAGACACTTGACACCGACACATATATATGTGGAAAATACAAATGTCAATGCACATCCATAATTTTTATTTGTGCCTTCATGTCCGAGTGCATTTGGATGCAGTTGTTTAATGTCACATCGTTTACTTAAAGTAGAACAGGTGCTTTATTCATTTAAAGTAATGAGGCTCATACTATTACATCCATTTCTGCCTCATTTGAAATATTTTACAGCCACAAATGAATCTTCATCACATCAGTTCACATCATCACAGAGATTGACATGATTAAAAGCCTTGATGGAGTACGAGGCACCGGAACATGTTCACAAATGACCGTATCATGCAAGCCTCTGGTTGAAATGCAGAAATCAATCAAGAAAATTAGTTCCAGTCGCCAAAGCTAGAGACACAAATACGATGATTCATGCAAGATAATTTCCACAATAACAAGCTAACTGTGAGCAAATGAAACTTTTGGTAAGCTTGAAACATAGTTTAGTTTCCTTATCTCTGTCTGGATGTTATTGCTCCAAGTGCATCCTTCAATGTGGCTGTGAAGTACATCAAAGTGTTACTTGGCATGGTCTAATACCCACCACACATTATTCAATTTACTCATTTCGTCTCTTCATCAGATGCACAAACACATTTATCTAATTAAGAATATTGGAGGTGTTTTCAAGATAATCTGTTTATATTTGAATCTCAAAGAGTGTGACATTTCAAAGAAGACCAGATAAAAAAGCAGAAGAAGTGAGCTAAACCATCTGGAAGACAAGTAGAGTGATTAAACATCTAAATATCAAACTCAGGTCATACAACAACAAACCACCCATGAGAAATAATCAACAGAAATGAGCCGAGCAAGTTTCTATCTAATTGTATCATGTATAATCCTAAATAAATATAAACTGAACAGCTTTGGATGCAAAATAAAAGCCAATTTTGTTGCTTTGGCAGTAACAACAAAAGAATCACAGGTGTTATACTCAATGCTCTCTTAAACCTCCACAATGGCTCCCCAAAAATATTAAAGAGAGGAAGTGAGAGGGCTTTGCACCATGCTTCTCAGGTGAACAGCTGGACTGTGGAATACTTGGCGGGCAGAAAGTATGAGGCACAGCTGGCTTTTAAGAGGAAGAGCTCCCCTGGAGCCTCTGGGAGGTCACAGCCTGCTAGGCCGTGAAGCATTGCTCAGCAGGAGCCGTGTGTAAAGGCAGAAGGCCTGTGCCACTGTGTGCAGATGTTCCCCCCCGCTCTACTGGCTGCCTCAAAACACACACACACAATACACAAATCCTGGTGTGGCGATGATTTAACACATGGAGCATACAGTATACTTCAGCACCCAGACACATTCAGATTTGCGCACACACACATATTCACTCTCCATACACTGCCCGTACCAGCCACGTCACTTACTTGTAACCTCCATAGCAACAACCACCACCTCGTCGCTTGAGAGTGGTACTGTTGGAAACAATAAAGTAGGGTCTAAATGAGCTCTCCAAGGTCTAAAACACACAACCAAATGTAGGAAGGTGACCCTCGAATGCTTCATAGCAGAGCAGCTTCTATTCATTACCCAGAGGAAAAGCAGAATTACAGGACAAAGTAAAGATGAAAAAAAATTCAAGGCTCCAACCTTCACATCACTTGCCATTATACCTTGTTATGTATGTCTCTCACTGAGCCACATTTGAATAGCACCCAGCAACAAACACAATCAAAAGCAAAAAGAGGAGAAAAAAAGTCTTTAATTCTTGAGCCGTTCGCTTTTATCGACCTGAGAGCTCCTCGTTGATGTATCCACCAGGGATGAACAATGCTGTCCGTGGTAAACATATTCAATGTTTCTTGTATCATTACAAAATAACTCATTGGGAAATGTCAGTAAAGACACGGGAAACTGTAAGATATTTATTTAAGATGGAAAGTGCAGCATTGGAGATGGCACCATTGGGAAAAGTATAGTCATCAGACACCAGCATCGGCAGCCTACTGGCAGTGATGAATAGA
Organism: Telmatherina bonti; assembly: GCF_933228915.1. Classification (NCBI taxonomy): domain Eukaryota; kingdom Metazoa; phylum Chordata; class Actinopteri; order Atheriniformes; family Telmatherinidae; genus Telmatherina; species Telmatherina bonti. The sequence continues at coordinate 20,355,066 of NC_136610.1, read as the reverse complement.
GAAAAAGACAGAATGACTGGCAGGCCCCAGTGAAGGACAACACTCCACTCGGCAAACTCCTTCGTCTGTCCGCCACGACAAACCCACACTAACCCAGGAGACAAATCCTCTTGCTGACACCAATGGACAAGCACATCTGGCAACTAAGGTGCACGAGAGTCCACAGTGACAGTCCCAATCAGCCACTTGATATTCACAGTGCTGGCTTACCATTCTCTCTCTCTGACACCAGAGACAGGGGGAAGCAGAAGAAAGGGTGGGATGGGGGCTTAAAGAGGAAATCAAATATTAATCAGCCCTATCACAGACACATCACCATAACTGCAGCCAGATCTTGATATACAATCAATCAAAAGGTCTACTTTCTACGGAGCGATCGCAATGGGACAACAAGAGAAAAACAGAAAGTTTGGACTGAATGATGTAAACAAGCCTTCAACAGTGTGAAAATAACTTCTATACAATATTCACCCTTCTGGGAAAAAAAAAAAAAAGGTTTTTTTTTTGTTTTTGTCTCAGCTCATCAGCATGCAAATGCTTCAGTGCATTATTAAAGCAGTGATGTCTGCTTTTAGTGTTAAAACCTGTTATGCTATGATAGCAGATTTAGTTTTATATGTGTTGTTAGTTGTGTTGCCCTTTCATTAATTATGTACTAGAATCTGGCCAAAGGCTATATTATTGTCTACAGTGAATATTAAATATTGATAAAGCTCCAGCTTTCACCCCAGATTTCTTTGTGTTAACAAATATGTTTTGTTTGCAAAACAATTTGAATTTAATAATTCATCAAAAGGGGGAGGCTATTATCATTCAGTATGAGCCCTGTGTGGGCTCCAGATGTCAGGGATCATGTCTTCGTGCTGACAATACATGCAAAGTCTGTGCCCTCTTTTATGCATTATTGAAAGCAAATTCTGGAGGTGGGGTTAGACATGGGCACAGGGACTGATACGTAACATGTACAGAGGTGACCTGAGGCTTGCTGTCAGGATAAAATCGTGACAGAACTACAAAGACGTATTTACACTCTTATTCTGTGTGATCATTTTATCAATTTTGTGCTGATTCTCAGATTTACTGAATAGGCATTTATATGTTTAGAATGGATTTTCTGACATAGTGCTGAGCAATTCAAGATACACATCAAGTTTAAGGTTTTCAGCATGCATTTGTTGTTTTTTTTTGTTTGTTTTTTTCCATCACAGACAAGTACATCTCAATTGAGCATGACTGGAGTACTGTTTAATAGTTAAATCCCACAGGGCCAGAAATCCAGGCTAAGAGACCGTAACATCCCAGTGGGCTACAACACAAGTCACCACTGCATGATGGCCATAAATCTAACTGCTGAAACCTGATTCAGCCTGACACATTAATATGTTCCCAAAACTGAAATTATTCTTCATTTGGCATTGCAGACCAAAAGGCTGTGGGAAATTGTGTCAACCTGGAACATCCAAACCCTACTGAGCATGCTCTACAGCCTGTGGAAGTAAGGTTTGGCTTAACATTATGTGCAGGGGTTGCTGAATGGACAGGAAGTGGTGACTGATAGGCCTAACGGAGATGGAAAAGAGAAAAGGAGTGGGACAAGGGATGCTTGTTTGGGATTTGGAGTGTTGGTGCGCTTACCTAGCAGCTGACCGTACTGCTTCACAGGTCAGCCGCTCTAACCGAACTCCATTAATACGCCAGTCCACCTTGTGGCACACTTTACACTCCAGTGCATCCACTGCCTTAGGGACGACTTTACTGGCACTTTAGTCTAGAAAAGAGTAAGAAAGGGAGGTGGCCTGGGGTCTAGGAACAAAAATATCTTCAGAAAATGTTAGAGAAGTAAAAGAAAAGTCACTTAGAAAGTTTGAACTTAGAACTTTTTACGTGATGATCTTTGAGTGCTCGAGTTTGCACAGGAGTTATCCTACTTTCTTCAGAAAGTTTATAGTTTGCTATATTTTTTTTTGTCATCAGAACTGAATTGTGTTCATCTGCTAAATTTGGATCTACTTTTTTGGCCCAGTGGCCTGAAGCACGCTTTAGGGACGGGCATGGACATCATGGTATAAATGTGTTTTATGTGCAAGCAGCTGCCTGGAGCAGGCTGTTTTTTATGCTTTCTGGCCGAGTAGAACATGGCCACCTGCTTGGCGTTAAAACTCTCACTGCTATGCTGGGCTTTATGGGCATGATCTCCACTGAAACAAAGATATACAAGGACGTGTGTAAGGAGAGCTGCCTGCTGCATATGGTGTGCACTTAAGCAATTCATTGGTGCCATAAGCACTGATGGGAGCAAATGTCCGGCTCCAGAGCTCCATGAGACCAAGGGGATACTACGTAGGTCATGAACCCACTGATGAATTGCCTCTCTCCTCAAGTCCTCAGGTCTGTGTTTCCCTTAGGCATGTCTGTATGTGTCACTGCTCTGACAACTCTGTTTGCTCAAGCTCCAGAAAGCCCGCTGATTATCTAGAGACACTGGATGGAGGTGCTGCAACCCAGTTGGGATTCACAGATGATCACCTCTAGGAGGCACAAATGGGAATGTGTCTTTGGGTCGTGGAGGGGGTGAGTGGCACTCAACCACCTGGTCCTCTGATAAACAAGCTCATGTATGAGGAAGAGCAAAATGATTATTAGAGGGATTTCAGAGTGTCATCCCTCCCTCTCTCTTGCTATCTCACTTTCACTGCAAGCGGCAGAACAAAATTACTCCCCGCTAGTGAATAATAAGGAAGTTTATGAAACGTGACGAATGCAACGGCGCTCTACATGAAATACCAATGAGGGAGGCGCCTCAGCGTTGCAAATGTTACATCCTAATATCAACAGTCACCTTGTGTTACTCCCTCTGCACCCCAGAAGGACACGCCATGGCCACTGCATGAACACACAGCATGACGTGGTGACACTAACAATCCAGGTGTTGGCATGTGGGGGAACATGCAGGCATCACGCTACCATCATACACTGGCTTCAGGATGAGTGTGGGGGGAAGGGATTTATTGTGTTACCTGTGGCCCTACACACTGTGTGCATATTTAGTCACAGAGGGGGTCAGAGGAAGTGTGTACGTGATTCAGATACAGCTGTCCCTCAGTTTGTGATTGAATGAGTCAACTTTGACACACAATTCAATCTAGCTGGGTGTGACACACTCTAAATGTGTGGAAATGAATATAACTCGTAAATTATCAATTCATTTTACTCCCGAAAGTGAATTGGCAGTTTGTTAAATCATAACTTAAGTAACCTGAGAAGTAGAAAGGAAGGACAAACAGTATTTGTTTGTTCCACCTTGTCAGATTGTAGGATTTATTGTTCATCTCTGTTGTGTAACACTTGAAGTCCTTATGTAGTCCTCTGCATTAATCATATTCTTCAGGTAAGAAACATTGTGTAACCAGGGATTAAATATGGACACAGTTATTTGAGGCTCAGAGTACTGTCAAATGTTGTTGTTTTTATTCATCATTCATCATTTATTAAAAGTTCTTCATTTCTACTTATTTGTTGTAATTATATTCTGTTATTATTCTGTTGTAATTTTGTTTAATTGTAATTTATGTTATTGATTTGACACGTCCGAAGATTAATCTTTTTTCTTTGAATCAATCATTACTATCAGATTGGCCTAAAATACGTATTTATTTACTAATTACAAATAATCTATGAAGAGCTGTTTTATTTATCATTTAAATGAAGAAATAAATAAAATGTACTTTATTGACAATGCCTTGTTTAATTAATTCAACTTTATGTTTTAAAACTTTTATTTTATATACATATATATATATATATATATATATATATATATATATATATATATATATATATATATATATACACACTGTATGAGGAGAGAAAGAGAGAGAGTGTGAATAAATACATTTTGGGGGCAGCAGCCTAAGAAAACATTTTTGTATCATGTATTTCATTAACATCTTTTTTTAAGTCTCGTTTTATTTCTTCTGTTCATTTCAGATTATTTTATTCAAATAAAGGAAAATTAATATCTATCTGGGTTTGGCAGCAGTGCTGCTCTTCAGGAAGTGAACAGTGAATTCCTAAACCTAACTGCATCTTTGGCTGCAATGCCGAGTCAACTTTGCTGTAACATACAAATAGAAAGTTTTCTAAATGTACAGCAAACTTTTACTGAAGCCTATAGATAACCTTTATTTTCCTAAACTGTTTACTTGCCTCTTCTCTCCAATTCACCACACCTTCAGGTGCCCAGGTGCAGGGGCAGCTTTCTTACTGTGGTCTGGATGTTGGCCTGAGTCTGGGTCATCCACATCTTCATCAACCTCAACGTCTTATCTCCACATCCTCTCCTTCCAACATTACCTCTAGCTCCTCTGGCATCCATTTTTAACCACTAATCCTGTTTCCCAGCTGCTTTATAGTGTGCAGTTCATTAGCAAAAAGTAGTTTAAGCTTTAAGTTGAATTGAGTCCAAAGTTTTGACACCGGAGTCCTATTTTCAAGAAATGTGTGCAGTCAGTTGAAAGCAGTGTTCTGTCAATGGAATTGAGGGTCTTATCAATCCAGAAAAACTGTTACTCTCAACTTTGGCAGAGCTTCAGCCATGTCCTGAGGAACAGGGGACATTGAGTATGAGCGGACTCTGTTACACACCTCCATCGTTGAGACAGCCAACCGGAGCTGTGAACGTAAGATGGTTGGTGCCTGAAGTGGTGTTGATCCCTTAACCCATTGGTGAATGCCAGGGATGAGAGATGCCATCAAGCTGAAGCAAGAATATTATTGGACCTCATTGGCCTATAGGACTTCAGAGGCAGCTGATCAGTGTTGGTGGGCTCAGTGAAATGAAACGTTGGTGAAAAAAATTAAGGCATGGAACGAGTTTAGTGAGGTTGTGGAGAACAATTCCACATAGCCTTGAGGAGATTTTGGATACCATTGTTCAAAGTTTAGAGATTTTCCTCAGCTGAAAGAAACAATTTCGAGTGAGCTGCTTTGAGTGATGCTGTAATGACATTTCCTTGTCAAAAATTACTCCAAGATTTCTGAGACTTGACTTACAAGACAAGCTGTGAACACTCAAATACTGTTTGATCCCTGGAATAGCTTCATCAGGGGCGATCACCAACACCTCAGTTTTTTCTGAATTAAGTTGAAGGGAATTTGCGCCGAGCCATTGTTTAATTTGCACTAGACAGTTCATTAAAGAGTTCAGTTTCTGAATCTCCGAAGCCTTAAAAGAACAGTACAGTTGAATGTCATCAGCAAATAAATGGTAGGAAACATCATCAAACTCCTGAATAATCTTTCCTAAAGGGAGGACATAGAGCAAAAACAAAATCGGACCCAAAACAGAGCCCTGTGGTACTCCACACAGAAGATCAGCAGAGTCAGATAGAATATGGTTAGCTGAGACACTAAAACTCCTGTCTGATAAATAAGATGAGAACCATGCTAGGACAGAGCCAGACAGTCCGACCAAGTCATGTAGTCTTGTTAGCAAAATCTGATGATCGACAGTATCAAATGCCGAGGAGAGATCTAACAAGACAAGTACCGTGCATTTCCCAGAATCTGCAGACATCATAATGTCACTAGACACTTTCAGCAGTGCAGTTTCCGTTGAATGATGTTTGCAGAAACCAGACTGGAAAGTGTCAAAAATGTCATATTTTTGCAAGAAATGTAGCAGCTGCTCGGAGACCACCTTCTCTAAGATTTTAGACATGAATGGGAGTTTTGATATTGGTCGGTAATTCTTAGGATCTGCGGCATCCAGATTAGATTTTTTAAGAAGTGGTTCAACAATGGCATGTTTAAAAGCACTGGGAAAAACACCAGAGGTGAGTGAAAGATTGATCACTTTAGTAACCCAGGGGCCAATGACATCAAACACTTTTAAAAAAAGTTTAGATGGCAGCACATCAGATGAACTAGAAGACGGCTTCATTTTGGTGACCAGAGCTGAAATTTCAACCTCCGTCACTGGTTTAAAAGAGGACCACTCCTGGAGAACAGGCTCATTAACAGGGTTACAACTACTGAGCACTGGAAGACTGTTCTTAATGTCCTGAATTTTGCTAAGACACACTTTAAGAAAATCATTGCTATCAGCTTTGCAAAAAACAGGAATAACAGGAGCAGCAGGACAAACAATAGAATTTATGGTATGGGTATGGTCCAACTAATTGGAGGGTCCATTCAGGAGTCCTGGAGAGGATGGTTTATCAAATAGACAAACCTCAGATTGAGAAGTACTGTGGTTTTTGTCCAATCATGGACCATGGACTAACTCTATACTTTCTGCTAGGTTTCTGAAAGAGTATAGGAGTTTAACAAGTCAATATGTGTTTTTTTTTTTGACTTGGAGAAGAATCTGTTTCTAGGGGAACTCTTTGGGAAGGGGGGGACGGTGCTTAAGGATTATTGAGTGATGGATCACTCAAAGGCTGTCCCTTTATGCCCAGTGTCAGAGCATGGTTCCTGTTGTCATCAAGTCAATTTGTTTTCGGTTAAGAGTTGGACTCTGCCAAGGCTGGTGTTTGTAATATTTCTATAGACCAAATTTCTTTATGCAGTTGAGAGGTTCATAAGGTCCAGTTTGGTGGTCTAAGGACTGTATTTCTGCTTTTTGCAGAGGTGGTTCTTTTTGCTTCATCAGCCATGTGCTCCAACTTTTACAATAGCAATTCCAAGTCTGGTGTGCAAATGGGAAGAGAATCAGTGCCCCCAATTCGAGACTGTGGTTTTCAGCTAGAAAAAGGTGAAGTGTCCTTTCAGGGTTAGAAATGAGATGCTGTCCTTAGTGGAAGAGTTAACAACTGAGGAAAGGATGTGTAGCAGCAGCACTGATGCAGACACTGCAATCATCTGTCATGGTAAAGAGGAAGGAACTGAGCTGAAGGACAAAGCTCAAAATTTACCATTCGACCATATGTGAGATTACGAACCCTGGATTCTCTCTTGAATACAGAGTGAAAAGCTTAGCCACTCCAAGGAAAGACAGGAGCTAGCTCAGGTGGCTCAGGGATCTGGTTAGGTTGCCCCCGTAAGGAGGTTTTCCATGCACGACCCACTGGGAGGAGGTCCAGGGGAACACCCAAGGCACACTGGAAGGACGATGTCTCTCTTTGTTGGCCTGGGAGCACCTTCGTATCCCCCCCAGAGAAACTGGAAACAAGTGACCAGGGAGAACAGGAACAAATGACCAGGGAGAAAGAAGTCTGGACATCTATTCTTAGGCTGCTGCCTGCATGACTAAGTTGACTTTTGGTCACTTGGTAGAGCATAACTCAAAGTCTTTATGTCTCAGATGCTTTTCCCCTTTATTTCATTTGAAGCCTAAAATATTTCCTATGTTTTGATGTATAATTTATGTCAGTATGATAAAAAACTGATGGAGCTATGAGTGTTTGTTTAAAGCTTGGATGAAAAACTAGAGTGGTGATGTCATCACACACACCAAAGCTGCAGTTGGACAGTCCTGAGATTTAAAAAATTTAATGATCTGAAACTGCAGAATCTCAAAAATGATAAACAATGTCAACAAAGAGAAACTTTTTTGATCAGTCCAATCCATTGTGGCTTGTTTATAGTTTTAATGGTGTATCTGAGTGTGTATGTGAAATGTATGTGAAAGGAGACAGAGTTGAAAGAGGTGAAAGTTTTTGTGGAATTTTCAGCTGTTTCCATTCATTTTAATGGCAAAATATCTTTGGAAACAGCACATAATATGCAGAAGATTTACTGTGGCAAAAAATGTGTAGAAGAACTTTGACTAGAGCACAAATATATGCATATATAACATTCTGGGGATGGAAACACTTTCCTGTGAGGAGCAGCCTGAGTATTTCTGCTTAGATTTACTAAGAACTGCATGTCTGGGGAATAGACACAGCTGAACAATCATAAGCTCCTCATTATTAATTTTTTTTTCTGAGGCATGTTGTGGCATAAGATGAATGTCTTGCATTCAACTTCCATCTCTTAATGCTAGTAAACTAGCTTGACGTGCCTATTTCGTATCTTGACACTTTTTTCCTGTCTCTGTCTTTCCTGAAACAACAGCACACATGCCTCTGGAGTTTCAATCGCAGATAAAATTTCATATTGACATAGTCTGATTTCTATTTTCAAATTCTCTTTATGAAATATGGATATCCATTCATCCATATACAGTTTATACGCACACAGACGGAGTTTCCGTCCGTGTGCGTATAAACTGTATATGGATGAATGGATATCCATATTTCATAAATATATATTTTTTCCTTTTCAGTCATTAGAAGAAACTGCCTCTTTTGTGGGATTGTCCACATAAAGAGATCATCTGCTCTATGAAAGTCTCTAACTCTGAGAATGACCATGACCTGCAACCCTCCAAGACACAACTGGAGCTGATTTTTTGTACATATTTTCTTCCTGAGCTTGTTTGTGTGGCTCAACACTTCTGTGTTTTACATCATGCCACCAGTTTGCCTATTGATAAAAGCAGCTCCTTCATTCTCACCTTCACACGAGTAACAAAAGTCTGTCCTGAGTGAAGTCAGCGTTTCCCCTGCTCTTTATCTCTGAAGGCCAGTCCTCCAGCTTGCAGGTCATTATTTCCTGCTGGACATGATGTTACACCACTCAGACCAACGGCTCTGGGTGTGTATATATAGTTCTTTATTCTTCACCGAACGAAGATTAAACATTTTACACGCTGTTAGATGCGACAGCACCAAGAGCATGCTTCAATCACCATTTTGTTCCACAGCGCACACACACGCTTCTCTTCTTCTTCGGTAATTATCACAGAACTGCTTGCCCTGCCCCCTAGCGGTAACATTGGTGAATCACATCACTAAGAAAGCAGATTACTGAGTGCAACAAACAGAAATAATTCTTATAAGGTGCTACATTCCTCCCCTGCAAATAAAATGTTGTCCTCAACATTGGAACATATAACATTAGAACATATTAAATGTATCACAATTTTCCAGCAGTGATGTTAGACTTTACTCTAGCTGTTTCTACTCAGTAGCAATGGCCTAAACACAAGTAAATGGCTAGCAAAACTTTACAGTATCTCACACAACTCACCACCATTTCCTTAATAAGAAACTATTCTTGACCAGCAGCATTACCTGCAAACTTTTGTCTCATTTCACCTTGAATAGTTCTAATAACAGAGCAAATAATGCACATTGAATACAACACATAGCATTTCCGTTCTCTGTCTTTAACATATACTGTAAACAACCACTTACATTATGCAGGTGCCAAGATTCATGTCTTAATCATGTAGGAAATTGAAACCGATTGAGTAATATTTGTCTGACAACCATACCAATCTTGTGTAGGAAATGTAAACACAACAATTACATTAAAGCAAACTTATATTGTCTGTTCGTTCCTCCTGTCCTATTTTGTCAAATGATCAACAGCAACAACTCAGTTTTCCAACAGTCTATGTTACTATGTTCACCTCTCACAGAATAAGACATGAGTCCATTATCAACCTTAGCAGTCTCTTAGTAGTATCCTACAGGAACAGAAGTAGGATAAAGTATGTGTTGTCCAAACATAGGTGGTGGTGACCACGACACACTGTATTGTCCATACGCTGGTGTCACCGCATTTACATAAGGCGGGTTGGCATGAAGACCCACCACACGGCGAGTAGGCTGGCCCAGTGATTCATATGTCAGGGTTTCCCTTGGACGCCTTTCCCGCTGCGATCTGCGTGGCTGCATGTCAGACCGTTCCATCTCCTGATCTCTGGGAAAGTCAGTAGATTGAGCTGTTTGCGTCACCTCCTGAATGTCATTTTCAGTCACTATATTGTCCTTAAGCTCTTCAGCTGGAGTCACCACCCTCTGCTCCTCTGCTGTAATGGTGGACTCGGGCTGATGTCCTGCTGCAGGGGTACTTGGATTTGGTACATTTTGTCCTTCCATCCGCTGGAAGTGAGATCTCAGTCTATGTGTTAAATACTGTTCTTCAAGCTCTTCCTCATCTGAGCTTGTTAACTCATCCCTTGTTTCATTTGTTTTAACACTCACATGTCTTTCTCTTTGTTTTGTTTGGGATTTTCCTCTCACAGAACTTTGGGTTGGTTCCTGAAGGGGCAATGCATTACATGGCATTAGCATGTTCCAATGAAGAATCCTGCCTCTTCCTGTGCCAGACTCTGGCTTTACTTCATAAACCGGACTGTTTTCCCCTTTTTGGGAGACAACTATATGTATCTGTTTTTCCCAATATGAGCGCAGTTTTCCAGGTGTTCCGCGCTCTGACATATTCCTTACAAGAACTCTATCACCTGGTAAAAGGACAGCACTTTGTCTTTTTTTTATCATAGTACATGTTCCCTCTCGCTGTAGTCTTTTTGATGGTTTTGGATGCAATTTCATATGCCTCTTGCATTTGTTGTTGCCATTTCTGAGCATATTCCTGATGTGAGATGTACCCTTCCTTGTCATTTAATCCAAATATCAGATCAATTGGAAGTCTGGGATTTCTTCCAAATAGCAGATAAAAAGGAGAGTAACCTGTTGCTTCGCTGATGGTGCTGTTGTAAGCATGTACAACTTTATTTACATAGTCACTCCAGTTCTCCTTTTTCTCCTCATCTAGGGTCCGCAGCATAGATAACAAGGTGCGATTAAATCTTTCTGCTGGGTTCCCCTGTGGATGGTAGGGAGTTGTCTTTGAGTTTGCAACACCTGTGTATTCTTTCAGTTGTCTGAATAGCTGATTCTCAAATTCTTTGCCTTGATCGTGGTGTATTTTAGAAGGGAATCCGAATTTTAAGGCAAAATCATTAAAGATTTTATCAGCTGCTGTTTTGCCTGATTTGTTACGAGTCGGGTAGGCTTGAGCAAACTTAGTGAAGTTATCTAAGATCACTAAAATATATTCATACCCTCCCCTGCTCCTTTCAAGATGGAGGTAGTCTATTGAGACCATTTCGAATGGCGCAGTTGCATGTACATGACACATAGGTGCTCTGCTCTGTACTGCAGGTTTCTTTTGAACGTTGCATTTGCAAACCTGGGTTATGAAAAACTCTATATCTGTTTGCATTCTAGGCCAATAAAACCTCTGCTTAGCTAGATGTAGAACCCTGTCTACCCCCACATGACCCATCTCAGAATGGAGGTATTTATAAACCAAATCCTTGTACTGCTCTGGAAGCACAATTTGGGAACATGTTGCTGTTTTACGCTTTAATAAACCCTCTTGAGAGACATACAGTCTTTTCCATTCATGTGACAGCTGCTTAACTTTTTCTGTTCTTATGTTACTGTCTCTCCTGTTTGGTTTTCCTCCCAACTTTTTCATTTGGAGAATATGGGATATTGCAGGGTCTTGCAACTGTGCCTGCAGTAAGTCCTGCTGAGTAACTTTAATGTCCAGATGACTATCCGCTGTCATCTCTTGAACATATGGGCTGCAGGAAATAGCTGAGATCCAGTCCACATCGCATTGATTGTGGGTTTCAGTTGCACTGAAAATGGCACCCAACACTTCAGGAAGATACTTCTCTGTGCACTCAGACATGTAAGACTCCATACTCACAGGTGTCCGGGACAAGAAATCAGCATCTGCGTTGCTTTTTCCTGGACGGTACTTCAGCGTAATGTTGAAATCAGCTAACTCGGAGACCCAGCAATGGCCAGTTGCATTCAATTTAGCTGTGCTTAGGACATAAGTGACAGGGTTATTATCACTGTACACTGTTACAGACGGAGCATAAAACAAATAGTCTCTAAACCTATCTGCAACAGCCCACTTGGGCGCTAGAAACTCCAGTTTTCCTGAATGCAGTCTGTAATTTTTTTCTGCTGGTGTCAATGTCCGTGAGCCATATCCAATGACTGAGTTTGCCCTCCTGTCTCTGATACAAGACTACTCCGAGTCCCTCCTCTGAAGCGTCTACATGTAAAATAAATGGATCCTCAAATCTCGGGTAAGCCATTACTGGTGGGTTGGTCAACACATCAACTAGATGATTCAGGGCGTTCTGGTGGATTTCAGTCCACACTATTTTCTGATTTGTGAGGGACTGTCTCACCTTAGCTGAGTGGTAGTTGGTCTTTGAGTCCAAGTCTGGGGCTGCACCTGCTGACAGTAGATCATATAAACATTTTGCATGGCGAGAGAAATCTTGCACGTAACTTCTATAGTACCCCAGAAATCCCAGAAGTTTACGCAGCTCTCTGATATTAGTAGGAGGGGTTGTTTTTAATGCCCTCACTGCTGACACTTCTTTGTCATCCATCTTGTAACCTTCAGCTGAAATCACTTTCCCAATGTAGCGCACCTCACTTTTAAAAAGGTCACATTTGTCTGGTCTCAGTTTAATGCCCCAGGCTTGCTGACGTTTTAGTACAGACCTCACATCCTCAACATGTTGTGCAAATGTCTTGCTATAAACTAAAACATCATCCAAGTATGGGATACATATTTTGTCCCTCAAACCTTCTAAGCTCTCCTCCATGCTCCCCTGAAAAGCTGAGGGGGCGTTTGTGAGTCCAAATGGAATTCTGTTCCATTCATACAGCCCCCATGGAGTTGTAAAGGCTGTGTATTTCTTGGAGTCCTCACTCACACTACCTTGATGGTAAGCTTTTCCTTGGTCCAACACACTGAACCATGCGTTTCCACCCAACCCATCAAGTATCTCCTGAATGCGTGGTATGGGGTGTCTATCTGGAATTGTCTTTTTATTTAGTCCCCTGTAGTCGATACAGAGTCTTAGACTGCCGTCTTTTTTCCTCACGCAAACTACTGGAGACGCATACGGAGAGACGGATTTGCGGATGAAGCCCTTGTTCAGCAAGTCCTGGATGTGAGATTTTACCTCATCATACAACGGTCGGGGTATGGCATTATATGTTTTTGCCACTGGCACATTGTCAGTTAGTTTAATGTCCATTTTGAGGTTTTTAATATGCCCTACTTCGTTTTTGTCTCTGGCAAAAACACAAGATTCCTCTCTGAGCATTCTTTTAACCAGTGTTTGTTGTTCACTTGTCAGGTGGTCAACATTAACAGGTGGATCCCACAATTTGTCCAGGGGCTCATTCTGGGACTTTGCAGAGGTGGAGTTGGGCGTGGCCAATGAACTTTCAACTGTTACAGAGTTAACTTGTTGCTCCTCTGTAAGCAATGGAAAACAGTTTGTTATTCTCTGTATGCTACCAATCACGGTTCTACTAGGCACAGTTATATCATGGTGAGTGGTATTCCTGGCATAGATTTTCACTTTGCGGGACAAAGGTGGAATATCGATCAGTTGACAGGATATTTTGAGCCCCTCCTCCAAAGAAAGGTTCTCATCGGGTTCAAACAGCATTTCAGTGACCCCTTTAAGATCCGTGTTCACAGGACAGCTGATGCATTGTGTTTGACCTCCTGGAACTACAACAGAAGTACGTCCCGTCTTTACTGCATACGTTGCATTTTCATCTGTAACTTCCTGGATTAAGCTCAACAGTGTTTCTGCCTTTTTTGTGCCTAGTTTTAGTGAGTTTCTGAGCAAGGCTAGTCTTTCACTGGGCTGAACCCGGTCCTCCCTCTCTTTCATTATCTCTTCAATGGCATTAAACCCTATTATAGGTCTCTGTACAATGTCTCTACTCACTAATACTGGGACTAAAATATTATTTGACCCTGTGGATTTAGCCTTTGGGTCACACAGACTAAGATTAACCTCCACCCATCCCTCGAAAGGAATTTCTGAGCCATTTGCAGCTCTCAAGTCCAGGAGTTGAGTCTCGCTTAACAGATCACTGATAGGAAGGATTTTTGCATCAGGTAAGTTTTGGGACATCCATGCTTCACTCATTATAGTCACTTGTGCTCCTGTATCCCACAGAGCTTGAGTTTTAACATTGTTCATTTTGCACCAGACAAGACACTTCTTACCAATCAGTTGTGCAACCTTCATGTGTCTGGTGTGGGTGTTACATGAATTAGTTGATGGGTCTTTTTGTTTAATGTTTATGTTTGACTGTATGGGGGAAAGATTAACAGTAAGTTTATTTGTCTCCTTTTGAAGCATGTCTGCATTCCTGGTCATGGATTTTGGGATCAGTTTAGGACTTGGGTCACTATGGGACTGCAGCTCTCTGGTTGTGGCACGTCCCTCAGTCACAACCTCCGCCAGTTTCCCGACGGCTTCTGCTCTTTTGCCATCCTGCACCCTTTTGCCCAATGTGTTTCACTACCACACTTATAACAATGCTGACAATCAGTTTTGTCCTGTTGGCATGCTGCACATTGTCTCTTTGGTCTCTGGAAGCTATTTGCATGTGCTTTACTTTGGCTTTCATCAGAAGTCATTTTATCACGGTGGACACTTTGCAACAGGGAAGCTACTTGGCCTGTAAGTTCTCTTATTGCTGTATTATTCTCCTCTATTTTTGTAAACAAGGGGTTTTCTTTAGTTGCCTTGTTTGGTTTTTCTGAGACTTGGGTGACTTGGGGGTTGTTTTCAACCCCTCCCTGCTCTACAGAGTTCAGACCTGCCTTGTACAAGGCCTTATTTGTGGTCTTTATCTTTTGAGCTCTCTCACTTTCATTATATTGAGCAATCTGCATCTTTTGTAGCAGCAGCTCATCACTGTTGTTCTCATCCTGTAAATACATCCACATCTCTGCTCTGATATTGGCGTTCGCCAAGCCTGTCATGATGGACTGAAAACACTGGCTCTGGACTAGCTCTTTGTTATATTTCAGGCCAGATTGTGCACGACCAGATGCACACAGGACTTTTTGACGCAGATCAAGCACTCGAATGAGGAAGTCAAGTGGTGTCTCACTAGGTCCTTGCACTGCTTTAGTCAGTTGATGATAAAGCATAGTTGCATCTTTCTCCACATAATGTGCTCTTAATATTTGTCTGAGGGTCATCAGTGAGATCTGGTTTACCTTCTAGATAGCTCCTTAGCTTCAGACCAGGACTCACAGATTGTATTACTGCTTCCACAATTTCCATTTCCGGATAGCCTTTCTTTAAACCGCTCACAATCTGATGTTCCAAGCTGCTGAAACTCAGGGTGTCTTTAGAAGTCAACTCACCAACATGTCCCTTTATTCTGAATTCTTTTCTGAATCCTGAAGGAATAGCACAGTATTGGTTGGTTAAGAATTCACTTTCTCCAACTCGAACCTCCTCGTTTTGCGGAGTTTCCTGGAGCGTCTGGTGCTCCAGCGATGACAAAGATGCTTTGCGGTCTTTCTGCTGTCCCACGCATGAGAACACCGCTGACCGCGTCACCTCTGCCGCTTTCGCCGCTGCCGCCTCCTCCCCGGTGGATGAAGAGAAAGGCGCCGCTGCTCCCGCGACATCACCCGCCGACCGGCTCTGCAGCAGATCCTCGAGCTTGTCATTCAGCTCCAAAAGAACCGACACCCCTTCGTCCTCTCTTTCCAATAGTTCTTGCCGTTCACAAAACTTTATGACGTATTTAACGAGTGCACGACGAGTTTTGCTTTTAATGTCGTCATCTCCCGAAAGTCTGCAGAACTCACAAACATCGTGCAGTTCTTCCACTGACAGTTCAAACAGCTTATTTTCAATTTCCAGAAGCAAATCCTCTCTGTGCTCCGACATCTCGTCGTTCGCTGATCTGTTCCAAGCTCTCTTGAAAATCACAGAAACGGTTCGGTGTCGTGCTCGGAATTAGCTCTATGCTACTTGCTTAGCTCTACACACACCGGTTGTTGCTTGTATTTCCAGTCTCTTCGTTGGTGATCTCGGTGGAACCTCCAAATTGTTACACCACTCAGACCAACGGCTCTGGGTGTATATATATAGTTCTTTATTCTTCACCGAACGAAGATTAAACATTTTACACGCTGTTAGATGCGACAGCACCGGGAGCATGCTTCAATCACCATTTTGTTCCACAGCGCACACACACGCTTCTCTTCTTCGGTAATTATCACAGAACTGCTTGCCCTGCCCCCTAGCGGTAACATTGGTGAATCACATCACTAAGAAAGCAGATTACTGAGTGCAACAAACAGAAATAATTCTTATAAGGTGCTACAATGACAAAAATGACAAGTGTGCTTAAACCTTTCAGTGCGAAATGAGTTATGTTTCAACAACAGCATTATTAATAAACCTGGGTTAAGATGCAGAGCCTAAAAAGAAAAAGAAATCTGAGGCCTGAATGCTATGCCCTCTATTTTTTATGAGTGTTTGTGTGTAAGTGCATGTGTATTTCTGTGCATAAGTTGATGTTGGTGGGGTCAACCCTTTTATGCCCGTCTTTCAGGAAGGAGTGCGTGAGTGTTTGTGTGTTTCCTCGTTCTCTGCAGGGACTCTCTCAGTTGAGGGCAAAGAACACAGAGAAACTTTGAAAGAGCTTTTATGTACTTTTGAGTGAAACGATCCTAAGAAAGGCTTTTTTTTATATATATATATATGAAAAGTACTTTTTATTCAGTCTTCCACATCCAGAAGGGCACTTACTCAATTACCAAGCTCCCTTCTTCCCTTTTTACATCCATCAATCCTGCCTCTATTCTTAGGCTTGTGTATGTGTTGCGTGTGCAGGCTCTGCTTTGGGCAAAGAGCGTGAGCTTAGTTGTAAGCAATGTAGGGCATGTCAGTGAGTATACAGTGAGTCAGTCATTTGTAACCACTTTTTGGCCATATTGTAACTCAAATACTTCAGCACAGCCTGAATAAAAGACAACATGTTGGCTTACTAATCCTACCCCTGACTATTTTTAAAGTTAAAGTTTTTCTGACTTAAAAAGAAATCCTTTGACATCAGACTA
Organism: Telmatherina bonti; assembly: GCF_933228915.1. Lineage (NCBI taxonomy): Eukaryota > Metazoa > Chordata > Actinopteri > Atheriniformes > Telmatherinidae > Telmatherina > Telmatherina bonti. Next base: position 20,338,290 of record NC_136610.1, on the reverse strand, counting down.
TGGCTGAGTTAAAATAGATGTGCAGATAAAGCTGATACCATACATCACGCTAAGTGAACAAGAGGTAAACTCATTCTGTCGCCCTCACTTTTTGCATCTCGTCTCTCTTTTAACTGCAGCCTTGTCACTCAGTAGCCCGAGAGGTAAGACCTCACACAGGTTTGACAGATGAAAGTCTCCTCACTTCTTTCGCTGTTTGACATTTTACCTCCCAGAATGGAAAAAAAAAAAAAAAAAAAAAAGTTTTGGCTTATCTGCTCTCCTCTTTCGTGCTCTCCTTCCTTCTCAAAAACACACGCATTCACAATACTCCTGTCAATGGGAGTCCATCTTCTCCTCCCGTCCATCCATCCAGCAGGCAAAATGGGCCTTCAGACAAAGGAGATGGAGGCTAACGCAGTGATCTGAATCAAATAGCAAGAGGAGGAGGGTAGCAGAGAAAAGAGGAGTGATGGGTGCCAAGGAGGGGCGCGTCAGTGATGTGAGAGACAGAGAGGTTGGATGGTGAAAGGAGGCATGAGAGGCTAGATGTGAATTTTTTCTGACAGGTTGAAGCTTCCTCTGAGCTGACCCTCTCCCTGCTGGGAGACATGTCTCCTGGATGTAGGTGGGGTGAGGCAGAGTGGAGAATGGACGGTGTAAGAAGAAGCAATGAACTGTAATGATGGAAAAGCCAAGCTGAATGCCGTCATACTGGCTGTAATAATCAGTGAGCAGACATTGTGTTGGTTTATACGGCGCAGCGTATTGTATTGGCTGAATTAAAGCCATCATCGCTCAGTGTCAGGTAGTTACTGTTCAACACTGGAAATGAATACAGAGGACATGTCTGCTGACGGGGTTGTTTTACTTTCAGGAATTAAAAAAGGAAAAAAAAAAACAAGCAAACAAACAATAAAAGTATTGCTGTAGTAATCCTACAATAATACGGGCCTCTTGTGATTGCAGAGATGACAAGAAAAACCAAAAACAAGAAGAAGAAATCTGCTGGAAGTGAACAATAGAAGAATAAGACAAATGTGGTATTTGGTGTTCAGCTGGTTCTTTATATTTAATGAGACAAATTTGAGTAAGCAAATATCAGAGTATGGGTCTGTAGCACTTCGATGGTTAATCGGCAAATCAATCAGCAAATTAAATTATATCAGCTGAAGATGCCCTTATTCTGGCTTCTTTTACAAAGTGACCACAGTCTAACCGTTATGTCACAGTTTAGTTTAAATACATAACATGCTCATAATAGCATGTCACCACCCTACCGTATGATACTGCTTTCTGTTTAATTTCGAGTTAGCGCTTATGAAGACATCATATGTTTAAGGTACAACAGTTTGTAAGACAAATGACGGCTGATTTCCAGCCAGATTTGCTGTTGGTAGCCATAGTTAGCGGTTTCATCTGGTTAATCATTGTGCACTGTAGCAACATGTCCACATAGCAAAGTTGGACAATACTTTATGTGACTCATTCAGAGATACATGAATATGTTAAAGTGTCTGTGAACACTATATCGTGACAGTTTCCATAGCCTTTCATGCACTAATTAGCTCTCTTGCATGTTAAGGACAAGTCTGCTTACGTTTCTCTAACTTTTCTCACTTTAGTGGGCGGTTTTTGTGTAAATGTATCTTCTGTCTCTTCAGTAGAAATCATGCACTTGAAAATAATGCTCCACTAATACATCCAGTGGAGCCATACAGTGTTTTACTGTTAAGGATGCTGTTCTGGCTGTAAATGTACAAATTGCAAATCCTGAACGTTTTCTTGTAATTCAGGCAACAGGGTTTTAAGTCATACAGTGGGCATCTATATCTGGTAGGAAGTCTTGAACTGATGGACATAGAAAGCTAATGTTAATTAAACAAAAACCAAGCATCTGCACTGTAATATGGTAGAAAAAAAAAAAAAACAATATAAATGAAATTTCTTAGTTTGAGACATCATGTTAAGTGATGCTTTTCGGGTTCCTGAACACTGTGTGATCGAAGTGAAAGCTTTTGTAATGCAGTTTGACCGCAACGCCAAATTTACCTCACAGCAGGTCGCTATTTGTGAGAGTCTTGTTGAACAGCTTCTGACAGCACACAGAGATCTTCTATAATAACAAGAAACTCCACAAGTTTCTCTGATTGCATGAAATAGTGCAGACTTCAAGTTTAGCTGTTGTTAGTGATGCGAAAGCTTGTTGGGTAGACAGAATAAAATTTTAATGAGCGTTGTCTTATTGAATTAGCAGACTTAAAAATGATTCTGCTGATGTACAAGTTATAGGCCAGACTGAAGTCTCCTTTCTTTTAGAGTACCAGTGTACATGAGTGACAGAGTAAAAACACAAATAAACAAAAAAAAAAACAAACAAAAACAACACAATACCTTCATCATCATGCACTCAATAGTTTTCTCATCCGTTGGGCTGGAAAATATAAATGTGATGAATGTACATCTTGTGTAATTTGGATTTTAGATTTTTCTTATAGATGACAGTGAAATCATTTATCAGAATCTTTGTCACATTCACTTCTTTTAGTATCTGACCCCATATAATCACACTGCAGCCAAAACTCCCCAGCTAAATCTCCCTGTTCATAAAAAAAACGAAGAAAAAAAAAATGTACAGCTATGGGTTCATTTGAAATAAAGCAATAAAAATAAAATGAAATGATTATAACAAACAAAATCACAAAAAAAACTCCAAAAAGCAAAAAAAAAAAAAACCATGGAAGGTTTAGCTTTGATGCAAACCAGCTGAAACCGACCCTGTTGTTACCAAAAAGAGGCACAGAAGAATAAATACTGAACTGTGAACATATAATCAGACGAGCACAGCATTATTGTTATTAACAGCCACATATTTTCACCTTCCTCAAAGGAAATGACACGAATAGTTAACGCCAGGCAACGTGTCCTGTGATGCCCAAGAAGGAGAATGTGTGAAGGGTTTTTCTGTCACACACACTTACCGAACACTTGCCAAGGATTTTCTTCCTCAGAAAAATTTATAGACATCAATACACCAAGAATGCACGCACACACACACACACACACACACACACACACACACACACACACATTTATCAGACTGATGTGTCAGAACAAAATGCTGTTCGAAGATGATTCTCCTCCGAGCACAGATAAGAAATTGTTTCCATATTTTCTGTCTTTATCTCTACAAGATTTGCATATTTCATGAGGTGAAAATGTAAAATGAGACGTAATTATGTTGTAGTCCAGCTGACACCTGATCCATCAGCAAGTGTTTTATAAACAAAGATGGCGGAGAGAAGAAAAAACAAGCTGACTTGTGTGCGGCTCCTTCATCTCTCAAGAGTTTAAAAAGTCTGCTTACATGAGGCGGGGAAAAAGTTAACAATGAGTAATACCTGCTTCATACACAGCTGTAACACTCATTACACAAACACTTTTCCACCATCTCCTTCAAAGCTCCACCGTCCCAGCCAAGTCGGATCTCCTACTCTGCTGTAAAGCAAAACTACACGAGTGCAGAGGAGGAATAATCCTTCAGATTCACCTAAAAAGTCAAAGAGATAAAAGAAAAATGAGTGAATTAATTAAAAAAAACTGGTCTTGGTTATAGCTGCGGTGCTGGTGTGTCTTGTAAGGAAGTAGGTTGGCCTCTTCCAGCATGTTTACTTGCAGCCAAGTACAAATTAACCTCCCAAGATCAACAATAAAGCTAATTAGAGATGTGTTCTGCAACACACATCTCTAAACACAGATCACAGCTTGTTGAGAGATGAATCTCCATCTGTCTGGATGCACACTGGGAGGAGGAGAGACTCGCAGAAGATCGGTCCCGAGACTCTCACCACCGAGGTTTGTGTGCGGATGTTTGTGTGTGGTGTGTGTGTGTGTAGGGAGAGAGCAAGAGAGGCCCTTGTGCCAGGGGGTTACTTCCCCGTGTCAGGCCGTATTGCATGATGTCATGCTGCAGCAGGGAAGTGGGACATGGCACATGCAGGGAGAACACGCCACTGGATTTGAGCATGCTAGGTAGTGATGGGAAGGCTGTCACGTTAAGGAACTGGAACAGGAGCAGCTCTGCCCTGCAATTTGACACTCACCACTGAGGCTCAGCTAGCCAGGCCAGGAGAAGGACAGCAGTGTTAGATCCTAAAGAAATACAATATTTCTAGGTGCTTTTCTTTTCTTTCTTTTTTTTTTTTTTTTTTTTTTTACCCACAATTCCTACAGTAAAATAAAATACTGTTTTAATTTATTATTCTATTAAGATGCAGATTCAGTGTTTTCATCCATTTTCTACAGAAACAGCATCTGTTATTAACCCTTCCCAGCATGAATTATTAAAACTGCTACATAATTTTTTCCCATACAGCATTTTGCTTCGACAGACATGTACAGTGATACTTTTTTATTTATTAATGATATTCCACCTATCTAAATATGTCATCATATCTACATAGTATAAATATATTTATTAAAATATAGCTCTCATTTTCTTTTCCAGTTTATCACCGAGGTAAACTTGGTAATTGCAATATGCTCATATATGTTGGATTATATATTCATCTTTCAGTGAGGGATGATGAACGACTCACGAATCTCCACTGAAGTGGTTCATTTACAGATATACCGTCTCTATCCATGAATACTTTGAATGAGCTGTCAGCTGTAGAGACCACTATGCATGAAACTGTAAAATCACTTTTAATGAAAGAATTCTTCCTTTTGTGTGTGTTGCATTATTTTCCTCCTTCATCATATTAAGAGATGTTCTCAAGATTTTCATCTGATTAAAATGTGTTTTATTTCCAGGTATTTTCTAACCCTGCAGCAATTTCCCTAAGCTGCCGCTGGACATGACAGCATTATCACTTTGCCTTTGACACTGTGCAAGATAAAGCAGTGGCAACACCAAGGTCCAAATATGTTGCTTTTATAGGTACGAGCTGTCCCATTCATCATGTGCTAACGCCCAGAGCTCTCTGTAAGTCCTGTCCATAAGTCAGGATGAAGCAGGTATCTTCCACATGGCCACTGAAGATTTCATTTTAGACTATAGCTAACCGTGAAACAAGAGGAGAAGAAAACATTTTAAAAATTGAAACAAAGTAAGGTTATTTTTCTTAAAAAAAATAATCATAAAATAAAAGCAATTTTTGAATTTGATGACAGCAGCATTTTTTTCTGTGTGAGAAACAGGTCTGGGACATTATGGTGTCATCTCAGAGCTAAACTGCGATCTTAAACGACTCCATTCAGTTCTTCAGTTCTGGTCTCATTGTATCCCTCTGTGTGGGTCACTGTGACAATAAAATATCTGAGATGGGATGTACAAGTATCTCAGCTCCAAAGACTGGAAATTAGTACAAAAGCCCAGATTCGAAGGTTGAATACAGACGAGTATCCCTGACAGTAAAAACTGTGGTAGGCCGATGTAAATTGCTTTGCTCTTTCTAAGTTGGAATGTGGCTTTGACATTTTCTTGTTTGATGGTCCTCTGGTTGGTAAAAGCTGGGTTTTTTATTTTTTCATCCTGCCGCTGCTGGAAATGTGTCATGTGTTCTCACGTTTGTTTTGTGGCTGAAGTAATGGAGTAAAACTTCATGGAAACCAAAGTGCGAGCTTTAATGTAGAAGGTAGCAGTTAAATCCTCGCTCAGCCATTTAATGCTGGAAGGAGACTGGGAACTTCAATTCTGCTTTGTTTATTTACAACTTCAGCATCACATCAGCTTTCTCACACAGAACACATAGAAAACACACATCAGAGTTCATGGGAATGTTTAAGTTGAGCATGCCAATTCTCTTTTTAATTATTAATTAATTCATTATTAATCAACACCAACCTGCTGTCGTTATGCCGCTACTAAAGCCCCAAAATCAATGAGTGTCATTTTCCAGTAATGGCCAAGGGAAATACTTCCAACCATCTCTTGTGGATATGCCTTTTTATCATTTCACTTCAGTCACTCTGTGTCACACACTCTGATGCCTGCATCTTCATTTGTTTTAGTTTCGCTGCCTTTACTTTCTAAGGGACTTGGCTAAACTTAAAGCACGTGACTAATTGAGTATTTAAAACAAAAATTCAACAGGCTGCTTCCCGTTGTACGGCAAAGCATCTGAGATAGTAAATCCACTAAATATGGTCTCTGCTGCTTCCTAAATTATGAACTCATGTTAATGGATGGTAAGTCGTCGCCATCTTTGAAACGGAACGTCTCAGCTTCTCTGGGAATCTGTTTTTATAACCAACAATAACTTGTTAATTAGTATATTTCCCTGGAAGGTTTTTAAACCTGGTGCTTTTATCCAATTACTGAAACATAACTTATTTCAAGTCTCTCGTTCAACATGCTGCTGTTCATCTTGGCTACGGCTCCTTTGGAAAACAGTTCATCTCAAGGGGATTTTCCAGGTCAAACAAAGGTTAAATAAATAAAATAACACATGTGAAAATGTACATTAATACATTCAGATGTAATGTATGAAGACTTTGTGTAAAAAGAAGAGAAAGGAACAACATATCTTTCAGAAATCAGTTTATATATAACAAAGTGGTTATTATTTAGTACCATACTCCATTACATAATATATGGAAGGACAGTGAATATAACCATTTTGTTGTTGTTGTTCTTTACTTGTTGTTTTTTTGTGGGTTTTTTTTTTTTTTGTTACTAGGCATACAAATAAATTTAAAATGTTACAAATATAAATGTTTCTTAAGACTGTAAAACATACTTATGGACAAAAGAGAAGGTAGGCAGGGATATGGCAGCTTACATATCGTGGTCAGACAGCATTTTTCAACACAAATGAACATTAGTTATTGATTCGGTTACAATTTATCTTCCTCACATCAATAGTTAACGGTACTAAAATGAGAAAGGGCTGGATATGCGACAGCAGGGAGCTATTCACTGTAAGATAAAACTCAACAAACAGCTGGCTCTGTTAGTGGCAAAGGTACATTACAAATCTCCAACAAATCTTCGTCCGTCTGAGCAGAATATTTCATGAGGTAAAGTGCAGTCAATGAATGGAAGTCAAACTTTTCATTTGAGCACTTGCTACCGGTCACCACGGAAATGGCACCTTTCCACTTCATACCCCTGCCTCCTCATTCTCACAAATACTATGAACACAGGTCATATCATCAGATGAGGTTGATTAGTAACAAGCACAAATATGATGGGAAGATTGGCTGCTTTTCTCACGATTATGACAGACTCAGTCAGGCTCTTTGACCCAAGTGTCTTTCTATCACTTCCTATAAAATACATACAATGTTAATATTTCTAACAGATGGAAAAATACAACAATCACAGACACAACAGGGAATGTTTTCTTTTTGTAATAAAATACGTTGAAGTTTCCAGGCAGAGACACTTTCTGACTCCTTTCATATTGCATCGATTTGAAAAGGTGTTTGTGGTGATCGCTGCTGCAGGGATGCGGCACGCTCCGCGGCACGCTCTGCGGCTTCTACTAGCTCTTCACTCAGTCTTCAGTAACATGTTGATGACAACTTTATTTTTTATTTATTTCAAATCAATCTAAACCAGTTTCTCATTTAAAAAAAATACGCTGGACTTTTTAGATGACAAATTCCTACTGGCTATCTCACTTCTATCAGACGTTCTACTTAAAACTGCAATTCAATGGTTACCAAACAATGGCTAAAATAAAACTTAAAATTTTGTATGTTTTTACAATCTTATAATTTAAAAGTGATTTACCTTGTTTTTTGTTTTTTTTTGTTGTTTAAACAAAGGTTGGCACATGCAAAAGAAAACGTTTCCTGCCTAAAAAATGACATTTCTATAAAATGATTCTGTCAAGCTCAAACAGCTGTTTTTTTGTTTTTTTTTTCTTTTGCTCTAACAGCAACCAATCAGAAAGGAAAGGAAATATCCCAGTGCAGCATGGTGCTGCTAGAGTACTAAAACAAATCAAAACAGGTGCTGTTCAATGCTTGAAGCTGTACAGGTGTGGTGCTGCAGAGTACAAAACGTGAGATGGGATTAGAAGAGGGAAATCACTTTCTTTGACGGCGCATCTCTATCTGCTGTGTACAACACATCCTTAAAACTCCATTCACTGCTGAGTCTCTTATGCAGAAAACTCATTCTCAATGCTTTCTCTCTGTGACTGTTAGAACCCGATATTCAGAGGCGAGTTATTGTCTTCTTAAATATGCAGACTTCTCGGAGCATTGTGGGTGCACCTTGAGCTGAGATGATGTGTAAAATTGCATTTTTAGAGGCATGCGGGCTGAGAGAGGAGGCTTCATGAAACAGACACATCACAAGCAGCACTGGCAGATTGTTTAAATGAAAAATCTCCATCTATTCAGCCCAGGAGTCAAGCACACGGAATCCCATTTTCTCTGGGTTCCTGTTCCGATTACTGAGCTAGCATGAAGCACACACATACACTCGCCGTCGAGGAGAAACACATACAGCCAAAAGCAGAGTTGTGGTGTTAGCGAAGTAACTTGTGATGTGGTAAAAGGGTCACTTATGTTGTTAGTGTTGAGGAATTGAAAGGTGTTTGGGGCTGAGATGAGCATCATCCTGTCAGCTGTGGCCAGTGGTGGATTATTCCACTCATGTCCAGTGTCCTTGTGGATCCGCTGGTTGTTTTTAGTTGCCTTCGCTTACAGTTTTGGGAAGTGAGGGGACAGAGTTGCCCTTAGCATGAATAAATGAATAAATATTTCGCATGGAACTGTGCAACACAACGTCCACACTGAGAAAACAAATGATAATGTAATGTTCCTACTGCTGTGTACATTAACGCAAAGCGTCAAGTAGTTTCTCCAAGTAGGAGAACTTTGCCACCGTCACAGATCCCACGAGAAAAGAGGACAGAATTTGGGTTTGTAAAATCATTTTAGCATTGTTTGTAGCATTTTACCTCTCTGTTTCTTTCCGTTACATAAGTTTCTAGGATGTAAAACCAACTCCTCTAGCATTTAAAATAAATTATATTCATTAAAAAAAAAAAAATTGAAAATAATGAAATATGTTCCACATTTTTTCAACAAAACTTGTTCGCTTCTATTTTTTTAAAACCCAACTGAAAGTGTACTCTGGGTTTTTTCTTAGCGCAACTTTTTTTTTTTACTTCTCTCCAAGCAGAATATAACTGGGCTGATTATTGGAGAGCTTTCATGTGTATTTAAAAAAAATAAAAGCCACACACAAACTGAAGTAGATTAAAAAGAAAAATGCTGTTAAAAACTCCTTGTAATGAAGTGTCTCCCTACTGAAGACCTGCGTGACCCAGATGGAGGTCTGAGAGTTCATGGCTGCTCCTTCAGAGAGATGGAGGGATTGCTGTTAACGTGAGTGTCCGTCTCTCACGTTAACAGCAAAAAGTAATCTGCACCCGAAGGCGACGCTCCGATATGACATAAAAACAACGCACCAAACGTACGTTGTCATAATGGAGATTGCAGCTTGAACCTCTGTGAATGTTTTACTGGTGCAGACAGCAGCCGGCCACCGTGGCGTAGTCGGTGTGCGATGAAATGATTACCAGTGAAATTAACCTTGATGTTGACAGAAATGGAAGAACTGTTTCCTCTTCGGTTGGAAGTTCGGTGACTCGCTGAGGAACCACCAGCAGGTTGAAGCCGCGTTGAGGCGTCTGCTGATCACGGCACCTGCCGACCGCGTTCTTCACTGCAAGAGTGTTGCGTTTGCAGTCCTTGGCAGAAAGTCTGTTTTTACTACACGGTGAGGTTAAATGTGTCTTCCGTATCAAAATCCTGCGTGAGCTGTAGCATTCAGATTATAAAGAGATTAAAATGTTAAAAATCTTTTGTGTCTTTGAACCAAACCTACAACGTCTCAAGATAGGACTCAACCATGTAGAGCGATGACAAGCAGCTGAATAAATATGTAAGGCGTTTGATGAACATTAAATATCTGGTTCTTCTGTAGTTTGCGTTATTTCTTTTGAGGGTGTGTGTGTGTGTGTGTGTTGTGTGTGTGTGTGCCACAGTGAGCGGTGATCTATCAGTCTCTCAGACGTCTTCCTGGTCTCCTCTCCGCAGGCCTCTTTGGCACTTATCTAGCGTCTTGTGGTAGGCGCGGGTAATCATCGAGCTTGGTGACTTGCGTTGTGGCGTGAACGAGACCTTTCCAGGACTGCACGGCGGTTGTCTGTTCAGAAAGGACAAAAAAAAAAAAAAAAAAGACAAAGAATCAGAAACAGATCGTGAGGCTGAGAAAGAACAAGAAAGTGCTACATTGATCCTTCCTGGCAGAGGAGCTCAACTAAATGAAAGACTGTACAGAGAAACTAAAGGAGGCAAAGAAAAGCGACAGAGGAGAGAGGAGAAACAACATGAAGCAAATCCAGGCTGATTGAGAGCGAAGCAGCAGGGGAGGATGGAGAAACAGGGGAAGCTGCTGGAGTGGAGGTGCTTGTGTCTGGTGTCATAGTAACTCCATTTAGCTCCTGATCCTGGTTCCCACTTAAGAACCCTTCGACTATTGTCACACCAGATGCAACATACGCACTGTAGACAAAGTAAATGCACACACACAGATGCACATGGATCACTAAATAAAAAGCCAGTGGCGCACACAGCACCAATTCTAAAAAAGAAAAAAAGGTTGAAATTACATTGTAAATAAAATGTTGGTTTAAAAGGTTTTAAAATGTTTGCAACTATTTTTTATTTACATTTTACACAGTTTGCCAGATTTATTGCACTTTGAGCTTTACAGTTTTCCATCGGCCTGGTTAATGTTGTGGTGATACTGGAGCTGCCGTGCTGTGATCCTGCTGGTCTCTGGAAACCAGGGTTCCTTTCTAAGTGTCCTGTTTCTACACTTATCTTACATTTTTAGATAAAAAAAAAAAAAAAAAAAGATTTGCACTAATGAACCTGTTGAATGCTTTCACTGATGGAAAAATACACAGCTGGTGGGTGTTAGCAGAGTGTCGGTAACAGTTCAGATAAACCGCTGAAGCTCTTCATGCGGCACATGAATAATAGAAACCCATCATGCCCGTGCACGACTGACCTACACTCATCTATTCAGCAACAGGTTTTTTCTTTCTTTTTTTTATCTTCTCTTTTCAAGTTTTTCCTACCTGCAAAAAAACTCTACAGTAGCTCCTGTAAAGCTTCTTGTAAGTGAAAACAAATATTGCACTGCTGCCTTTATGGTAAAAAAAATAAAAATAAAAAAAATAAAAAAAATTTGCATTCACTTTTTAAGATTCCTCTGTAGCCAGATTCATAACAGAGTCATTCTAACATTTCCCTCTATGCTATCCAAACATGGCTGCCCAGAAATGCCCATGACATCTGCTGGGCAGCCAGGTGGCAGGTGGGGCTAGACGGAACCAGGAAGTATATCCGTGGAGACGACTGCAGGCACACCCACACTGGGCTCCTGGTATTTCAAAGTATGCAGCTGCCAACGTGCCCATTACTCAGTGCCTGCTGTAGGGTGCCAGGCGTCTGGGGCTCTACGTTGTTTAATGGCACTTGCTCCATCCATCATGTCAGGTAATGAGCTAGGTGATAGCTAGGAGACATACACAAACATGTGCGTACGCACAAGATCCCACATTCACAGCAGAGAACAGAAAGCACTCCCTTCTTCGGATTGGATACAAAGCATCATGCAGATGGTGCACAGGAGGAGAGAGGGAAGAAGAGGGAGGGAAGCAACAGAAGGAGGAACAGGAAAACAGATCAAGATTTGTTTAAGGAAAATGCATGAAGGTTTTGTATCCTCTGCTTCTCCTAGCTTAACACACGCACACATTTATATACGGAGCACGGTGGTGAAAACTAAAATCTTCTGGCAGCATGTCCAATCACATCATAACTACTTATCTGTGGGTTCAGTTCATTTTTTTTTTTTTTTTTTTTCCCCTGTTCACAGGTTGCGCTTCATTCTGTATGCATGACTTACACAACCTTCTTCTTTTCAAAACAAGCATCCACAGTAGGCAGAAAGAAAAATGGGAAAAATGGGACAGTTTAAAAGAAATGAGATGGGGTGGAGAGGGGGGTGGATCATGCTTATGCCAGCCCTGCCAATCATTTGCAAGCCCAACTGCTGTAGCCTCATTTCTGGGCAAGCAGTCACCCTTAACCTCTCAGAGGGAGCATGAAAAACAAAGCTGAGAGAATCCAGACCCCATTCAGAGTGTGTGGTCGTCTCTGGCTCCACATCATACAGCAAATATGGGAAAGATGGTGGGAATGATCAAAGGGAATTTTACATTGAGGTCATATTTGCATGAAGGGACAAGTGCAATCACCAAAGACCAACAAATACATCAAAAACACAACTAAGTGGGCTTAAATATGAGCTAAACCAAACTCTTTTTTTTTTTTACAGCTGAGTTCATGAATATGAACCTACTGTCTGTCCCATAAAATTGCAGATTATATAAAGAATGCCCATCAAAGCAACTATGTCTAAAAGCTTTTTTGACAAGTTTGAATAAATGTTGCTGTCTTTTATTTTCTGCGGTGCATCATCCAGGTTTGCAGCAGCAGTGTAAGTGGTGCTGCCGCTTACTTTCAGCTCTCTTATCCTTGTCACTTCATCACAGCTTGGGTGCATTGATACTGATATGAGAACTATCTATTTAATAGGAGAAAATAGTTTTAAGCCTTGGTTATTTGAAGAGCCATTCGCTTCCTATGCTGTGTAAACAGCAGAACATTAGGAAGAAGCACTTGTTGAAAGCCTGCAGAAGCGGTGCCTTCTAGTAAGCAGGGTTTTGACAAGTGCCCTTTTGGGGGTTTTTGGTCTCGCACCTGACTGCCTTAATGTATTGGAAAGGTTTTGTCAAAGACATTTTCGTAAGAGGGAGAGAAATTTGCAGTAAAATGCATCTCCCATCAGAGGATTCTTGAATAGAGAGCTTTTAGCTTCTCATAAAGACTTTTCTGTTCCTATCTTCAGGTGCCTACAAAAACCCATTTTTTCTCACACCACATCAATCTATCTATCACAACTGAACAAACAGCAACCATTTCTACTGGGACAGAAGCATTACCACTAGCCTCCACTGAATTGAAAGCTTTGACACACACATACACACACAGGTGGGGAAGGAAACAAAATGAGACGGGGAAAAGGAGGAGAGCTCTACACAAAAGACAGACTAAGGCAGTTTGTGTGTTTTGTTTTTTTTAAAGCGCTGATTGCAACTCTTTCTACTTGCATTGGTTTTGATAGCTTCTTTACCTGCTTCTCCCAGAGGTGACATCTTTTCGAGTTACAGTAGGAACGACGACACAGAGGAGCAAAAGAAGAGGAGAAGAAAATGACTTAAAAAAAAAAAAGCAGGTATTCCATGTTACAGCAGGGAGATGTTGGCATCCCAGAACTTAATTAAGTGCTGGCTGGCAGTGTTTCTCAAAATGTAACTAAATGCACTGTGGATTACAGTGAGGGTGGGCAGATGGAGGGAGATGGGGGAGTCAGTGACATCCAGACATGCACAAACACACAGCATCTTTCTCTCTCTTCAGCACACACACACACTCACAGGGATACATACTGTTACTTAAGTTAACATCAGAGATAAATGGCTTGCTGCATCGCTTTGAGGAAATTGTACACTTACACTCTCGCCTGGTTTTTAACACACAGGCAAATCCTATCATGATGATCCCGGCCACGAGAGAGGCTCTCAGTGAGAAACACTAATATGAGGCGGATAGCACCGCCTCACCTTTTCCTGACTGTTAGGAGGGTCTCCAGTAAGGTGTCACTACATGTTTTGATAGATGTTTTGAGGTTCCTTAAGAGATGGAATCTCATTATGTCTTTTGTGTTCTTGTCATCACTGGTTAATTGCAGAAAATGACTTCATGATAGGGTTCTGTGATCTGGAAACGAGACAAATCCAGCCATTCATTTATCAAAGGCTTTAAAGCTTGAGACATTCTGCGGAATTTCCTCTCAGAGGCCAGTACAAACAGGATGCGTATGGAAGTGTCATGCCTTATTAGTTCATTATTGTATGTGCAGTACCAGACTCTGAGCCAAAATCTAAACATGGCACTCTTATTGATCAGGGTCAGATTCCCATAATCACTAAAACAAACAGTTTCAGAAGACGAGCTGAGTCAAGCTCCAGCTGCTGGATGATTTCTTTCACTGCGTTCAACAAGTGAGCGGTGACACGATGTCTGACGTGACACAGGAAATGTGTAATTCTATCCGTCTGAGCGGCTCCGCGCTTCACTTTATAACCAGTTAAAACATAATAAAGGTGATTAAATCTGCTCACAGTCCATCAACGTGCCACGTTTGCTTCCAGGCGAAGAGAAAAAGCATCTGGAGCTCTAGCAACAGCAAGAGCTGCAATTCTTTATCACCTGGTTTCATCTCAGCCACCTTCCCACTTCCAGCCTCCAAGCTACAGAGTAATGGAACTCCCCACACAGAAACAAGATACAGTGTATAAATGAGATGCAGAGGGAGCGCAGCTATTTCTTTCTACCCAAAGTTATAGTCAGGGTTTTGCAAAACTGCAGTGTTGGATGATGCTGAGCCTTGTTCATATGAGAGATCATCCCAAATGAGAAGTCCGAAAGGAAACAAAGTGTAGCTGAGGAAAATGTTACAAGATGTTGTTTTGGGCTTTTTTTTTTTTAAATATTTTTTTTTACTTTGGATTAAAGGACATGCAGCTGCATTTTCTATCAGTGGCAGCCAAAAGCACAAATAATAAAAAAAAAAAAAACCTACTAATTGCATAGCAGTAAGAATGAATAAAACTGACCCCACAACACAGAAGAAGGCAAGAGAGGATGGATGAAATTCACAAATGCCCCCAGTTTAGAATGGACAGCACATCAGAGCCGAAGCCTGCAGGACCAGGAAGACTGTGAGAAAACTGCTCATAGGATTTTTGCAAAATCAAAATCCTTGTTCGACTGCAAAACACCTTAAAGTATATTGTTAGGCTTTGGAGAGGTGGCGTACTAATCTGCAGTGCAGCCAAGCCTGCACAGACGTCACCTTCATGGAAGAATGATCATGAGAAAATCTTTCCGGCATTCTCATCAGAAAATTAGATGTTTGTAAATGAACATCAAAACAAACCTGATGCTTTTTGAAAATGGTGTCGGAGGAGTAATGAATTCTAATAAAACGTCTCAGCAGTAAACAACAACGGTGTGCTCGAAGAGAAAAAGGGTGCTGGAAACCTTTAAAAGAGCACTTTGTAACACACACAAAGGGCCAGACCCTGGCTTGTGTTGTAGCCACTGGATGAAATGAAAAGCCAGCAAACATCAGATTTCTAAAAGCTGAAGATTCAAAAAAATGTTTTTTTTTTTAACTGTATGATCCTCCTAAAAGCAACGCTTGGGGTACAAAGGTTTTAAGTGGCTGCTCCATCTACCTGGACACAGAATCACAGGAATCTTCAGGAGCTTATTTCACTAAATGAAATTCAGTCTGTCAGTACATATCTTGACCATTCTGCCATTTTGACCTGCAAAATCTCTGGTATTTTAATAAAAAAAAAAAAATCCTGTCTCAGCTTATGATGCTAGTAATAATTTGTACATATATTATTTTGTGTT
Organism: Telmatherina bonti; assembly: GCF_933228915.1. Taxonomy (NCBI): domain Eukaryota; kingdom Metazoa; phylum Chordata; class Actinopteri; order Atheriniformes; family Telmatherinidae; genus Telmatherina; species Telmatherina bonti. Next base: position 20,322,720 of record NC_136610.1, on the reverse strand, counting down.
CCCTGTTTGTTGTGTCACTGCCCAGAGCTGCAACCTGCGTAGCACAGGACCCTCTTAAAAAACGTTTTAAATCTCAAGAATTTATTTTCTATTAAATAAAAATTAAATAATAAGAAGAAGAATCGGATTTAAAAAAAAAACTAAAACTAAAAAAAGTCCACAATTCTTCATCTGTTTCCCAAAATAACCCTTTTGTATTAAATAGGAAAATAGCAAGTGACAGATTAAGCTTGCTAGGAGACATTTTACAAGCAGCAATACTTTCCAAAGCAGTTGTTTCAGAGTCCTGACCATGCGGGGTGTTTTTATGTCACTGTGTAACTATAAACATGAAAAATAATCCTGCTTTAAATATTTAAAATGCGTATGTTATTTTTTCCCTTAACTTAATACATTTTTGAAGTTTTGTCACTATAAGCTAACATTTAGACTGTGGTGCACATGCTTCTGCTTATCACCACAGCTTAAATACCTTTTTTCTTTTTTCTATTAAATAAACCAAATTTTCTACGCTGATGGATCCAGTCAGTCTTTCACAGACTCCCCTGAAGTCAAACACAACATTAAGCTGAAATGTGCTTTTAGTTCAACAAGAATAATCTGTAGCTGGTGGTTTTTTGTTTTTTTTTTTCAAATAAGTATCACCTAAATGAGGGGGGTGGATGAATGTCAGGGGATCTGAAAGTAAGGGGGCTGCAATCCGTGTTCTGTTGTTTTTTTCCTAGTATTTCATAGCAGGCAGTGGTGATCAGACTGACAGAGGAAAATGCCTGAGACAGGCCTGCATAAACATGCTTAGGCAAGATACTGAAATTCTCCCACTTTCTGTTTCTCACTTCCACTTCTTATTACTTATCCCTCTTATTACTGACAGTACCTCCAATGTTTACACCATAGGCTGGCCTCTTGTAATTTCTCTGCAATCATCGAGCACAGGAAACAAGCTAAACAATTAACACAGGTTTTCAGCTCAAAATGGACACTACATGTCATAGGATTCATACTTGGCCTGCATGTTTACAAGTTCACATCCCTGCTTGACAGTTTGTGTACAGAATTTAGAGGCAAAACAAGTTAAACTGACATTCGGTTGAGATAAATGGTAATGAGGAGAGGTTAGCAGAGAGCAGGGTGTTCATAGCACATGCAAGTAGTTTTGACACTCACAGGGATGTGATTATTCTTTCCATTCCTTTATCGCCACTCTATCTCAACAGATAGATGTGCATGCCTGACAATAGTGGTAAATAGAGTTGAAAAATGAATGGAGCCTTTGTTTTCTCTCAATAGCTTGACATAAATCGCCTTCCATGGAATCCACTGAACTCCGGTTCCTCATCAGAAAAACCGGGTGAGGCCTCTTCTCTAAAACATGGTGTCACACATCGGATTTTTATCTTTTTACCTGACATTTCTTTCACCCATATAACACTCGATTGGATGGTCTTATCATCGGTGGTATTGTGCATTAATACAGACCATTTCCCCTTGGTGTTTTCATATAAACAGAGCCTTTAAGAAACACTCAACGCCTCTCTACCCCGCATTGCCCTGCTATCAGTAAAAGGACCTTGGTCTGAAAGTAACACCTTCTGACTGCTCTGTAGAAAATATGTTTCAGGAACAGTGAATCATTTCACATGTTCATGCACAAATACTTATTGTTTCAGAGTGACCAGAATTACTGCTTTGCCTAAAGCGTTAACAGGTCTCAACTAGGACAAAAAGGACATAGAACCCGATGTGCACTTCTGCTCTGCATAACCGTGTGGCAATCTTTTTTATGAAAGAAAAAAAGAAATCAATTGTTTTTCTTAAATCTAGGCTAACATTGGTCAGACTTTTGATGGAAAACAACAAATCTGACAGACTACAGGTAGTGCACAGTCCCCGTTGGACCCTTCTGGTTCAGAAATCTCCTTAAAATATCTCTGCTGGACTTGATTCCTTAGTCACGGAACAGTGCCTCTTGGCATTCTGGGATGCAGCAGAGGCACACACAGCCCAAATGAACAGTAATATGAAAACACTTTTACAATCGATCAGTGCCTGTGGCACAACTCTCATTCATGATTGTCCTCTCAGCAGTCAAGTTTCAGGAGGCAGGCTTCAACCTAAGTATAACCATGAAAGAACACATATCCTCAAGAGTAAATTCCTGGAACAGCTAAGCATTGCCCACCTGTTTGCCTGCTGTTTGAATTTAGTTAACACTTTGACATTATTTTTTCTGCTGTAGCTCAACATTGCAATATAAAGTACAGCTTACTATTCTACTGGTGGTAGAGCTTTGAGAGCACAGGAGCTTTTTGAATGTGAACATCAATTCTATAAATAAACAGTGAACCCTTTATTTGCTCTGCAAAACATCATAAAACAGTGGACATCCCAATATGTCCAAAGAAGCAGAAGCTTTGGCAGTTTTGTGGTGATTTTGCACTAAGATGGGAAGGTATCAGCAATGACCTTGGATAAGCAAATGTTACCAACCAGTCTGACGGGGGTTTAAAAGTAATTTCTAAACTATTTGTAGTCCATCGTGCAGTGAGAAAACGTTTTGTTTCTCGTTTTGCTAGCAGTGGGCTTCTCAGAAAGTTTACTGTAAACTCAAAGCATTCAGAGAAAGTTTCAGAAGAAACCTGAAGCCTTAGAACTAAAAATGGAGGCTCTTTTCACACAATGGCATTGATATGACTTATCATTGAAAGTCTAATTTACAGGCTTTTTGTACGGAGACTGTTGACATTGCCAAATATACGTGTTGGACTAAATATTTTGTGCTTCACCAGCAATCTGAAACAATACCCACAAGGTGTGTGGGAGCTATAGCGAGCACAGATGGGGCCTGTGACGGAGGCCTGATTCTCACAGGCCCCAACCAGGAGAGAGCAATCCATCAGGCCAAGAAACTCAGGCGCCTAGGGGCATCGGTCACTGATCCTTTAAGACTGATTAGGTCTCTATGGGGGGATAGAACCCCTGACAGCATGGACATCAGTGCCGGGCTTGCTCCACTGAGGCTTGATCTGAACAGGACTGAGCCAAAGCAGTGACCTGCTTCCATTTGGATTCTGTGGAGGCAGTTAAGTAGATCAAAAATATCAGTCTGTACCGAACATGTCATCAGACCTCCGTGAAAAGACTCTCTAAACTCCAGTCTTTAACTTTTACATTGGAAAAATAACAAATCTTATATGAAAATGTGTCATTCTGCTATAATCATCAATAACGTCCACTCATAAACAGTGTTCAGTTTCGTAACTACACACTGACAAAAAAACAAAACAAAACAAAAACATGTCACATTGTACAGTGTAAAACGTAAGATGAAGCGATGGGAATCTAATTACTTTATCTAACTGTCTGATGAGCACACGAGGTCAGAGATCGCATCAGCCAGACGAGCAGCTGGAACCAGCGGCAGCCAAAGCGAACCACATGATTGACAGGTGAATGAGAAGACAGAGAGATAGTTAGACAAATGGAAGCTAAGATATAGTTTGACAGACAGATGGGAGCGTAAATGGATGGTTTGGCAGCATGATAAGGTAAATAGGCTGATGGATCACCAAACAAATGCAGGAAGAGGAAGGAAGAGAATGAGAGAGAAGAAAGGGAAAGAATGCCTGCCTGCAGACAACAAAAGATAGGAAGGCAGATAGCTTGATAAACACAGATGGATTGTGTTGATATACAGGGAGGTGGGGCAAGATCGATAGATTGTTTTATTCTATTTGCTTGGCAAACTGGAGATTTGATGTGGCTGGTATCAAGGCAATCTGTTTCCACCGACGCCAGGCGTGACTGTTACAGATGAGTGAGATAGCGACACATCTCAATCTTTGGCTAGCCTCCTTGCAGTCAAATTTGGCTGCAGTGCTAGCGCCGCCTTAAGTAATGTCATCACTTCTGTGTTATCAAAAAGACTTGATCTATCAAGCTCTAGCCCTACAACGGATAGATATTAGGCAGTGGTTTAAAACGGAAAGCACAGATCAAAAAGTAAAGCAGTTGCAGCAAGGAGACAACAAAGTCTTTGTGTCACCAGCTGGAGAGAGGGAGGGGTTCTTCTATTTAGTTTTGAGCAAAACAAAATGGATGCCCTGACAACCCGACGCCTCATTACTGCTGCTTACGTTTATCATGTCAAAATGGAAGACGAGCCTGTGTGAAGTTTAGAGGCAAGGGCTCTCCTAGTTAGAAAGGTGGCTTCTATCTGCGGCTGCTTGAGGGACATAGGAGTGCACAGCTACAGCATTGATGAGTGTTCCAGGGCTTATAATAGACAGGAAAGGCCTAGAAAGCATGCCCTTTAGAGATGCAGCATCTCTCACCATCTGACAGCTTACAGGGTCTAGGCTTCACAATGACACCTTCACAGTGCGCTCAAGATGACACACAAACACACATGCTCACAGGTGCAGAAAAGTCTCAGAAACACAAATAAGTTTGGCAGCACAGGTACACAAATTACACAGACGGTCAAAAGCACACGCGCGCACTCTCACACTTCTCCATTTGCAATGCAGAGGTAATGCCTGACAAGTGAAATCTCAGCATCATGCTGACAGCATTAATACATATAAAACAAGTCAGACTATAAAAACATCCTCTGAAAGATCGGGTTTCCTGAAACTAACATCTGCTTGTGCCATGTTAAGGAAGCAGTGCCGCTCTCACTGTAAACAAAAATACTGCTACTGTAAAGCCCCGTCTCTAGGAATAGCATCGAATTTCTGTCAAAAACACGCAGCAAATGAAGGGGGTATGTAACCCGTCGTAGTTTCTGTGACTGAGTGAGAGCAGTATGTGCCCCACATTTACACAACAAAGGACAGCTCAGTCCTTTGCAATGCATCACTCTTTAAGGAGAAGTATAAATAAACTGTATTACTGCCAATAACTCATAGTTTGCAAACTACAGCGCTTGTTAGCAGAACTAAAACCCACATACACTAGATGAAACCCTTAACACAACAGGTACAATGCGAGTTAAGTTTCCATTAATCATTTCTGCATTTTTCCCGTCAACAAATGTTACACAATCTGCTTAACTGTGTCTCTTTAATATCGGGTAAAATATCTCAGGCAGTTTACCACAATGTTACATTGTAGTCATTTATGTTTTAGCACAAACAACCATTTTCCTCAAAACTAATCTGCAGCCGTTTTGTCAGCTGCTGAGTTTTCCAGCAACAACCCAAACTGCCATCCAATCTCAGGATTTTCCAGCATTCCCCACCGCTGATGCCTTCTCCAACTTAATAAATCATGGTGTTGTATGTTATTTATTTATTAATCCCTCTTTTGATGTGTCCCAACTCTCAGTGAGAGCAGTGGTGGAGATCACAGAAGCCTTTGCGAGTGAGCAGCCTCGCTCTTTTCCTCCATGTGATCACCATCAGACCCATTTGGCCGTGTGAAGATGCTCCCTTCTGTTCGCATGTGGGATGCAGGTTGGTGCGCTTCCAGAAACACTTTTCACTTTCTCTTCTAATATAAATCATTCATACTAAGAGATGCTCCCTCGTGTACACAAAACACCACAACCCATCCTGTGATGGGCTTCACTTTGCTACCTTCATGTTTTTGCTTGTGCACCGCCTGTGTCACTGTCAGTGCGAGTTCTGGTGTACAAACCTCAAAATAGAGGTGGCGCATGCAGAATGTATACTGGCTGAAGATGCGGCCGTCACGTCACTTCTTTAAAAGTTTCCAAACTAGTTAGCAGGGATTTTGATTTTGTAGTGTTTGACTAAATTTTTTCTTAAGCTTCCCTTCATGTTTTTCTACATCCTACCGAGAAGTAGTCCCGCATTGCAAACATTATTCAGCTTGTTGCAAATTTTTCTAGGTCAGCACTGATATGCAAAGTTGCAATCTATTTCATTCAAATTCCTTCACTACATCACTCAGACCCTGACTTGAATGGACAAAGTGGTTGCGTCTGTGTGTGTGTGTGTGTGTGTGTGTGTGTGTGTGTGTGTGTGTGTGTGTGTGTTTTAGCAGATGCAGGTTGACTACACACATACAGACCAGACATCTCAAGCGACAATGGATTCTGTGTGGATGAAAAATTCATCTGTCCCCTTCACTTATTCATCAAGGAGGAAGATTTTTCTGCAGGGATGGCCTCCAGAGATGCAGCGCTCACGTGCCAGGTGGCCTGCCGCCACTTTACCCACAAGGTTTTCAATAAAACAAGCAAACAACACTATTCCAACACCTATAAATAAGTGATCATTCCTGAATAAAGTGCTGTACACAAACGTCCTCGCTGAGGCCACTCATCACACTTTAATGGCAGCCTGTACCGGCCATGGTTATTTCTCTTCTTTCTCTCTAGTTGAATTTTCGGGTCTCTATTTCTGAGTAGAGAGAGGGAACAGGCAGAGGAGGTAGATGAAACCGCAGAAGTAGAGAGGGGGGCATTCGGATCATCTTCATACCATCACCTGGCTCACCACTAGTTAAGATAAAGCACTTTCTCTTTAATGATTTATGAGACTATCAACATGCACTGCCCCTTCTTCTCTTCCTTTCTCATCTCTTTCATGCGCACACAGGAACACGCAAGCGTGAACAAACTTGAGTTACTTTCTTAGTTGCATCTCTCTTCCTGGAGGTTGTTCACAGCACTTTGAACATTCAGTGTGGTAGCTCGCCAGATGCTTGGGCGTCTGTCAACATGGTGCTATTGTTAGTTAGTTTCTGATGAGATTTACATGGCAGAAAAGACATCAAATAAGATATACTACAGAGAATATGAGAAGGAATCACACCTAATCCGTGCACCTGCGTCTTGGCAATGTTAAGTCTCTCTTCCATCCAGACCAAGACAAGCAGATACATGGAACCTCCCACGCAATCCAGGCTGCAAACTTACACGGGAGCTACGGTTTGATTTAGATGTGAGTTTTCCTGAGGCCCAAAGGATCTTAAACATTATGCTTGTTCAAAAATTAAAACACACACGTGGTAAACTTCTCAAAATTTAACATGAAAAGGAAGATGGAATTACATCAGAGCTACTTGCAGACTTCATCTTATGGTAATGGTTCTTCCACAGTACAAACATTTTTAAGAAAAAGGGGATTTTTTTTTGTGCTTTGTGCCTTTGGTATTTGCAAACTGCGGTATAAAACAAAAAGAGAAGCTTTTCTTGGATTATTTAAATTTTCATTTTCCTTATTTTAAAGGTTTTACTGAAGGCATAAGTGTTCTGAATTAAGATTTCCTTCCTGAGGCCTTCATTTCTGAAACTTTTTGGCCCATTAAATTTTTTTCCTCTCTTCCTGACTGATGTGTGCACGAACAAACAAGCACAAAGTGTGCACATCAAACCTGGGCTGATTAAAAAGGAAATGGGTCACAAGTGTCCTGGCTAGTGGCACTTTCCGCTTTGGCTCAATAAGCCCCGTAGTTACCCAGATTCCCTTGGCACGCGTGTCAGAGTCAGGGCCTGCGGCAACACACCTGTGTCCACATTTCTTCTCTGGGATCAATTAGCATTAAAGTTTCAGAGCTGCACTCCCGCTGGGTGGACATAGTGTACACTGGAGGGGTACAGCCCGAGAACAGCCAAAGAAAGAGACTGACAGAGACGTGAAGAGAGAGATAGATTTGTAGACACACACCGCTGCGGCCAGAGCAACTGACACACACACAGCCGTCCTCCCATCCTCAACCTTGTACCAGCTAAGGTTGTGGATGTGAAAAGGCCAACACATATCGGCGACTCTTTTCACTGCACAAATTCCATTCGAAACCCTAAAAACTTGCATTGATTGAGTTCTGTGAATATTAGGTCAGGTTGCTTGTTGAGATTGTTATCTGCGTAGGAGGCTGTTGCAGAGACAGAGGTGTGTGTAACACTGCGTTGAGAGTGATACTTTCATAATGACAATGTAGATGTAAGACTTGATGATGTGTGTTATTCATTTAGGCTTTAAATAAAGAATATGGCTCCGTTCAGATATTAGAAGAAAAGTCAACATACTGTAAAATTCATGTTACTTTCCAGGATTTTTCTGTTGCTTTTTGACTGACAGTGTTTATTACCCAATTTTATTAGAGCCAGTAGTCACTGGTTGTGACTGATAATCAGTTTAGTACTAAAAAAAAACAAAACAAAAAAAACAATCACAATACAAGTCAAATGTTTGGACACACGTTCCAGTAAGATTTAATTAACTGGTAGTGTATGTGCATATTTATAAAAAGACACCGTAGTCCAAAAAAACAAACAAAAAAAATAAAACAATCATACTGGACACATGATGAGAGATGTATCAATTATCTGATGTACCCCAATGAGTTGGTCATTATGTCTATTTAGAGTGCTTATTTACAACAGCTGCTTAAAATCTGTGCAAGTGACAATGAACAGTATGATGTACCGTTCAAGTGAAAAAAGAGGCTTGTCATAATTGCTAGGACTAAGGAGGACCAGATGCTAGAATATCCTTCATTTCATTTAAAAGACAAAATGTTAGAAGTGATGAACAAGTGGGTTTTTTCTGTCACTTAATATGTGCACAGATTATATTAAAACAGTCGTTTGTGAGCTAAGATCTTTCTTCATCAGCCTCTGGTACAGTTATAGTAAAACAAAGATTAAAAAAAAAAAAAAAAGTTACTTGTGACATTTAACCCTATAAAGCCAAATGTATCCTACTTGATACTTACAGTTTCTGACCTTTTGCAAGACCTTATGGTAAAAACATTATTACTATTATTATTATTACTATTATTATTATTGTTATTTTTATTTTAAAATGAACTTTTACCAGGTTTTTTTGCGACGGGCTTTAAAGGGTCAAGAATTCAGAATCTTAGCAGGTAATATTGATGATTCCCAACGTCTTGCATAGATTTACACTTTTAGGTTTCATCCAGCTTTTACTGCTCGTGCCTTTTTACAGACTGCTATTCTCCAATTTGACCTCCACGTTTCTTTCCCAATAGCACCAAGATTGACGTTACTGTGAGTGGCACAGGGTAGACTGTGGAGTTTGTTTTGATCATCCAAGGCATCTGCACTGACACACATCTGTAGAAAACTGATATAATTGCATTTCAAACCAACTCTGGCTTGTAGCTACACCACTGGCAGATTCAGAGTCATGCTGCTAGCTGGCTGCTTAGGTTGAGCTTGGTTTTTGACAGCTGGTAGGACAGCTAGCAGCATCTATTTTTACAAGCTAAATCCAGCTGGTGCTGGAAACTGTGGTAACCAGCTTGAGCAGTATTAGCCTGGTTGTGGACATCTGGCAGAAGGTCATCAAGTTAGACCAGTTACATCACACTGATCTGGTCCAGCAGACGTAGCAAATGCAAATAAAATAAATAAATAAAATAAAATAAAATAAAATAAAATAAACTTAAAAAAAATCTTTGACCACCTCCTTTTTTTTTTTTTTTTAGAGATATCTACCCAGTTTTAAAAACCTCTACTTTTCCCAAAAGCAGCATGTATAAATGAACTTGTACCACATGATCATGCATCAGTCACAGCCTGCCATAGCGACCGCCTCTGCTTTACAATGACGTGTCAAGTAGCTCATCCCAAGTGAACAGACAGTCAACAAGTAGGTGGTACTGTTTGTTTTGAAGGGACGGTACAATCCTGGGGCTTTCACCCTGGGGGGGCTTTCCTACCACCATGTGTCACTTTACAGGGAGCACGGATGTGTTTGGCAGTGTATCCCCATCAGTGTGTGTGTGTCTGTGCCACAGAGGAAAAAGAGCACCGAGGGCAGCTGTACCTGTGCTGCCTCGTGGTTGTCTCTTGACAGTGCCCTTCACATCACAGCATGGGCCTGGATATGGGATCTGACAGAAGTGACCTCCATGCCACATCACCCAGACACACAAATAGATCAGCAGCCAGCACAAGCAGATCTATACACATACACACACACATACATACCTGATAACTTCCTGGCATGTTAGAGGATTTATGCCATGTGCCGTAAAAATCTAAATCAGATATATGATGACACACTCATGGCAAAAACAATGAAACAAACAGGCATTAACTTGTATATAAATACCAACATTTTCTAACACATTCATATGATGTGCAGCCACAAACTGCACACCACACTACCCCTCTAGGCTACTTAAACACCCAGCCCCCCTCCTCCCCTGTCAGACAGCTATCAATAGGGATTCCAGCAGAGCGTCTGCTAGACAGCATGGGTAAACAAAGAAGGGATGAAAAAAAAGAGCCTGAATCAAAGGCAGAGTGGGGGCCTGTTATCCTCTCAGAGCAGGAAATCATTTGCTGGCAATTTGTGACTCATTTCCAACCGTTTTGTGTGTGGGGTGCTTTTGTCATGCATGTGCTGACTAGGAGGTTGGATTTGGGGTGTTGATTTTAAGTGGTAAACTTTTGCTTACACATTATGTATATGTATATATATATATATATATATATATATATATATATATATATATATATATATATATATATATATATATATATATATATATATATATACATACAGTATGTATATACATACAGTATGTATAAAAGTGTGTTGGCTAATCATACTTTTTGGTAACTGATTCAGCGACTGATCGCGAGCAGACGAAACACTAAGACATGCATTTTTTTGTCCTCCTGCTGTAAGTGGTGAAGAATAAACTGCACTTTTGCCACTGTTTGAAATTTAATAAAATAACATTTTAACTGGCATTTCTTTTCTTAACTTTACAATCAATACGGTACTCCCACTGCACCCTACTTTAACCAGTTAGCCTGATCTTAATCTCCATATCCTCATAAACATAACACCGTTACAAGTAAATCAATTTCTTCAGGTCTTTTCACCAGTGACATATGCTACTACTCTCCCAAAGGCCTAATTGAAATTAGGTTAGCTGACCTTTGGGTTCCTATAGGGACCTGATTGTTCTACTAGCTGTCTTCTATATTTCATTTGCTCAAACCTCATAAATCAGCCTGTTGAACTTGGCTGGGATGATGGTGTCGACCTTTCTTATGACATTTCCAAATGGCCGCATCCTCCACCTAGGATCATGGCACCATGCAAGGCATCCAACCATGGTATATGAAGATGAGAATGAGTCCATAAGATCGAGTGCAGGGGGAGAAAATGAAGCTGTGGGACTGGAAAATGACACTGATTGCCACAAGTGGTGTTGTGTGAAAACAGTTTTTATAAAACAGTATTTCAATAACAGCACGTCTCACGTATAAGTGAGGAATTCTTTTGATTTGTAGAATAGACAGTCATCTGAGAAAAATTGAAGACACTTGAGTTTTGTGAAGAAATGTTTCAAATTATGGAGATAACCAAGACGGTATTGATAGAATGAAAAATGACCTTATCACTGGAGCCATGTGGGTTTATGGTTTTTCATTGTAGCTGTTTGAAGGAGGTCCTTGTAATGTGTCTAATGAAATTTACAAAGAGAGCATGAGGATGTTGTCTTTTCTATGGTGCTGCACATTTACAGTGTCTATAGACCGCTGAGGAAATCCTGTGCATGTGTGTGTACTGCAGGGAGAGAAGTAAAGGTCCACTTCTGACAAGCCTAGTGGGAATAGGAACATCTGGTGGACCGGCTGCTCCTCTGGTTAACATGCTCTTCCTCAGTGGCCCCCGACGACACACAATTCAGGTGCCATGTGCACTAAAATGCTCACACTGACATTCAAACATACGAACACAAACAAAGTCAAGTGCATGTACATATGCACAAATATGTCCCAACACAGCTTCGTTTCTTGGCTAAATATGCTGCAGCCTTATAGGAAATCCACATTTTGTTCACGTCTTGTAAATAATGGTCCTTCATGGCACCAGATTTAAAACCATTACTGCAGCACAGAGCAGTATAAATAGAAGGCCTATCATTCACGCAATGATGCCGAAGAGAAACTATGTCCAATTCACACCAGATGCTCCTCAGAGCCGAATTAAGCCTGCATTATCGCTTGTGGAAAATGTCATGTTATTGGCAAGGTGAACCCTCTCCACTCCAACCCCTTCTCTTTATGTAGCTATGCATGGATTTGTGCTGGCTCACTCCCATATCCACCCTGTAATCGACTGAATACAGAGCCATGACACATCTCATCTTTCTCGCTCTGTCATTTACACACACACACACACACACACGTGTACTTAAAGTCTTCGTTCACACCTTTACTGCACATCTTCACCGTTGTGTCATCATATTTGACCTGGATGAATCCCAGCATCAATTAGCAGTTTTCTTCACCTTCGTTAAGTGAGTAGTGTTAAAGATGAGGGTCATGTTGCTGTTAAGTGTATGGTTGTGTAACAGGAGACGGCAGAGAAAGGTTGAGTTACTTGACAGAAGTGGCAGCAGTCTGAGTAGAATGATTGCATTGCTAACTGCCCCCGGGGCTGGCATTTGGTGCCCCAGGCAAGATATTGCACTAATAACTCCTCACTCCCTTCTCTCCTATCGTTCAGCCACACATATTCTCACATATTTGGGAGTCTGTACCCATAAATTTGCACCCTAAAAAATTTTCTTCATTTGACCAGTCGCCCAGCACCAAACCCCAAACCCAGTGATTGCCAAGTGGTTGTTTTTATTCCCGCTCGACTGTCATCATGAGGATATTCGTCCCTCACAAGACCCCACTTTCTGAACAAGCCTGCCAGCCGGAGTAACATGGAGCTGGTCTCCTGCCAGAGCCTCAGCATCCTTCCTTCACCAATCTATGTAATGGATGTGCTAATGATGGTAAAGCAGCCAGTACCTCAGAGAGCAGTAATTTAGACAGCGCTAATACTATTGCCATTGCAGTCCTTACATGGAAATGCTGTGCTCCCAACATCAGTCCCCACCACCCCCAGATTCTGCTGGTGTCTTTGTGGCAACATGACAAAAGTAGATAATTAGACAAAAGAACATGTGCACTCACTCACACAAACTTTGATGAAAAAGAAATTGAATCTGAACAAAAAAAAAACACCCCTTTAGACTTATTGTAAACATTTACTTTCTCAGATGTGTCTCATGGCTGAGAAAGTGAGAGTATTGATTTTCTTTATCAGAAAAATAAGAGTGAAGAGAGGGACATAAATACAAGCAAGGAAACTAAACAATTTTATGGAGAAAGAGGTGTAGAAGGCATCACAAAGACAAGCTATTACAAAACATTACAAAAAAAATCCTTTTTAATCTTATCGGTAGGCAGTAGTGAATAAAATATTGAACAAGGCATTATTTTTACTCCCAGCATCCTTGCAAAATGTGTGGAGTGATGAACCTGTGGGATATACAATGATTTCCCTAATATTGAGCAACACAAGAAGCGTCTAAGTATCTTGAACAGCCACCTCCTGCAGCTGGCCATCACACACACCCAATTTCTGAATTGACTGATCTCACCAGGCTTTTATGTGCTTATGCATCTGCATTCAATCATTTCCACCTGGGAAAAGAAGTGTGTTTATTGGTAGGAATCCATTTTTATGTGACAAAAGGATTCAAAGTCAGGAATGCTGTGACATGTCTTTTGGTACCAATCAGATTAAAAAAATTGGAAAACAACGTAAACCATCTAGAAGAAACAGTACTATCAGTACCATGATAAATTACTGCCAGAAAGGAGTGGGGAGAGTTATCTTCCTTCTTTTAACTGTTGCATATGTGTTCACTGGATTTTGTTTTTTAGGATGGAAAAAAGAAAGGTTGTTGGTTCAAGTCTCAGCTTGGGGAGGTTCAACAGTGGCCCTTTCTGTGGGGACTTTGTTTTTCCGAGTAGTCTGACTTCATCCCACCCTCCAAAGACATACATGTTAGTCCAATTGATTACTCTGAACTGGCAAGACAATCAGTGGGACAGAATGTGAGCATTTCTCTGTGTTATCCCTGTGATGTACTGGTGACCTGTCCAGGGTGTACCCTGCCACTAGCCCAACAATTGCTAGGAAAGATTCCAGCTTAACCCTTTAAACAGACAAAGCGGTAAAGAAAATGGATGAAGCATAAATTGATTTACTCAACACTACAATTGTAAATCACAGTGCACTGCACTTTTATCTGAAGTTAAAAAGAGTTGTCTTCCTTGTGATTAACAAGGCTTCAAATTGGTGAGTGGAAAACACACAGATGTTGTGCAAAACATGTAGCAAGAATGTGTGTCGGAAAATTAAAATTATGAATGTCTTTTAGAACAAATTCTTGGTATTGTGGAATTCCAAGGTCCAATGGTGAAAAATGAAGGCACACAGATATAGCCTGATAAAAAACCAAGAGCATCACGCCAAAAGGTCTAAAAGTCATTCTTGTGTCGAAATTGCTTTCCAGTTTTTTTTTTTTAAACTTGTCTGAAATTTCAGCAGACTTGTGTTGCCCTCATCAGCGGCCTATTCAACAGAATCTTTGTGGGCAGCACCAATCCTGATGATGCTATCAGGCTGTATTATGTTCTTTGATAAGTGGCAGTGGAATTACATTAGTCACAATAATGATCTCTGAGGTGTCCTGATCCATAAAAGTAATGAATTTGGTGGAAGCAACTTAATCATTTGTTTTGAAAATTATCATCTCAATCAGAAATGTCTTTCTTAATAAATACATCTTTTTCTGCTTTATCCTTTTTATTCCATCAAATAATATTTACTTAAACCGACATGACACTGTGCAGCCACCTTTACTGATCAAAAATATAAGCATGGCTGCATCAGTGTGCAGCTGAGATGCATGCTGAGGTGAAGCTAAAGTTGTCCAAGTAGTTGCAACCAATTTGATTCGGATGCATTTTGACAGAAAATCAACTTTTAATGAAGAGCGGCATTGAGGGAGAAATTAGTCATTACCCGACAGAGCAGGCATAAAATGTTTATAAATGACTAAGATGTTGGCACTGACTGTTTTCAGAGTGCAGAGCTTGGGGAACCTACTGATGCTTAGACAGTCGGCTAACAGGGGACAGACTTTACCTCATCTGGGGAGATGGAGGGAACGGAAAAGGAGGAGAAGCGTGAGGGGGCTTGTGAGAGGCTACAGTTAGGATGTATATGAAAAAAGGAGACAGTGAGCGACAGGGCGAGAGAGTTTAAAAGGCACGGTGTCTGTTGGCTGGCAGGACAGTCGGTGGGAGTGAGGGAGGTAAGCGACAGTAGAGCGTGGCAAGTGCGGCAGAACAAACCGGCGGTGACTCATGGGCTCCTTCATTCACCGCTGTGATCAGATTCAGCAGGACAGCCCACCATATGGGATGGCACAACTTATTCATCCAATCACTTGGACTGCACACAGTAACAGAAGAGGAAAGGGATGGTGTGTGTCTGTGTGTGCGCCAATCTGTTGAAGAAGGGGGTAATTAATCTACTATATACTCAAGATAAATGAGCAAATAAAAAAAAAAAAAGACTGAATGTCACAGGGATGAAGGACTACAGACTGAAATGCAGCGCTTCATGATTTTATTGTAATGATCATTTTAAACTCGAATATTCAACCCACTTCGTGGCTACTCAGTGATGATTCTGTCCACACATCTTTCATCAAATTATATCTCATTAACATCAAGTTCTTTTCTTACAAAACCAGCCAATCCTACTCTGCAATAACGCTATAAAAAAACATGAGTAAAACACAATTAAATGGGGAATTCTGAGATACTTAAATTAGCTGTCTTCTTCCTCTGCTCTCCGATTATTTGTTTATCCTCTTAAAAAAAAATCCCTGTGGATATGTCATCCAGATGACATACTGAAGGAATCAAATACATTGAAACAAATTATTTAATAAATGCTTCTCAGCATATAACATTGTGATAATCACTGTCTTTTCCAGACCCCTGTTAAATGCAGATTAAGGCTAAGCTCTGAGAGGTGAAGGGCCTGGCAAATTGAGCCCTAATGCACCAAGCACAGGAATAGAAGCAGACATAATCTAACCAAAGCCAGATATTTTGCGGAAGAAAAGAATGTTTCTACCCAGCTGGCAAGAGGCATCATAAACCCTTTTATGAGGTACCTAAACTAAACCATGCTTCACAGAAAGCAGAACCAATTTGCTTAACTTCACAACATGCAGGCGCCCGCTGATAAAAGTGTCTGTCCTATGCCGTGGCTGGCAAAGATATTGTTATCCGCTTTATTCCTCTGCCACTTTGCCAGTCCCCCCCCTCTAAACAGATAGCAATCATGGTGGAATAATTTAAGGCTCAGACTGCAGGTCCTGGTAATCCTGGACCTGCAGAATATAAGATGACAAGATGAACCTACTGATGCATCTTGAAATTGCTCTACGAAATCTTCAGGCAACGTGCCCAGATTAAGAATTTGTTGTTTTTAATCAAACCAGCATACATTATTTTCTATACTGATGTGTAGAAAAAATTAGAACAAAGACTGGAAGCAGCATCAAACTAAACGTGAAGCAGAATGGAAATTATTTCAAGGGAAAAGAAGAAAACAAAACAATTCTAAAAACTTTGTCCTCTTTAATTTCACTAATTTCACTAATTTCATATTTAGAGGTGTATCTGAATATGTCAGCTAAATTACCAGTATCATTTTGAAAGAAAAAAAAAAAAAAAACAGGATCAAAGGAGACAACTACTCTATTTTTAATCATCTTTAAAATAACTAAACAAAAAAAAAAGAAGAAAACTTATGACTGTAGTATAGTCAGACGACAGTATTAGTTAAAGCAAAGAGACAGCTTACACATCCTAAAAGGTTAGGTGGAGTGTTATCACTTTGCCATTCAGTCTTATTCACCGGCACTCCTCCTGTCTTTTTGTTCCTCTCGCCCTCTGCCACAGGCTCTCTTCTTTTCTTAGATCCTGCACTTCAAATGATCTACTTTTACCTTTTTGTGCCCTTATTACAGGCAATTTAAGGGCAATTCAGTTTGGCAGGTACAACGTCGCACATTAAAGAAAATTGTGTATTGATGTCTGAATGCAATGACATGTTGTATCTTGTCATTATTTTTCAGCTGTCAGGATAAAATGATTTTCTACACACAAAGGGTCCTTCGGTATGTTTCAAATTAAGTCCATATACACAATATTTGGACATTGACACATTTTCTATTGAAATTTTCTCAGATTTAATCAGTGGGAGTTCAAATGCAATCAGATGACCGGCCCAGAGTTGTTTCATTGAAGACTCTGGGCTCTTCCTTTCTCATTTCTTCATCAAATAAGTAACAAAAAAGCAGCTTCTATGCATGTATGTAATGTATTTTCATTTATATGTAATGAAAAAGTTTTCACTACATTCAAATTAAGACATTTTTTGAGGGCAAAAAAAAAGCAAATCTATCAGAGAGCAAGTTTCACAAATTACCACAAGGTGCAAATCAATAAGTTTTAGAACAGAAAGAGATGATTATGTGTTGTCCTTGCAGCTTTCAGTAGTTTGTTAAAAGTACAACTTGCTCCACAATGTTTATAAGTTAAAAAATGTATAGAGAAGGCATAAAATGGGTCATAGTCTCCAGGCAGTGTGATGGCATGGGCGCACATAGTTTCCAATAGCCCTGGGTCAGCAGTCTTTATTGATGATGTGACAGAAGACACACATGGCTGGCTGAAGTCTGAAGTGTTTAGTAATATGCTGTCTGCTCAGCCAAATGCAACGGACTTGATTGGATAAAGTTTCACAATACAGATTGACAACAGTATGATAGAATATACAGCCACAAAGGTTCTTTTTTTTTTTTTTTTTTTTTTTTAAAGGCAGGGAAGTGGAATATTCTGTAGTGACCCAGTCAGTTATATGATCTCAAAGCATTTTGCCCTCATTGCCTCCCTAATGCTGTAACGTACACGCTGTAGCTAACTCTTCCACAGATGACTCAAAGAGTCAATCAAGACATATTTGAAACACAAACAAACAAAAACACAAATTAAAGTGAAATATTTGCTACAATAATACATAAAACATTGCTGTAATTTAGGATTTTTAGTAAAATTTTTACTATAAATATTAATTACAAAATGACAACAATGACAGTGGAAAAGCATCGCTTTTCCACTGATGACCCTGAATTGGAATAAGCGGTTCGGAAAATGAATGAATGAATGTTGTCTGTGATTATACCAATTTATTCAATAATTTCATTGCAGTTTAAATGTAAATGTAAATCAATACAGCGGCAAGTTAAATAAAAATATAAGATTAACCTTTATGTATGTATTTACATTATTTATTGACACAATTATTATCATTTGAAGAGAGTCCCGGCTTTTTGATGAATTCAGTTAAAACAAAACAGTATGTTGCACACGTGTGTTGCCATAATGAAGGCAAAGCTCCACCTCAAGGAAAAGAAAACATCATGAGTTCCTATATCTGACCGCTGCCTGAAGGCTCTAACCATACACATTTTGCCCACTGTCCTATCTGGGGCAGCTACAGTTGATGAGAGCTGACAGTAGTAAGGTTGTCTGCATAAAAAAAGAAAAAAAAAAGTCACATTCTAAGTCTTGATAATAGATGTTGCCATTCTAAGCCAATAATAGTGTCTATAATGAAATCAGTGGAGCAGAAAAGAGGCACTCTTTCATTTCCTTATGCAGGGCCGCACGTTTTGTACATCCCATTATTCATCAGGTCCTGGCTGCTGATAACTGTTCCATTTGCATCTGAATCAAGAATGCGTTACAACTTTCCCCCAAAATACTCCACCCCCCATTCAAATGAAATGACCTAAAAAGAGTAGCTACATTAGCTATTTGTGAGCAACTGTGACCTACTCTGGAGGTTATGTTAATAAGTTACCTGAGAGGGGTTAACGTATTGTTCTAGCAACATCACATGGACAACAGTATTTCACATTTAAATAGATAGCAGCCAAAAAGACGATCTGTAAAAAAAAAGTTGTTTCTGTAATTTTTTTACTCCTAACCTAGGGACGTTTTAGGGCACGTTATTTGTGTCCACACTACATCTTGTGTTGCCCTTTTTCTCTTGGCATGACCTACTTTCATGAACAAATGACAGGGAAAATATACATCATAGAAAATGGAATAATCTCGGCCCTGATTTTCAGAGAATAGCTGACTCACTTCACCACACTGCTCAGTTCAAAGGTAAAAGTCTTTCTTATTTAAAATCTCCGCTGTGAGTCTGAAACATACTGTGTGATATTTGTGATCAATCATAACAGCAGAAAAAGATTGCCCTGGCTGAAAATAATAAAAAAGATGCTATCCATAAAGCGGCAATCTTTTGAGGGATGAACTCCTCAGAGCAAAGTCTAGCTGTGCCAGACAGACTGTTCAAAATCTCAGTAGACGGACAGATTAATGAGCTGTGCCTTCATACACAGCACAGCTAAACCGAGATTAATCTTGGTGCAATCCTCAGCTATCTCAACAACAGTGTGATGCAGAATATGGTGAATTACATGTAGCTTTTTTTGTAAAAAAAAAAAAAAATATATATATATATATACTTTCATTTACACACCCAAAAACAAACAAAATACTCTCCAATTCAAACTAACACGGGAAAAAAAACTTTCAACACATGTATCCAACACACACACCAATGAATGCCAGAGGGCAAATGGAAAGAAAATGGGTGTGGGGCTTCTTTGAGCACTCTGAGTTCAGGTCTTAGCCATTAAATAAGCTGGCACTGCAGAGGTGAGCTGCATTGACAATGATTTATGGGAGAACCACAATCCATTGCTGTTATGAATTGGTTGGCTCTTGTGCAGACCATGCTCACTCACATGCTCATGCGCAGATGCACACAAGAAGGTACAAAAGAACTGCTCAGAACCATGCACACACAAACACAAAATCAAGAGGCAGCGGTAGAGCCAATAGTATCTTCCTCTCATCCAGACAAATTCAATTTTCATCCGGGACATATGTAAGATGATTAAAACAGCCAACAAAGACTGGAGAAATATGTCATATCCTTCAGGACTGGACACAATATTGAGTGCTGCTTTGGCAATGGCTTGCAACTCCTTGTCTGTCCTTCTCCAAGTCACTGCTCCTCTCTTTCACAACCTTTCTGCATCACCTGATGGCATCGTGCATCCCTTTCATCCTTTTCTGTATCACTTCCTTTCAGTTCCATACTCTACAGCTGTCCTTCTACTTGTCCTTGGAAAGGCAAACACATTATTCATGATAGGTTATGAAAAACTCTTTATGAGTTCCTTCATGGGTTTTCACTTCACCATACATACTTAAAGATTGAGACTATGCATGAGTAATGCATTCATGACAAACAGCTGGCAGAGCGTGATCTGGTTCCATATTCTCTCATGCTTGCTGGCTCTATAGTCACAGGAGAGGCGTCTGAAGAAAAAGTCAAGAGGGCATTACATGGGATGAAAAACAACAGATACTCTTAAGGAAACATACAAAACTATTTTTTTCCAACAGGTGTAGCAGGTATTGGTGAAATAAAATGTCATACCATGTAAAATCACAAAATGATACAACTTAAATTATTTGTTGAATGCACTTTAAATGCTCAGAGTATGAAGCCATTCTTGCATTGATGTTTTACACAAAATATAATCTGAAAATGACTCCAAAAGTTTACAAAAAACAAAGTAAAGAAGTGAAAGCAGCTGCGTTTTCCATTTTGTACTTGTGGCCTTGGTGGAGCCTTGCCAATCAAATATGTGTCACACACACACGCAAACCCCCACACACACATATACGCACTAGGGGCCCCACAATGTCTGTTTAGCCACTGCAATAATGTTGTATCACCAGAAGATGTGTGAAGAACACTTCTGAATTATGAATGCAGGGAGGTTAATTATGGATGGAAGGAGGGCAGAAATAATACCTCAGACATTTTCATGAAACACACGGTTGGATACTTGGCTATAGAGCTAGTATGCACTTCTTGGCAAGTATCAAGACAGAGAGACTCCTTAATTAAGTAGTCGGTGTAGATAATGTTCAGTCCTTGTTGTGCGTGGATGTATTCAGCCTCATTTCTGTTAAAGAATAAGCTTCAAATGCATGCGTAAGATGAATGTGCTTAACTCAAGTTGACAAGGAAAACTGTTCTCTTATCGACAATAAAGCAGCTAAATTATTTCATGAAAAGCAATTATACTTGGCACTCATCCTTATAGGATGATGAGGAAAGTGATAGTGAAGACAGACGAAAGGAATCCACAAGGACTGAAGAAGTAATTGATGTTGACTTCTGTCGAAATGTTCTTTTTTTGGGAAAATATACCACTTCTAATCGCTTTGTCTTTAAACATAATTAACACAAAAAATATTAGATGTGCTTTATAGTTCTCCTTTTTATACATGTGGACTCAAAAGTGTTATCTGTGAGAATCGCCTGTATTGTTGTGGACTACTGCTTTCTTTGCAAAAGAGTTGCACCTGCAGCCATGACAGATTTTAATGGGCTGTCAAACAGGAACAAAAGCAGTGCCTGCTTATAAAGGGGGTCAGAGATTTGTTTCGATAGCAAGAAATTGGGAGATGTAGACTGGGTTGGTGGCATGACTTAAAGAGAGTCAAAAGGATCAGTGTGGAACTAACAAAGGGCGTGTCCTCGGCTGGATTGAAAAAAGGCGAGACCATTGGGGAAGAATGATGCTCCATACACCCGTATAGTCCCGTTTTGGTAGCTTGTGACCCCTGGAGACTTTGGAAAGGAGTGGATGGATTATTTAAATGGTTCCCCTGCTTTTGTTCCAGTCTTAACAAATCTTCCTGTGCAGCTTGTAGTGTGGTTGAACTTAACAGATAACAGCAGATTTTCTTTTCTCTTCTTTTTTTTTTTTTGCCTACCACCGATCCATCCCGCCCACTCTGCATTAAAACTGGCTAATAAAAATAACTGAATTATTTGCATGTCAGTGACAGGCAGAAAGGTTGTCAAGACTTGTGTCTGGTACTGAAATATCATTTCAGCAGAATCTTATACTTTTCTTTTCTTAAATGAACAGAATGTTGCTCATTAAATATCTGTCTTTCTGGCTTTTATGTGTGCAAGTCTGACACTGCACCTGTTTTACAGAGCAAACTATAAGTTCAGATAATTATGTGACTGCAGTTTCTTTATACAATAAATAAATAAAAATTGGCAGCTGAGAGGTTGTGACACATATAATCAAAGTTCATGCAAGCCATTCTGTTGCAAGTTCATCTGTTTAATTAGGTAGAGCTGAATATAATTCAAATGAATAAAAATCCTCAATAAAAGCAAAAGAGCGAAACTTGTCAAATAAAAAAAAAGATAAAATAGCAAAGCCAGAAAAAAAAAAAGAAACGTTTTTTTTTCTCTGCAGTAAGTTTCTGTGGAGGCAGAGTGGTGATATGCAAGGCCTTGCATGATGTCTCCTTGTTGAAATCCTCAGCATTAAAGGCCTTGGGACATCCACATGGCCCATTCACCCAACACTACTAAAACATTCAAAGCTTTGCCTCCAAAGGGCAAAACTTTTGTTCCTTTACAAAAGGTCTGACCAGAGGTTCCTCCATAGAGAGGAGCCTCGTACAAAATCAGATTATTTCCACTGAAATCCTCCTTTCTCCACCTGCCAGTTAACTATGTCAGTACCATTGTGTCCTCCCTGATAAAGCTCTCCAGTTTGGCATAATGGAGGCTGGATGTGCATTATTGCTTTTACTCCCATTTATTCTATGAGGAAAGAGGCACACCCCACCCCCTCACTCTTTCCTTATGTTTTTTTTTTTTTTCCTCTGAAGAGAAATCTGGGCCACATGCCCAGAGGAACGCAAAGTGCTTTAATTCATTTGCACCTTTTCTCTCTGGCTGCCATCTCCAAGGCCTCTCTTTATGCCCAGAAGTGATTTGTTCAGGCTGGACCATCAAAGCAATTATGGCAGCGGCCTGCTTCCCTATTATGAAGAGAGATGACTGACAACAGGGGGATGGTGTGGGGGTGGAGGGCACTTTGCTTCAATTTATTTGATCTGAAAACATTTTTTTCCCTCATCCACTTGAGCAACACAACACAAGCAAACTCTTCAGATTATCCCTTTGAAATTTTCTCACCAAAAACATCTTATCCTATTCTCTATGTAACATTTTTCAATTACTTTTCTCACCTTCTAGGGCAAAGGGATCGTGACAGTGAAGCTTTGGAGGAGAGAATGCAGAGAATCCTCTCAGTGTAACACAACACTGAGAGGCATGGCGGGCTGTGATGTGTAGCAATTAATGTAATGGACATGAGAGAGCACAATCTTTGGACTAATGAGAATGTCTTATATTACAGTGCAAATGCACGGGGTCACCAAGACTCCTATCATCACTGGGCTATAGGAAGATGGCTCGCCACAAAAAAAGGATACTCCATAAATGGATAATGTGGGTTGAGAGAGCAGCGTACGGCGCCACTAAGCCGATGTTCCATCCAAGAGTAATAATTCTGCCTGGAGTGACATGGGGTTATTGGGATGGATAAGGCGGAATGTGAAGAAAAATAAAGTATTTTAAGAAAACTGGACATTAAAGTTGAATAGTAGGAATCCAAGGAATGTGGCAAAGTGAAGTCGATAGGACGGAAAGAAGTGGAGTCATAGAGTGAAGAGGTGAGAGCAAAACGGAGAAGAGGAAGAGCACGACAGCGGAAAAGAAACAGAATGACATGGAGGCTGTTGTGAGGAAGAGGGCAAAAAAAAAAAAAAAAGAGATGAGAGAGCACAGTGTACAGGCAGCAATATGACACATTGGCTAATCAGTCAGCTGTCTTTCTCTTTCACAAGCTGTCATCTCGGCCATCAAGTCATCAAGACCTTGTGCCTCTCCTTCTCTCATTGACTGATTCCCCTGTTCAATTATTCAAGGTTTATAAGCATGAGCCATCTATTCAACTAGCAGCCGAGCCAGTAAAATAATGACAGGGTTGCTTCTTCAGCCATACTGACTGTCATAAAAGTTTTACAATTGGCAAAAGAAAAATCAATTTCTTAGACAGACTTTTGCCATGACCGTAAACATATTAATGGTGGCACCAGTAGTGAAGAAAGAGGCCTACCATGATGGAGACTTCAGTGATGCAGATAAAAAAAATGACTTTACATGCTCTCTCACTAATTATTATGTGTGGTGGCTGAATATTTACAATGATGAAATGCTATATTTGGCAAACACTTAATGTTTATGCACGCATATGCTGTACGAATGGGTGTTTGTGTGTTGAGCTATGTGGAGGTGTGTGTGATGTAGGAGATGGGCGACAATTCTGTAGCTTTAGTTAGCATGCTGACCTTTTCCTTAAAAAGCAAACCTGTGTGAGTCATACTGTCACACTGAAATCAGGTCAACTGCTGGCCTGCCAGCGGGGCTGGGGTTCATAAACATCTCCATATATACACAAGACACACAATCAAATAAAAACAACATGCATGGTCACACATGCAAGGAACAAATTGTTCAGGAATACATGGGAAAAAACTCCTTTCTTTTACTTGTTGGAAATCCCGAGAAACATCACAACTCCCATCTGCTGTAATCTGCCCAGGGGCAACAGTGACCTGAGCCACAGAAAGAAACTTATCGAGAGTGGAAAGGAAAATAATAATAGTTGAGGTAATGCAGTGTGCAGCTTCATCCTTTACTTAGCTGGCGGTGCCTTCAGGGTAGAGATGCAACAAACACAGCAGCCTCATCAGGCTTCAAGCTGAAGAATGACTCCGTTGCTCCTTAGCTACTTCTCAGAACATCGTCCTGTCACCGCATCGCTTCTTATAGACTTAACATGTAAACTTCATCATTTTAAATATAGTGTGACATCGTATTGACATTCTGTTCAAGTCAACCATACATCCATGCAAACCAAATCACAAATCTCAACCCTTTACTATTTATCTGCTTAATCCTAATCCACTGGAGGCAGAGGGTCTGTGCTGTAGTAAACTGTCTATTTTTAAACTTGACATATTAGTCATCTCTTGGGGGGAGTAACTTTGTAATTTATGAAATTCATGAATACCAAGCTGCTGTGTTCCCATCTTGTTTATGACACCCTCCCCTTTTTCTGAGCTGCAGTATAAGAAATTTTGATGAATTCAGATTAACTCAGACAGTTGGGTATGATCCCCATCTCTAGAAAAAAAAAAAGGATGTCAACCAATTCCAACTGAGAGGCCTGGTTCATATGGTTCCAATATGTGAACATTTTTTATGTAAAGATGCACTTTTTTCTTTTTTTGTTTTGTCTTATATTTCTAATCCAAATGTATTTTTATTAACATGACAGAAAGAAATGTTCTTTTGCTCAACTGAACACTCTTAACCTTATCCTTGATTAAGAATTCATATTTACCCACAAGTGACTCGTGAAGTATCCTTAAGAAAACCTAAATGTAAATATATAATTGAAAGTGAGTTTCATATGAAAGTCAACAGCAATAGTTATCGGTTTTCAATGTGGCATACTTTGTACTACAACAAAAGAGGACAAATCATCTGCTGGCAAACCTCTGGCCTGAGATATAAGCGTTCACAGCCAATGAGCTTAACTTGCCCATTTGTGGGCAATTAGCATTGTTGTTCCCTCCGTAGCGTCCAACAACAAATATGTCATTGTAAAAATAAACAACAATTACACTTGTACTCATTGCACTCTAATTGCATCATCAAAATCACAAGCAAGCAGGTATTTAAGTGCATGATACAAAACCAATGCAAAGCTAAACAAATGGAGGGTCATGTCCTCAGTACTTTATGTATCCACTTACACAAAATGGGCGTTCATGTGGACAGTGAGCTATATTAAAAAGAGTATTCTGACAGCAATCAAAATCCTCATGGGGAGTTTCTGGCTAACAAAAACATCAACATGCTGCATGAACCTAATGTGGCTGAGGAGGCTGTAAAAGCTTGGAAATAACTCATACAGGCCAAAGTAATCTGACCCTGCTTCCATCAGACACTAACTGAATAAAAGTCCAAAGAGCAATGATAGAAGGGAAGGAAAAATAGGGAAGCAGTTGAACCATTGGGATTTGTACTAAGTAACTAAATGGGCATCCCACTTTTCCATTTCAAGAAAGAAATAGCTGCTTCAACTGCTGGAATCTAAATAAAAAGGTGAACTTTGCCCTTCCTCCATCTTTTGTTCATTCTAGTGTAAACAACTTACAGCCCTCAATTTCTAAGCTGCCCTATATGGACATATACAGATGCGTCGTTTTACAGCATCCTTGAGGCCCATCAATAAATAAAGCTGACACAAATAAACAGATAAATAAATAAATGTGAAGAGCCAAGCAAATGGGCATCAGTCAGCATTAGTGATGGAACCATGTCAAGCAAAATCATGCTTGACTTGAGGGGGGAGTGCCTGAGTGAAGCAGCATTCTCGCTGATTGCATACCCTGTATGTGTGTGTGTATTTGTGTTTGTACACGACTCTGTGTGTTTGTGAGAGAAAAAGAGAGAGAAAGAGAGTATGGGGACAAATCAGCCTGTTTTGCCGATGTGCCCTGATTTAACCTTTACATTCTCTTTTGCTTTCTATAAATCTGTTCTGCTCACAGCATTCCTCCTTTAATGCACTATATCTATTCATTCCATTTTAATAATGACTTTTCCTCCCATTTTCTGTCTTCACATGTACAATTTCTCGTGACACTACAAGTTCCACCAACCCCTCTATTTGTGTCTCAGTAATAACTGACATTTTCCCAGTAAGAAGGAACTTTCAACCAATTCATTCACCCTTGACCATGTACAACTCCGAGCTTGATGTCTGACAAATGCCAGCAGATTTCTTTTAGGTTACATTTTTAATGTCAGTATGTAAGCCACTATTTGTTGGAGACCTATTTCTTTGTATGTTGCTGTTCAGACAGTCAAATAGAAGGGCTCACTTCTTCTAAAGTGAAGAAAATACTTCTTCACATTTCAGTGAAAATGCTCACTTTCTGCAAAAGATGTAGGGGGAAATTGTTGCTTTCAAAAAAATGCAAAACATGTATTTGTCAAGATTCATAGGCAGGTGTGAAGACCGCTGCAATCAGGAATTTCATAAATAACCTCAACCAAAAATGTGCACATTATTATATTTTACATGCCATGTATGCTATTTATTACAGCTACGGTTTTCAAAAGAAACTAAGTTTTGTATAATAATAAGTCAATCATCTTCCCTGCTTTTAAATTGCACATTGTTGTTTTTGTTTTCACCTTCAGATTTTTTAAAGTATGCATGAACTGACAAATATGTGGTGATTATAATCAGTATTTATAACTGGAGGCAAAACAATGAAGTGTTAGATTCAGTGTTGTTGTTGCAAAAGCATTGTTCACTGATTATGCATCATTCATTTTGATCTAAAAATACTGCCTCCAATAAGGTTTTTAAAATCTTAAAATCAAAAGATACTTAATTAACCTTACTAAAAAAAATATACCCAGTTTATGTGGTTACACTGCTCTACTTGTGCAAAAAGCAAAGAAAATATGGTCATAAAAATGTTTTAGACCTAGAGAGAGTAGTTATTGTATCTTTTTCATATCCTGGTGCTTATAGAATATTTACCAAAATGACCCACTGAATGAAAGATTGCAGATTTTCATACATCATATTTCTGTCTATATTAATGAAAATCACCAACAGTCACACCAGATATATAGTATTTTCTTAAACTCTTAGTATTATGATCTCAGTATATAATTTCTGCTACATTGTGGACAAAAGATTGCAGATGATTGGCTTTTAAGCCTGGACATGATATCTGAAATAACATTCACCTCATATGGAGTGAAAAAAAGGACTTGAGTAGAGTGACAGAGGCGAGAAAATCATTTGATTCTGGCACTTATTGTCAGAGAAACACATAACCATACAGCATGGCATCCTCTTCCACCACACATTATTTGTTCTCTAACGGATCATCAGTTGGCCCAGCTCTACGCCTAATGAGCGATAAATAAGGTTTAATTCAACTGACGCAAGTTGCCCATCCTTCAGCACTAAGCATGATGGCTTGGGCGAGATTCCATTGGAATTATATGAGGGTAATTTTTCAGCTAGTGGGATGGTCCGATTGCTTCTCCTATGTTTGGCTTTCACTGGCATTCCCTTGTCTTTAAGCTCTGCAAGTTTATAGGTCTGTTAGGAATACATCAAATGATGAGTGGCATCAGTCTTATTGTGTGAATGTGCCCTGGGTAAAAATAAGATAAAACCTTCCATTATGGGGCTTCCTAAGCACATTTGCCCTCCAAAATTGATCTAGTATTGACAATTTACACTTGGGGTGACCTTTCTTAACTGCCCACATACTTGAAAGCCAATATTGTTTGAAGAGTGAGAGAGAAAAACACACAGCTTACTGCAAACGCTCAGGGAAGTTAGTGAAAAGGATAAGTTAGTGGACAACTTTGCTTGGGGGTTGTTCATTCATGGTCCACTAGGCGGTAAGGTTGAGCATGGTTTTTTTTTTTACATCAGTGAAGTCCTGCACCAATAAAGGATGACTATTGCTGGACACTTTGGTTGAGAGCTCATTCCATTACAGAGCTCTGTCTTTGACGTTATATTAAAAAAAGAAAAAAAGACAAGAATGAAAAAAAAAGACAAAAGAAATAAGGTATTATTGCTTGGAACTCTGCTCCACATGATAAGTCTTCTAAGACTGGGAGCTTTAAAAGGGCAAAATATCATCAAAAGGGCATTTCGGCAGTCCCCTGTTGACACCCTGTACTCAAGTAGATAGTTTCACTTTAATTCACACAGCAAAAGCTTTTTGGTTGATGTATAACAGAGAGGGCAGGTGTGAGAGACGACTGGTGTCCACTTAGAGACTGACTTTCTCCAAGATCTGATTCAGCCTCGAAAAATTGCTCCATGTTGGGCTGCACTTGCTTTACATCCTCTCTTGGCAGAGTAAAGCAACAGATCAGCTATGCCTCAATGGTGCTTAAATGGTACATAAAATCCTAATCTTTATTTCCATGATGGATTTTCTGCTGAGGATGAAAAATGATGAGGTCCAGAGAGATGCCCTTTGAGTCAACAGGAGGGACAATGGCTGCATCTATGCCCTGGAATCAAATCTTAAACAGAGAAGCTGTCCATGCCTCAGTTATTTCCCATCTGCCTTACGCCTTGGTAGTTAATATATATCCTTATCTATAACAAACAGGTGATAGATTTCAAGCAGTGAATCTCTGCGGAGCTCCTTTCTCATCTACTCTATTGATATCTCACATCTACTAAGCCATCTGAGCTGTAGTACGAGACCCTCTGGGTCTCTTTGCCCCAAATCATGTTAGCTCCACTTCCTGTAGGAGCGCTTCAAGGGCAGCCCCAGTGAATAACATCTATCAGCACCCTGGACTAGAGGCCACGAGCTTGAGGAAGCAAAGTCCCCAACTCAGAGGCACCCCACAGCAACAGTCCATATCTGATATGTGACACTGGCATGAATATGTGTGCGCGTGAAAAGCTGGCATGAAAAACTGTGCAGGAGAGCAGCTGTCAGAGAGGTTTAGAGACAACAACAACAAAAAAAAGATGGGTACAGCATATGTGTGGGCAAATTAACTACTCAGGGAATAACAATCACTATCAGGAACAAAAAAAGTTTCTTTTCTTGAGTTGGAGAAAGATGGCACCATATCTGTCAGGTGAATATATTTTGGCTTTCCATATTAGGGTGGTTTGGATAACTTGCATAGAAAATAAATGCTAACATTTATTTGTGTGACAAATGAGGTTGAGGGAAAGAAGACATACTTTTTAAGTTTAAAAGTGGCATCTTTTAAAAAATGATTTAAACTGAATAGTACTTCAGCATTAATTTTGCATAAAGGTCAATAAAGGCAACTTTAACGAGAAAGCAAACAAGTTCAAAATCACATCCAAACCATTTTACATTTGCTTCTTTTCACTCCTCTCCCTCTTTTGATCCTTTAAAATTTCATGACACAAAATAGGTGATTTAATCTTCATTAAATTTACAAGGGACTCTTTTTTTCAGCCCGTCTTGCTAAATTAACAGGTGGGTTTTTGTAGGTTTTTGTTTATTTTAGAAATAGCCTAAAATGCCCAAAGCTGTGCTGTCGTCACAGTCGAAAAGAAAAACATCTATCTATCTATCTATCTATCTATCTATTCGTATACAACTGAAAACATTGTGAACCCCTTTAATAGGCTCAGTTCTATATGGAAGAGAGGAGGGAATTTTTGATGGACGGACTTGTGAAGGTGAAGCAGGAGACTGGTGCAGAACGAGGCCCTGGTTTGGGATTGTAATGACATTGAAAAGGCAGTAAATAAATAAGATTGGTTTGGTTCTCTTTGAAATCTGATTGATGTGTCTTTTGGGATGCCCCCCAGTATGAAAGACCTACTGAGTCTATGGCTTTCATCCCTGACCGAAAATCAATGAGCCAGGATGTATGAGAAGCTTCTGCTCTCTACCCACCAATCTCTTGCCAGATTCCCAGGTAACTGTCTCACAAGAAAGGGAATAAGTGATAAAGGAGTTAGGTAACTCAACTCTTGTTTTATTTTATTTATTTATGTTTTTCAGAAAACTTTATATTAAATAACATTAAAAGTGGTAAAAGTGGGAGAAAAATACTATCATCAAAAGAAATAAAAGCATTGGGTGTATGTTCAAAAGTCTGCAGATGCTGCAGTCTTCTTCAATTCGGTGACGGAGCACAATTGAGTGTTTCAGTCCACTCATTACTATAGTCTGAACAATATGTTGGGCACTGTCAGGTTGAGTTTAAGTGCTGAAAAACTTTAAAGAAGCGGTGATGTTAGGGAGGGTTTTGGACTGAAATAAGTCTGGTACATTTTCCTAAGGTACTATATGTTTGGCACAAAGTCAGATGTAGATAGTGATCAGTTGTAAGTGACTTCAAAACAATGACAAAACTAAATCAAAGATGGTTTCAAAGCAAGTATCAGGAAGATCTTGGATATTATGAGCCAATGACGAAACAGCAACCATATAAATGTATAGTGTGTAAAATCTGAGTCCCTAAAATGGTAAAACTAATTTGATAAACCAGTGGCCATTTTTACCCTCTCTGCTAACTTAAGGAACATAGACAGTCTAACTAAACAGCCTTAAACTGAAGATGTGTTTTTATCTTAGTCCGTAACACTTGAAAGAAAATGAAAAAAAAAAAGAAAATCTGAAGAAAATAAAATGGCCAAGGATCTGCTGACTTTGTTCCATGGATGATAAACAAACCATAAAAGCCCAAAACATAAGAAGATACAACTGATGGAAATAAAAATGATATAAGGTAGCAGCATCGTCTGCTCTTAAGATACTGGGAGAACATGTCTGCTTAAGATCCAGTACTCAAATGCAAAAATGAGCCAAATTAAAGAACTAAGAGTTTAGTTCATTCTGACTGAAGTTAACTGTTTACTTCCGATATTACTAAGCTGCCACATAATAGAGAATAATGTAAATTGTTTATCTTCTAATCCAGACTGTTCTCTAACTATATTTTACAAGTGAAACTTTGGTTCATGACAGTGTGGCTCTGCCAAAAATTGATTCATGGTGTTTTAACACTATTACATGAAACATAATCTGTAACAATCATCTTATGTTTTGGTTAATTTGACTTTTCACTCCACCAGGCATGAGTCCATTTCTCTGAGTGTTGCTAAAGTCCAATTCCAAGCAGATACGTTGCCAGATGGTTCTGGATTTTGATCTCCATAAAATCAATTAATTTTTCCCCTCCTTCTCCCTATATGGTGTAAATGAACAGGACATGTTCTGCGAGTTCTGGTGTCCATGGCAGAGGCACACACTCGATAAAAGGGAAAAGGTTTAATAGCTAGTTTCTGATGCAGGTGTATCGTTGCAGACATATATGTAAGGTGTCTGGGTTAAAAGTGGGGTGGTTTTTGCTTACCATAAGTCACAGCCCCATGCAGCTATCAAATTTGATTTTAAATCCTAAAAATGTTGAGCAAAAACAAGTTTAAGCAAGAAAAACAAGTTTAAAAAAGATGTTTCATAGTCCAATTCAATTATTCTGTTATACCTATTTCATGACATGGCAACTTCTGACATACCTATATTACACACTTCCATGCATACCATTTTATATTTTCTTTATTTAGGTTTTAATGATGTTATTGGATTGTAATGAAAGTTCTGATTAAAGAAAAAAATCAGACTGATCTTATTGCTTGGAGAAAAATTGATGTAGTTGTTGGGGTAGTTATGTACAGCTATGAAACTGAGAATTTGATACACTGAAATCATACTAATGTTCATTTAAATCGTTACCAAGTAAATAATAAGAAGAGGAAGAAGAAAGAAAAAAAAAAGAAAAGTAGCAAATCATGTTCCTGAAATGAGACTTAGCCTGATGCAGAAACATAGCTTCTTTCGTCTCCATCAATTCATCCTGTTACTGTGTGTTGAATTAGGAACGGCTGGTGTAATTGCATAACACATGACTGTGGCCCCTGGGGTTAGATTTTCCATCTTACACAAAGTGGAGAGAAGGAAATGGGAAATGCTTCTGGAATTGGGTGTAATTGTGACTGGCAGTGCCTAGAATTGTGCTCAGCCTGACACTTGCGGTAGTCTGGTTAAGTGCAGTTTAGCCTAAAGGATGAAAAAGAACGGCATGCTGGGTGTAAATGAAGTCCTTTTGACGTTACTGAAGATTCTAGCGCGACTCTGACAGAATCTCTCTGGTGCACGCTGCTTGCTTAAGGATGACAGGAGGTTAATCAAGCTTTAAAGCATGAGATTACAACCGACATGACAAGTGGGATTGAATAGATTTGGCAAACTGTCTGATAAAACTGCTTCAAGATCCGTTTTTACTAGAAAATTTAGGGACTGAAATTCTGTCAGTCCTCCGAGTCAGTAAGAAAACACACAATGTGCTAAACCAGAGAACGTAATCATTGACAGTGCTGTACTAACCCAAAGAGTACACCATGATTATTTAAATAATGAAGAAGAATCTCCACTTACCACCACGTACACACATGCATCAATCCAACAGAGACTTACTTCAGCGCCTTTTGTCACTCCATCAAATGAGAACTACATTATTACTCTTTGAGATGTACTTAAGAACTCCCACAGGAAACCAAAAAAAAAAGGAAAAAGGAAAACTCTTAATCTCTGAGTAAATATTTATATTTTCCCCATTACAATAGACAAAACAAATTTCCCCTTATGTTCTACAGTAGCTGAATTAATTTCCAGATTCCATTTAGGATTAAAATCCGTAGAGCCGGCATGTCAACGGGATTTTCTTCTCTCATCACCTCAGAGTACAGAATCCATGCAGCTGTTTATCAAACCAGTACTGGGGTCTTTATCAATGAACAGGGAGCTTTCAGTGCATAATACATTTTGGTAGCTTTGCAGAGGTGTTATTTAGGGGAGAAAAAAAAAAAAAAAAAAGGAAAAGTGTGCCGACAGGAGTCTGATGCACAATGCCATCCAGGAAACTGAACCATGAATTGAATTTAGTTGTCAAACAGAAAAAAAGAAAAATAAGTCACAAAAAATATTATTTGTATTCAAAAACAAAGACAGGCTGTATTTAGTTATATTTTCATGTCCTGCAACAGCATACTGTCAGTATGTGACACAAGTTTGTTCTTATTTTCCTTTGTGGATGTGTGTGTGTGTGTGTGTGTGTGTGTGGGATGTCAACTGGCCAATGTGTTCTTACGTGCATCATGTCAAAGGACTAACCTGTTACATTTCTATGTTTTATTGACTTATTGAGACGTCACTGAACTTTCTTTTATTCTTTCCATCAAACTAATAAAAATTACAACAAAGTAAATATTTATTACAATAAACAAAACTAGTTTTTGACGTTAAAAGATAGAGAAACATTTCCTTTTGTTCCCTATAGCCTGCATCTCGTATGATTTTATCTTGCAGGGACACCAAAAAGCTTCACTTTCAAGAAAAGCACGAAATAATATTCACATCTTGCAGAAATGACCAGCTCATCTTAACTGACGGATGAACTAGGATGTGTTGATGTTGTAGAACTATACCTACCATCACAACCCACTAGTGCATCTAATTACACTGTGTTGTGCAAAAAGGAGAGTAAAGCTATATGTATATGGTACTTCAACATCTTGAATTGTAGCATTAGCTTCCTCTCATCAAAGTAAAAATAACCCTCATTTGTCAGGCGCCAGCTTGTCTGTCATTTAGCTTCATGAAATACTACTTTAAAAGCTTTGACTAAATCTCTTAATTTGGTAAGTGATGGTTGGTTTTCCTCACAAAAAATTAATTAAAATAAAATAAAACAAAATAAAAGGACCATATAC
Organism: Telmatherina bonti; assembly: GCF_933228915.1. Taxonomy (NCBI): domain Eukaryota; kingdom Metazoa; phylum Chordata; class Actinopteri; order Atheriniformes; family Telmatherinidae; genus Telmatherina; species Telmatherina bonti. Next base: position 20,288,451 of record NC_136610.1, on the reverse strand, counting down.
TGAGTCCTGACACACATGCACACCCATGAATAGACCATTATAATGTCAGGTAGTCGGACATGCACAGCAGCAACTCAAACACATAACAGCAAGACAGCCTGCATCGTGTGAAAGTCAACCGTCGTTCAGAAAGAGGGATATGTGGTGTGCTGTTGCATATCAGTTCAGCATTTATCACTAATGTAGAGGAAAAGCAGAATAATACACATAAAAATTGTGAGTGGTGAAAACATGGAGATCGACAGACCGGCCCGACAACACAGTTCCTAAACATTACTACGAGACAGGAAGTGATGTCATGCTGAGACAGTGTATTCCAGCGGGTAGGGAAATGAATAAGATAACAAGTGTGGCTGCTCCATGATGCAGACAATGTGCTTTGTGAATTTCTCTAAACCTCTATGACCACTGTGAAGATGGTATTCGACCAGATATAACAGAAAAAATCTATCTGCACACCTTCCACATAGGTGTGCTTTATGAAATTAGACTTCAAAGGTATTTATTGTAAGATTTACACCATGCCATTCTTTACCCAGTGTTCCTAATTAGTTGTACTTTGGTATTACTAAATACAATGATACAACCTGTGTGTTACCTGGTCTAACCACTGGACCAGCAGGGTTATACTCAGTCTAATTGTGTGGATAAAAATGACAACATGAAAATTCTTACCATTTGATCTACGCATCTAAAGGAGAAAAACAAAGATCCAAGTTTCCTAATTATAATTCTTTTCTTCTTAATGCCTGTGCAAGCATGTTTTGTGAATCATATTCTGTGCTGTGAGCATTTTGTACTTTAAATCCTTACATTGTAGCTGTGTGTGTGAGAGAGCATACTGCCAGTAGATGCATAACAAATGTTTCTGGTGGGAAAACTGAGCATGACCTCGCTAAGAAGATGCAGTTGTTGTCTTCTGTGTTTGGGCTGCAAGTGAACTCCTTGCAAGATAAACTTACTCTACCAAGATTGTGTTGGTCTGTCATTCCTAAAAAAGTTCAAATATTTTTATTCATTAGTTTTACTTGTTTATCCTCTTGGAAATTTTAATGACATTTACCAATTATAAAATGCGTTCTGTGGTGTGTACTTGTAAGACACACCACACTATTTAGTCTAGAAATTTGTGGTTTATAACTATTAGTCAAAAGCACAGTTGCTTCCCAATCCATTTCCAGAGACAAAGATTCCTGTGTCCCGTTATACCCAAGCCAAACTCTAAAACAGCTTCAAATACATGAACAGTTCTTGTTCACAAAACTAAAATGATCATTTTTACTGAGTACAGTAAATCTTACATGAAATATCTTTGAATATCTCTTTTTTTTTTTTTTTTTTAACATAGTGGCTCAGCACAAGACTCTGCGCTGTTGAGGAGCAGCTCAGCTTGAGTGTTTTGACAGGAAGGACATGCGAGTTATTCAGCCAGGAGCAAGGCATTTTGAGGGAACATGATGTTGGATCAGGACTAAAAAGGGAGTTAAAGAAACACACACCTAGAGTTCTGTTACCATAGTTAGCACCCGGCCACCGAGAGGATGGACTGGAAGGACTTTGATCACCTGTAAAAATGTGGATGGAATAAAAATGGGGGGAAAAAAATGGGAAGAAGAGAAAAGGAGGAAGGTTAACGAGGAAAAGAGAAAATGCATCAGAGGTGACACTTTTGAGATATTTGCAGAAGCACTCCCAGAAGAAAAATGGAAAAAAAAAAAAGAAGTATGTTGAAGTTTGCTGGTACGTCTGCAAACCCAGTATAAACCCAAATACAGAGATATGGAATGATGACGCAACCAGCTGTTAAAATAAGTGGAAATGAGAGTTTTTCTTTTGTTTGCTTTTGCATTGGGATGGATGAAGAAGTGACCAGTGGAGAGTTAAAAGGCATTGAAATGTTTTGTTCAAAAGAAGCTTTGCATTATCAAACTGAAACCACTCGGCAGGACTTAATAATAGATTATGATCAGGTTTGTCATTATCAACAGTCTTGCATGTGGGGGCGGAGTTACAACCACTCAGCACCTTCGTAATTTTATATTTTGTTTGTTGATAATCCCAGTTGGCATTTCTTGTAAAATATACAAGGAGTTCAGCACGTGAAAGACATGGATGCAGTGATATTTGTACACAACTCCGCTAAATTTATATTTATGGAAGTTTCCCTTTCAAACTAAACTCAGGAGTGGGTTGGGGGGGTGGGGGGGGGTGGTTGTTCTATAAATCACACAGACCTACTCACAAAGCTTTGCACTTATTTTTGATTGCTGTGCCATTATTTATTACAAGAACAAAACAAACTAACAAGATGTCTTCAGAACACATTATTTTTACTTTAATCAGAACTGGTCGTGATTTACCTTTCAGGCTAAGAAATCATGACCACATTTCTGGGCAGCAGTCTTTATACAAAATGTACCTTTAAGATAGAGATAGAATATTGCATGATTTTCTGAAATATGTTTTAATGGGTTTTATATTTTTTTTAAATCTTTGTTAAGAACAACCACACCGAAATCATCTAACACAGTTTTTGGTCTGATTTTCTTCATCACTTTTCTCCATCATGATTGGACGTGCGGAGATGACAGCACCTGTGGCTCCTCTGCAGAACTCTGACTTGCATTTCAATTGACCCTCACACTCCTGCTAGGTGGTAGTCCCCTGGGCATGGCCCATTCATCTTGCCAGAATGGAATACATTAACAGAAGGATTACGCTGCATCAGCCACGGTCCTATTGCTAAGTGCTTTATAAATGTAAAAGGTACAATGCATTTCTTTTGCCCTTCACTGTGACACTCGCGACTGTGTGCATTTAACTTGTGTGTGAGATCTAAAAATGTTGAAGCTGTACTTGTGCATCAATCTTCAGCACAGTTTAATTTAATAAAAGCAGCTAAATACATTTTGTATCCAAGCATGTTGAGTAAATTTTGTTTTCTGAGTGCTGAGCTGCTAACTGTGTTGAATATTAACAAACTCCTTTTGAGAAGAAGACGTAGAACATTATGGGTATTTTGCTGTAAAGGAGACAACACAAGGAGAAAAAGAAAAAATTACAGTAGAACATCATAATACCAATATTTTCCCTATGCTTACCATTGCGTGGTGTCCGTTTTCGCCGATCACGGAAGGCTGCTCCCGACTGTAGAGCTTCCATAAGGCTGTCCATCACGCCAGTTTCATCTCCTTCTGTAAGACAACAGATAGGAGGAAGCAAAAATGTTTATATGACGAGATATACATCAACAAAGCAGCATTACGTACATAGTTCAATCTGTACAGACAAACACAAACCTGCCTGCTTCAAGGTCTAATGCTACAAACTGCACTTTGGATGCTTTTTCCAACAGGTTAATGAACAAAGAGATAATCACTTTAATTCTGAATAAGCTTTAAATAGTCCTTCAAAGTGTACCGGTTTTGAAAAACCTCAGGATGAAAACTTCCACTGATGGTCATTGACAGATATTCTTTCTGAGGCAAACGAAGGAAAGGTAAGTGCTCTTTACAGAGATTTAGTGAGGAGCAGCTCAATACTAGGACGCTCTATCATTTCTCAGTCAATGACACTGGGACCAGCCTTCGAAAAACACTGCCCCTGCAAACCATTCCAGCTGTCCTGTGGTTCCATGAAAGCATAGAAGTGAAGGCAGTCAGCATTTTAAGATTAAGTTCATTTAAAGTCTATTTGTCCCACCATCACAGTTTCGGAAGCAACATACCACTCGGTGGTATGTTGCGTATGTATGTTGCAGAGTTCAAAAATAAGCATAGCTTCTATATCTGGGCCATATATCTTTAGGCCTTAATATTAATGAGTCAGAGAGACGACCTTTTTTATCATTCTGGTCCAAAAAAAGACATTATTTTAAACTAAGATCATTAGAGTGAGTTATTGTGGAGCTAGAGACTTTGCAATCAATTCTTTTGCATGTCTGATTTAACTGTAGGGATGTAGGGAAAAACGAGAGAGAAAACAACTGTTACTTCCAGCAGAGAACAATTTCCAAGCATTGGGGTGATCAATCTTTTGTTGCTTCAGTGTCAGGCAAACTGAATCTATGAATAAAACACCTTGGCATTGTGTGGTGTACCAATAATTAAATGAAATGGCAACATGTCATCATTACAACAGGAAATTAAGTCCAAACATGTTGTTCCCTTTGCCTCCAGGAACGAACCACCCAACCTGCAGTTAGTCACACAAGTTAAAAAAGAAAAAAACAAAAAAAGATGGTACAACTAAGAATAGAAACATGTCTTATGCAAATTTAAAAAAAAAAAATGAAGAAGAAAAAGCAACTCTTAAGTCGTGCTTGCTAATTTTACTCTCTATCTCATTCCCTCTCTTTTTTCCTCAAGTCCTTCCCAAGGGCTACTTTGAAATCAAAGTATCTGTTCCAGCTGTGTGCTGTGCTTAAAAGCAATCCTGATTAAATCAAGCTTAATTAGACCAGCTTTATCTGAACAAAACCAAAGCTGAGCCAAGTAGTGCTTATCTGGAATTGCAGCACTACACCTCAGATAGCAAGTTCATTGGTTTAAAAAAAAAAAAAAAAAAAAAAAAAAGCGACCACGGCTTTCGCGTCCTACGGACCTGAAGAAGAACATGTTGAACAACTATATCAGCTCCCAAGATCTCCGGTTAGTCCTTCATATGTAGGCTAGCAAGAACACATTGTGAGTCTGATAGAAGGAGAATGTGTTAAGTGGCAGGTAAACATTAATCTCCAACAGCCATGCTACAAGAAACTTTCTGATAGCTCCCTCTTCACCCCCTTCTTCATGTAGACCTGAGCATCACATGGGGCACCTGACACTTTGATCAATTTGTCCTACTTCTAGCTCAACTGTAGCACAATTCATCATTTGTAATGGCCAGGATGTGAGAGCTCTGGCAGACTGGGGTTCAGGATGGCAGACACAAAGAGCCAAAATGACTAAAATGGGAAACATACTCCCCTGTCACTTCATAGTGCTCAATTAACTATGTCCTAAGCTGTCCAAAGCTTAAACTTGGGGCATTGAGACATTCTCACAAATGAGCCTTGAGAGTTTCTCACAAAACTATACAGCTATTCTGCTAAGACAAGGTAAGCGTTTAGTCTGAATATTATTTGACTGCACTTGTTCTAATAATCCTCAAAGCAAACTTTCTTAATGACTTACTGTAAAATTGCTCCTTTTAGCGGGCATTTTCCTCCTTGCTCCTCTAATTCACACGTCTTATTTTGAGCTGTTCCACCTAAGCCAAATATTCATCTACTCATTAGCAGCTACGATACACTGCATAGTGAGGAATTATAGAAAAGCTAACCTTTTATGCCCAAAGATCTTTCTCAGGAGGAAAGATCCCCTCTGCTCACAGGAAATTGCTTTCTAAATGGGTTAAGATGAGCTAAGACCCAAGACATCGACAAACCCTTCCAGTAATGAAACACGTTGGTGGGCACCCTCGACCGACAGCCTTGGGGTCCTTTAATGATCTTATTAAAGTACGTGGAAGTGTGGAACATAGTTGCTGCTTTTTTAAAAAAAAAAACTTTTAGGTAATTTCTAAAAAAAGTTAAACCTCTAAAGATGAGGAATAAAGCTCTGTGAAAAGTCTCCCAGAATCTCCCAGGAAGATGGTGTACATGCTCCTTATCGCTCTCTCTCTGATTCCTTCCGACCGCCAATCCTCCACCTCCTCCTCACACGTTACCTGGATATCTGGTGGAACCTGAACCTCGAGGCTGTGCCAAATGTAACTGTGAGCCCCGGGGATAGACTCGGTCTGCGATATATTTACAAGCAGCACTATCACATTTTCTAATTAGGAGGAGCAACAAGAGCAATGTGCTCTCAGCAGGATTGCCATAAAAACTTCACACATCAGATTAGTTTTTGCTAAGAGAGAGAGAGGGGGGGGGGGATACAGGCAGTAAAAAAGCAGTTTCAATGTACCAGTCACCAATCCCAGGAGCAGAACACTAAGTCGAGTGTCGACACCAGCAAGGGGAGGAGAGGAAGGGATAGGAAAAGAATAAGCACAGACACTTTAAGTGTCACCATCAGGGAGGAACACTGTAAAGATGAAATGAGGTGGGAGGAGGAAGGATGTGGGGGATTGGAGGGGGGAGGGGAGATTGGAGGGGGGACACAAAGGAGCAAGGGAGAGAAGTGAAGAGTTTTTGTGGGTGCAGTGGGTTATTGAGTGGGAATAATGGAGCAAGGCAAGACACAAGGTCATAAAACATCTTCCTGGATACTTGACAACTTGAGCTCTGTGACATTTAATTATTTCTAAAACATACAGTGCAGCGTGTGAGCGCAGGTACACGGACCCGCAGCTGCAGTTATGCCTGCCACATGTTCAAAGTGTTACAAATGTCTGCTGTTTATTTGCAGCAGGATCGGCTCCGCTTATCAAAGGTAAATGTTTAGTGTAGACGGGGGTGTCCAAAGTCGGTCCTCAAGGGCTGCAGTCCTGCAGGTTTTCAGTTTCCCTCCTCCAACACAGCTGATTCAAATGAAACGGATCCAATAGCCCATGAATTTCTGCACAATGACCTATTTATTTGAATGGGGTGTGTTGGAGCAGGGAACCACTGAAGACTTGCAATATTGTAACCTTCTAGGAATGGAGCCGGACACCCACGGTGTCACTTTGTGTGGAAAAACTTACACAGAAAAGAAAGTAAGAGGAGCGGGAAGATAGCTAGAGAAAGAAAAACTGAGAGCAGATCTGGCTAATGTCAAAAAGATATCCTCTGTTTTTGGCAGCTAACAAATAACAAATCATATCAACGTTCACAGCAGCTGAACTGGATGGATCCTGTTTCATTTTAATGTTATTTTGTATCATTAGATGGGACGTAGATCTCGGCAGTGTCTATCCTGGCCTTAAGCAAAAAAAGAGGATTAACGGTGATGATTTCTTTGCTGGAAAACACTTTTGAGTGACATAGGATTGAAATCTGATGCAGAACTTGTGGCATGTCAAATTTGTTTTAGAATGTTGTTGAGACGATGTGCAGCATATGTTGTGGCTAGGACTCTTCTCAGCTGGTCTGTGATGCAATAATTGGTGTGTGAGAGCGCACATTGATGTGTGGGGACACCCAAAGCATCGAATAAACAAAAATTTGTCATCCTTTTTAGTTGCTAGCAATTTTCGTGATATTTGAGTACATATTTTTGACTGAAGTAAAATGGTTGGAATCAACAAGCAATAAAACCATTAAACAAAATAAATAAATCAATAAATAAATGAAAAACCTAAATCTAAGCTTAAACCTGGCAAATCTCTGCCTCCTTGTACTGATTATATTTTCAACTCAACATTACAAAATCAAACTTTAAAGGCACATTCTGTCCCCTTACACCACAGAATATCTTTCACCATAAGTGCTTTTTCTTTTTACATGAGATTGCTTGAGCATTCCTTAAGACATGGAACATTACTTGGGCTTTTACATTGACCCAAACACCCACAGGCATTTTGTTGTGCACGGATTCTGCTGGAGGCTAAGGGATATAAACATCAGAATGCTTCACCAAGTGCTGTGAAAACTCTGGTAGGACATAATTTTGCAATTAAGATACTCATCCACATAATGTGCCAAAGCTCAGCACACAAAAAAAAAAAACTCAATTCAGCCATTGTTTACTCCAAATATGACCTGAATAAGGTCATAGTGATTGGAAGGGGATGGAGGGGGAGGGGGAGGAGGGGGGGTTGCTGTTTACATGGCTGCTTTACTTAGATTAAGACCTTAAATGAATTACTATCTTGATTTAGCTGTGCATCTAAATGTAAAAAAAAAAAAAAACAACAAAACACATCAATAAAAAATCTCTTTTCCATCCTTTTTTAAACTTCTGCCAATTATTTTAAATACTAAGTAAAGAAGAAACGAACAGCTGTCACCTCAAAAACATGACAAAGCTTTTCACTAAATCATCAAAGTGAAAAAGAAGAAAATATGCTGGGCGCTCTTTAAACTCCAACAGCATGACACTCCTATAATTATACAGCAGTGTCAACAAAGCCTGTTCATAAATTCAATTTGTTATCTGTCATCTCCTGCATGTTTTGCAGGAAAGATTAAAAAAAACAAAACAAAAAAAAAAAAACACAGTGGATCGATTGAGAACTCAATTTCTGATGGCTCACATGCATCTCTGATGATTCATGCGGGGAAATAGAAACAAATAAGTGTTCTGCCAATTATATATGGGACTCCAATATAATAGAAATTTATGACATCCTTTATGCCACGAGCAAACTTTCAATATCGCTGGCAATTTAGCTAAATATATCCCAAAAAATTTAAATAATTTTCAAATCGGTCACAGCTGAAAACAGCTTCATGTGAATGTTTACAATCACAGCTGAACCAAATCAAAACTCATAGGAGCTCTCTATTACCCACTATCCACTACCATGAGCCAATTCTTGAGTCCAATTTGCTCTGTAATTAGATCTAATGAGAGCTTACAGGCCTTGTGCTTGATAAATTAAAGCCATTGCGAGAGAGGGACACAGTGAGAGCTTAACCTCACCCCAGTCACCCTCTATGACTCCAGCCGAGAAGATGAGAAAGAAAAGGGGGATTGAGAAGAGAGGAATATCTCTGTTTATATATTTTTTTTCTTTGCTTGCTACAGATTGTTTTTGAACACATTTGAGCCCATCTGTTCCCCCACAGACAGTCACCTGTGCAATTAACCTGGACCATTAGCCGTGAAACAAAGGCCTCGGCTGAAGGAGGGGGTGCAGCTTTGTGGCCAGGTGGAGAGGCAGGAAACACACTTTCTTTTAATCTCAACCGCTATTTCAGCACTCCCTTGCATGCACCTGGTTCCGTGTTGTTATCACACCTGAAATCAACATCAGCCACTTACACTTACACGCACACCTGCATTACTGAACACCCCCTTTCTCTTACTGCACTGTTTCCTGCTTTTTAACTGTCTAGCTTTGAGCCGAGGCGCCCTTGACGCTACCTTGTTCCCTGCCGTCCCAGCAGCTCCTAAGACCCGGACAGACAGACACCATTACTGCCACAGAGAGCACAGAGAACACACATGTCTGACGCACAGCATTCATGCACCTGTTAGGCATCATTCCTTTGTTTTTCCCCTCCATGCTCTCTTACCACATGTCTGCCGTCTGATGCTAAAGCTTTGGCGAAATGACCTGAAAAAACTTTCCAGAGAGTCTCCAGTCTACAATTTGTGTGCACAGATCCTAGTTCACTTTAAATGAAGAGGGAGAGATGGGGACGGAAGGGTAAGATGGCAAATAAAAAAGACAAACTTGATGAGCAAACCCACTCATGTCCTCCCCAATTAAATTATGAATGCTCCTCCAGCTTTCCAATCCAGGAGGAATGGCAGTGCAGCTACTGTGTTATTACCCCGTTCGGCGCCAGGGTCACGTAAAAAAACAGAAAGCAAGACACGGAGAAGGGGAAGGATGTCTCGAAAATGGCAAAGGTGGGTAAGAGGTGAAAGGTGAGGCATACTTCTCATGCATGAAGTAGCGAGAGAAGTGTTGGACTTTGGATGGCCTGGACACTGCAGACCTGCAAACAAAAAAAAAAAAAAAAGCAAGATGTCCTGGCTCCGAAAGACCGGGAAAAACGTGACGAGAAGTTGTATGTCGACAAGGGAGAGATGAAAGTGGATTAGCCGCCGTGGCGATTTGCATTCTGTGGTGGAGCAAAAGCCCCAGCGATGCCCCGAATAGCTGGATGCATGAATAAGTAAACAAACAAAAACAAAAATAAACCCTCCATCTGGATGGATGCTGCCAGGCCCCAAGTGAGAAACAGTAGGGAGGGGAGGTTGGGAAGATGGGAAGAGGGGGAGGAGAGACAGATACTTGCAGCACAGCCATCAGTCGTGTCTTTCTTCTGGTATCATTTACTTCTGCTGCCTCCAGGCCTCGGCACTTACCATCCAGCTATCTCCATCTATCCACTGCTTTTGGCTAGTTTGCCCAGTAACACCACCAACACACAAGAGACAGCTCCAACCCGGCACTAACAGATGTTAAGTTGACACATTTTCCACGAGCCACATGGGGTCACAATGTCAGGATGCCAGTTGGGCCAGGGGATGCCGCCCTCACAGCAGAGCGGACCACTACTACCCCTCTTCCATAAGAAAGTTCCTGTTAAAATAGGCTACAATATGGAAGGCCCTGACCTATATTCATTCCTACTGATCTCCCAGCAGGACCAACATTTTAATGGTATTCACTTTTAACCTAACGCTCACTGCAAAGTGATCAAATTACATATCATTTAAACAAGAACAAAGAAAAAAAAAACTTTTTCTTTCACTAACACTAAAGTATGCAAATAATCTTAAGAATCGTTGTTTGGAGTTTAATTCCTGTCATTTCTTTTGTTTTAAGCTGATCTATGTGCTTCTTATCTGCTCCCTTTTACTGTTATCATTAAAGAAGAACTGCTGCTGTTTTGCTTCTGTAAAATCTGAACATCCTTTTAAAACACTGTTCCCCCTTTTTTTTTTGTACTATTTTATTCACACTGAAAGCCGGCATAGTCTGTTGATTTAAGACTGACATTTTAGTCTCTGAAAATTGGATAACAGAGAAAATGGTGTTTTACTATGCAGTTGTATCAGCTGTGGTGTCTTTCTTAATGCTACCACTGGGAGTTGCTAAATCCTACACCTTTAATTGCTTTAAGGTAATCCTCATCCTTCCTGCATAAAAATGCTTTTTTATGGAAAAAGCTAAATGGATTTAATTTCAAAGAATAAACAGGACACAGTTGCTACGTTTACATGGGAGTTTTAATTTCTGTTTAATTGCGAATAAAAGTTAATTCCGCTTTAAACTGATGAAAAATGACCATGTAAACACTTAATTCCTAATGCAAATTTCTATTCGGAATTAAATTTAATTCTGATGTAAGTGGCTGGTTTATTCGCATATTAATTCTAAACTACTTAATTCCTCTGTCATGTAAACCTTCATTCCACTCCAAGTTAATTCTGGTTGTTCTGCACATGCTCGTTACATTGTCTTGTCCCGATGACGCTCGTTGTTTTGCCTCTCGTGTTCGGTGGTCTATCGTTCATCTTCTTCTCAGTTGCTGCAAAAGTGAAGTAGTATGCTCGTGTTGAGCTGCTACTTCAAATTTATAATGAAATAGCGGCGAAACTGGTACTTATTATGTAGTTTTTACAAGTTACGACGGAAACTTGCAGGGAGCAAACTTTGTTTATTTCCAGTATATGTCATACATCACGTGCACCCTCTGTCCAATCAGAACCCTTCCCAACCTGCCGCTCTAAAGAGGAATTAGTGAGGTCGTGTTTCATATAAACCTTCATTCGGAATTATTATTTTCATGTAAACTCGTCAGAGAATACGTTAATTCCGAATTATTTAATTCCAAAAAAAAAAAAAAAAAAAAAAAAAACCATCATGTAATTGTAGCCATACTCTCATGTAACTGGCAATAATGGTGTGAAAAAGTGCAATCAGTGCAATCATCAGGACTGGAGCTAAGTGATGAAGCAGAAGCTGCGGTGACTGAGCTTTCAGTGGCATTTTGGTTTAACCTCAAGCATCTAAAACATCAGCTTTTGACTTTACTTGTCTGGTAGAGAAGCATTTAACAAAACATATTAACAGTACAAAAACACAGTTCAGTATGTGGTGGTTGTTTGTCAGAAGGTCATTTAATCATATTAGGGTTAATGGAATTGAATAGATTTCGAAGAGGCAGACTGAGCTGCTACTAATATTCCAGTGTGGATTCTCCATTTTAAACGAGTGGCCCATTTGGATAGTGGATGCATAGTTTTGGAATACAGATCAAGATAACATCTGAACAAAAACCCCACATGGACTGTTTGCATCAGTAAAAGGCGGTGCCGTCTGGGAAAGTTAAATGGATTTGACAATGGGATTTGATGGTCTTTGTAGTTAGAGTAATTAGGTTTGATTGACTGTAAAGTGACTGGTGAGGTCCAGATCTGGGAGGGAAGATGATCAGATGCATGAACCATCCACAAATTAATGAGATTCAACTGTGCTTCAGCTGAATTAGCCAAGTAGAAGGACAGCCATGAAAGCACTTAGAGAAAGGAAACATCAGGGATGACTTTACAGTGTGAGACAGGAAGAGAATTACAGAAAAAAAAAAACACACTTTCTTCACTTCTGTAAGAACTTCAATGAAAAGCAGGCTCGTTTTCCTAATGCTGACACTTATTTGCTGGAAATATTATATGGAGGGAAAAGTAATGGATGACTACATTATTCTATCACTTCAACTTGCAAAATGATATTCTGCAGTCAATATAATGTATTTATTCCTTGCATGCTACATGTTTATGAATATGCTTCCTTTCCTAAGCATCTCAGTTCACGCTGTTTGGTCTGATGGGACTGAGCGCAGATGCAGACATCTAGGATCTCCGTGTCGTCGCTGCCTTGGGGCAGATTCCGATTCTGACTGGAGATACTGCACAATCTAATATGCTGTTATTTATTAGACTAGGTGTATGACAGGCAGATAATCCTGCCGTCCTTGTTCCTGTCTTTCAAGGTAATTATGGAATTCAGTAATCTGTACGTGGCAGTGGCAGATAGGCTTTTGTACTCTTTGCTCTCTAGATAAAAACAGCTCAGACATGGGAGTAAAAAGAAGGCAGTTTGCTCATAGTTTGGCATTACACTTCAGTGAAACATGTTTTTTTATTCCCCTTAACTTCATTGTCAAATAAAACCCGGTGTGATAGCCATCAATGCAAGGAAACTGAAAGTACACTTCAAAGTATAAACAGGTGACACATTCAGAAGCTTTGTACCATATATTTCACTGTTACATTGTTGTAAGGTCTGTCCCTGTTTGTTATGCTCTACATCAGACATGAAGGTCAACTTCAGCTCTAACATTGGCTTCATTTTCCAAGCTAAGCTGAGGAATAGCAAGAATCTTTTAGAAACATTTCTTTTATCTCCTTGGGTCTCTGACCTTCACGTCTCCATAGCTATCTCTCCTGGTAATATTGTTTGACACGTCTGCTGTGCTGTGGAGGCTCTATGCAAACTTAGAGAGCCAACCTGTCCACCCCGCCGCTGCATGTCAGCGCTAGTCTATGATCACCTAGCTGGCATGGCTCCGACGCAGGTATGCGATGGCCTACTGGCAGCTGTCAGTGTCACACAAAGCCATCAATCCACAGCCTCTGCACTGTCACTCCTGACAGGGTTCTGCCAGCCATGAGCAGTCAGCCAGCTGCATAGAAATATGTCAATTTAGTTTAGAATACCACACTCACAGTCACATGAATTTTTAGAATTTGCCTTAAAAAAGCAAAGAGAAAAAAGAAAAAAGACAAAAAAAGAAGGAAACCAGCTGACAACTGAAAGAAAGTGGAGTGGTGAGGTGATGCCAATGTTACATTGTTAAAAGAAATACTCTAAAAACAGGCAACTGATTAATATGGTTTCAATGAGTTTTTTTTTTTTTTTTTTTTTTGATGAACGTGGATCTATCATTTTTTTTAAAGCAACATGTCATAAATTCACAATAAAACCTAATTCGAAGTTGCAAGTCAAACAGCTCAAATGAAAAACTTGCATTTTAATAAATACATAAAAAGTACAAGGCTCAGGCTGCTGTCCAGACATAACCCAACTAATCTCTCTGACCTACTTTTGCTCATATTTAGTAAATGTGCTGTTTTTATTTTATTTTATTTTTTTTATTTTTTTTTTAGAAAAGCCCATTTTTATTTGTGTAAACATGCACCATTTCATCCTCGACGAGTGAAAGGTTGACAAGAAGGATGCATAAATAGAAGCTGCAGACCCATCATTGTCAACATGCCAACTGCTCTCAGCAGAGCATCATAGAGACACGGAGACCTCATTCTAGCAGGCCTCGCTGAAAGGGAAGAACGACTAAACAACTATCACCAGCTCAAAAAAAAAAAAAAAAGAACAGCTTTAGGGAGGATGGAGAGACGATAGTGCTATAATGAATCATATATAATATAAGAACAAACAATGTCCGACACATGCAAACCTAAATTACAGAATGCTCTTACCATCTGTTGCTATGCACCTTTTACATGTCTGATTCAGACATTTGAGCGTAAATGACTCTTAAACGTGAGGGTAGATTTTGTGGTGGTTGTTCAGCTTCTAGATGCAGTGTGAACAAAGGCAGCGAAGCGACATAAGACATGATTATGATGTGCGTTCAATCGCGATATCACAACACATATGCCATGCCACAGCACATTTATTACAAATAATTTTCCCACAAAGCAACTCGATGTATGGATATGCATCCTTCTGGTGTCTGCAAGCTGTTGTAATAGATCCAGGTGGCTGTGTGGGCTCACATTCTTTCTGTGAAAAATGATGTAAGCTAAACTTAATCATAAAGCAGCATCTGCGGAGCGTTCCCAGTACGGGTGTGTTTTTAAGATTTTTACTGAAACTGTAGATTTTTCTTTAATCTTTATTTGTTTGAATTAAACATATTTATTTGAAGATCTAAGTAGCATAAAAAGTTATATTTAGTTGGGCAACATTCATTTTGAGACAGCAAAAAGTTGATAGCTGACAACTGGGAATGCTTCCTAATTTGACGCCCTACTGGGAGTGTTTACTCACTGAAAACTAGACGTTGTTTTGGATAAATATCTCTCAAAAACTCGTGCGACCTGGACTAAATGACATGTTCAGATGACCTGTATTTCCTGGTTGGGTTGTTGGTTATTCTTATGTGCTACATGCCAAGTTGCATAGTGCTCAAAGACGCCTATGTGCTTCCCGGCTCTGTTCAAAGCTTACTAAATTTGACTGGAATACACAGTTGACATGTAGGTTGAGACACTCGCCGCAGATGTGGGCACTGACCCCGGCGATGCTGGCCGTACAGGCGACCAGAGGGGCCCGCATCTCCCAAATAAATCCCTCAGAGGAGAAATGCCCAGATGCTACACCAAGCTCCATCTCTTTCCACACTCAGAAAGCTGCTTTTGACACAAACTCTTTCACTACAAAAATAATAATATTAATAACAAAAAGACAGATAGAAGAGAAAAATCCAGCTCTGTGGAAAAACGTTACCCTGGATCAGACACAGGTTGTAGTTTGGGTTTATTCTACACTATTCAGCTGCCTTCTGTGGTGATGTAAATTGGTTCAGTTAATATTCAACATCTGGTCAGTTCAAGAGAATACGGAAAATCCACTTACAGGAAATTAAAACAAATGGAGTGACTGCGTAATGATTTCATAAGCTATTTCCTACATTACGATTTCTAATCATTTGCAGAGAAAGTGTTTTAGTCCTGTACATGTCTCATCTATCAGTCAAGACTGTTTTAGAAAAGTGTGCATGTAGTTGTGCACAGAGAGAATAGAATAGCGAGTTTTATCAAGTGCAATACAAGCTTATTTTTCATCTCCCCCCCCCCCCCCCCCCCCCCCCCCTAGTTTCCAAAAAGCATTTGCCCGTTTCTCCTCCCCCACTCTGGTGCCTTCCTGGCAAAGCTAAATGAATTAAACTTTCATTTAATATGCACTTCATTGTTAATCATTTGCAAGTGAAGAGGATTAGGTTGCAATTTGCAAAATGACATAAAATCTACTCCCTCTCAAAAAATAGGCTCTCGAAATTGTATTAAACACAACACTATGATCCATCTAGCAGTCTTTTAAGCAATAAAATGTGTAAATCTCTAAAACAGATAAGACAATGACCAGCATATAATTCTCCTAATACAACAGGCATATGTTTACTCCATCTGCTTAGTTAATGCATTAGCAAACAGAAAATGTACTTTTTTTTTTTGATCAACCCGTCTGTCAGTCTGATTGGGTCAGCAATAAACGGCTCACTCCAAGGTTTTATGTTGCCTTTCAACATTTGGAATTTAAAACTGAAAGAAGAAACAAGCGTTAGGGAATAACTAATGGTGATAAGACTAACAAATCTCTTTGTGTTGAACACAATAGTATCTTTTCCAGCCTTTGCAGAGAACAAGATTGATACTCTGTATGAAATATTGATGCAAAAATCTCCTCAAATAACTAACTCTTCAAAAAATTTGAAGCACATGATCAATTTTAAAGCAGACTTAGAGACAAGAGCAAAGACTCTCAAGCCAAGGTTGTCAAGAGGAGAGGAGTGGAGGCACAGAGAAGAAAACACTGAATATCTTACTGTGTGTCCCAACGAAACAGTTTAAAGAGAAACTGAGAGACATAGAGACAAACCACAGAGCAGCTTTAACATCCAACCTGCTTCTGGCTCAGAGTCAGAATCCCATTCATAGGATCCATTTACAGAACACTGCTTTTGTTTGTCCTTCCTCTGCTTGCATTTTACATCGAAACAAGCAAGAAACTGTTCAAGGTTCAATGAAAATGTGTAGTGAATGCAGGTAAGAACCTTGACGGATTACAACAACATTGCGCTTTGTGAATCTTGGATTCAAAAGTGTGTATTCCATAACTTCCAAGGTCACTGTCATTGCAGCAGTCCGGTGATCAAGGTGCTGGTGTGAAGGACAATCCCCACTATCTCCAAGGCTGCAGGCAACGTTTCCCATGTCTTCCTCATGTTTTATTCATACCAAATGTCATATTATGGCATTCAGAAACCAAGATCACAATCTGCACTAGCAGACATACTTAATATCATACCTACTTCTCTATCCTTCTCCATCTGGTTTGCTTGAATTAAAAAAAAAAAAAAATAGACAGCCTCCTTCAGCTCAGCCATGTTGGATTATTAAAAGTAAAGCTTTCAGAGAGGTCACTGCCCAGGGAACAAAAAAGAGGAACTGTAGCATGCATCAATTATCTAGGAGAGTTTCTGACACACTGAAGACTGTCTTGTCACATTTCCCAATGTGGCTGAGCTACAGAGAGGTCCTTGGCTGGCACTGACATTTAGAAGCTGGTGAAATGTGGAAATCCCAGTCTGTTTGTCAAAAAATATAAATAAATAATGGACAAAAGACCAGACTGACTGCTTACAAAGCCCTTCCAGGCGCAAAATTCCTTCACAATGTCATTGGGGAAACTACACACACACACACACACACACACACACACACACACACACACACACACACACACACACACACACACACACACACACACACACACACACACACACACATCCAGCTCTGTCACCCTTATTTTTTCATGTGTGAACAACTGCAACTTACACTGATCAATACGCGACTTACTGGCATAGCTGGAGGACAAGAGAGTCATTCTAGCAGATCATAACAATAAATCTAACAGGCTGCCTGAAAACAGTGTCGAGTTGTTGTTTCTTACATGTTGCTAGCACGTAACTGATGAAAATTTACCGCAGCATCATGATCGTGTTGAAAACGGCATCAACGGAGCAATTCAGCCTTGTCAGTGCAGCAGCTTTAATTTCCTGTCTTGACAACGTGACCCACATTTTAGCATGTCTCTGGTAGCAGACAATGTCTCTGTGTTTATTTGTGACTATAAACTGTGCAGGATTTTTTTTTTTACGTATTTGTATACTGCAGGGGGAAATGTCTCTGTCAACAATATGTGGACAAATAAAAAAAAAAAAAAATAAAAAAAAAAAAAAATCTCGCATACGCTCTTTAGTGTTTGGAAGCATCAGGAAAAATGTAGAAGTGCTGTAAATATTCAATTCCCTCACAGCTGGAAGGAACAAAAAAAAAAGGCCTCCCACACTCTACCACATTACCCTCTTGCTTCTGAGTTCAAATCTGTAAGACAGAATCATATGATTCCCCTCTTTCCACCCTCATGTTCTCGTCCCCTGAAAAATCCCCACCTGCCTCCCCTGCCTCTGTCTCCAAGGCGGCACGGGGAGAAGTGGCGTACCTTTGTTCATGTCAATCAGCTGCTTCTTCTTCTGCCGGCGCTCCTGCTTCTCGCGCTCTGCTTTCTCCTTCGCCAACTTGGCTCTCTTGATCTTTTCCTCCATCTCCCTCTTCTTGTGGTTCTCCTTCACTGCTTCCTGATGAGGCACACACACACACACACACACACACACAAACAGATAAAATCAGAACGTGGCTTCTGCCACTGCTGCTCTTTTCTCATCTTCTCTACTGTATCGCGTACAGAAGCAGCAGAATGCCATCAGCAGATTCTCATTCAGCGATGGGTTTGATAGTTGCAGATAAGTGTCAGGAATAAACAACATATCAAGCCCTGTGTATGTGTGTTTATATACACGGTGGCACTTTAATGCTGTAACTATGATGAATTAATTACTGAAAAAAATTATGTTGAAAAACAAAAAAAATCACAGTTCAGATTCCAAACAACACAGAATGTTTGTCAGTGTGTGATTTCCTGGTAAATCGGTCGAGCTTGACTAATACCTTCGCAAACCTGGAGATTTATTTAGCACGTTTTTAGACTCCTCTTCTGTATTTAAAAGAAAAAGTTAACAAGAGACAAATGTAGTGACTTTTTCTGGCATTGTTGGAGACTTTTGGTGACTGATGTGAAAGAACATATTGTTTAATCTTCTCAGGGAGCAACTGTGTGTGATGTTACAGACCCCTCCACCGTCAAAAAGAACTTAAAAGAGGTTTGGTCCTTACCAGCAGTCAGAACTACAGACAGACAGAGCGGGAGATGATCACTTTTGCTTCATTACCAGGCCGAAAATGAAACATGCGAAGTTACCACTGACTGATCTCACCATGGTTTACTGTCAGACATTGGGAGCTACTGCTAATATGTGGACTTATATTTCATCATTACCTCTATTTTCCTACGGAGCGACAGCTAATTTTAGCATTTTTTTTATTATCTAAATCTGCCAAATGACTGCAGAATAGAATAGAATAGAATAGAATAGAATTGAATAGAATATCTTTTAATATGTGTGTGATTTTAAACGTTTTACCCCCTTATTGCAATAGTATCTAAAATTGCTATTTACAAGAATATTTTCAACCGTTACTGTGTAAAAGAGGAAACTGCTGTTGAAAGCTGTTCATGTTTACCAAAAATGTCTGGATTTTTTTCAAACAGCAGTCATTTTAAATGACATTAAGCATGAAATGGTGTGATTAACTGGGCTAAAAATGTATGTTTATATCTCACAGTCTATATGTGTGAGATACTGAGACTGACTTGTCTGCACTGCATCAATAAGGGCATTTAAACTTCAATAGTGTAAAGAAGTGTCGGATGATCACCAGACATATGTACCGTGCTGCTATATTTCCTTTGACGAGATGGGGTCACGTATGAGGAAGTCATTATATGAGAAAAGTGTAGCGGCAGTGTGATGGTCTCAGAGGAGAACGACAGCAGCATCATCCCTCTCCTCCTTTGTGACCAGCTGAAATGTCAGCAAAGAGTCAGGGAAAGAGCAATAATCGAGAGTATGTATTAAGCTCTTTACCGATGTGAGTTTGTTCTTTTCCCACCAGAGAGTACGATGCAACTGCATGATCTCTGGAGACGACGACATGTTCTCTCATCCCAGGCCGGAGGAGAAGTCCTGGAATGGGCCTATCATATGTTACTAATATGTGTGGGAACTCATACTGCATGTGCATACATGCATATTATATTGTGTGTCTGTGTTGGAATCCACTGGAATATTTTTTTTATTTCAGCTCATCTGTGAAGTTCCTGGTCACATATGCATGCATGCTTGCGTCAGTAAGCAAAGGCATAGCCCTGTCTGTGTGCTGATATAATAAGTGGCGACAGAGGGCCCCTCCATCCAATGCCCCTGTGGACTTGATGAGTGTGTCGTGTTGGCAGCTAAGACAGAGGGATTATGGGGATTGCGGGAAAGAAACAAGGAAAGAGCAGCTCATCATGCCAGTCAATAGCAGAGATTTTCTCCATGTCCAAGGACAGAAGCCCTCATTGTCACTGTCTCCTTGTTAGATGATAAGGGCAACAAGTGAGGCAGTGACATACAAAAGAGAGAGGTGGAGTAATAATAGAAAACTCAAGTTAAAACAAAACAAAGATTTAATAAAAGAGAAAATGGTAAACTTCTGTATTGTGTGGATTGTGACAAAGTAATGATTTCTGTTTTGTCTCTGTGGCTGCTGCAAATCACTGACTACTTGGAAATCAACCCATATTTTATCGCCATATTAAGTCTGTGTAAAGAACACAGCTGCCCTCTACACAGGATATTGATTGCCTACATGATTCTACTGCTTTGAATCAGAGTGGATGAGAGCTAAGAAATGAAACCCTAACTTGTGCATTTAGCTGAACTGATAGGCAGCTCTGACAGCAGAGTTTTCTGTCCTCATTTAGTGACGGGATTCAGTTCAGCACAGCGCTCAGCATTTACAGCACAAGTTGGAAGATAAATTATGCAGATTACAAATAAAATCCTGTCGGCGAAAACTTATTTTAAACAAACAACTAATTCTGACTGTAAACATGATTATGCAACATAATGATGTTGCTCTAATCAAACAGCACCACTAATTATCAAAGTACCAAACAGGCATTCACTGTTTAAGTATTTGTCCCTTTGCCATTCTCTTTGACGGCACACATTCTCCTACAGGCAACAACAGATTGTATCAGACCTCGCTTTCTTGGCAACTCGCTATATTGCAGGAGGACACGGAAGATGAAACAATCCTCATGAGAGACGTCTTGAAAAGTAATCATTAGGGCAAAGAAAGGACAGAATTTAGACGGGAGACTATCTGGTTCTTTTCTAATTCACTTCTATTCTGTTTTTATGTACTGTCACTTATTATATTTTCACTATTTGGGTATAGGCACCAAAAAGGAAAAATTAAAAGTAATAAAAATCATATTGTTGCAATGACAAAATAAATTTATGATGAACAGGATTTAAAGTTGCTGTTAAACTCCACCTTTGACCATTTGTTCTCATCTTTTTAAGGCTTGAATGACAGTCAAAATTAACAAGTGAGAAACATAAATACCCATAAATACACACAATGTGTTTTTGTTCAGACTTGATCAACTAAGATAATAGTTCATCATCAAATGTGTCTTTTTAAAACAATATCAATAATACAAAAAAGGCAAAAAAAAAAAAAAAAAAAGCCTAATCATTTATTCAGCGTTTTTAAAATTGCAAGAAAGCGATGTATAAACATCTGTAGCATGTTTTAATGTCACTGAGGATTCATCCGATTGTTTACATGAAGGATTGTGTGGCATCTTGGATAACTACAAGTCATTAGGCCTGGAATTTAACTCCAGTCAGTCACAACTGTAACATTTTTCTTCACCAATTATTGTACTTCAGTCAGGAAGGACTTTGTTGACAACTGAAAGAAATAAACAAAAATAGCAGGGGATCTTTAAAGTGCAGGCTATAAGTAAAGGGCTGTTTTGTATTGTGATAGATTGCACCCTTTATATCCATCATTTAGTCTGATCAAGCTTAAACAAAACCCTTAAATCCTTTCGAAGGTGGCTCACCGTCTGAGCTCCCAGGAGGGAAACGCGGGGCTGATAATGTACACGTATCGATCCCTGGAAATGCAGAATTTAAAGTCGGAATCCATAAAATGCAAACAGCAAAACAAAATGTGTGGTTTTGCATATAGCAGCTAGACAGGAGGAAGGATTGTAGCTACGCCACAGACAAGGCACATTCTTGCTCTCAGGATCGGAGCAGCATTGAGATGAAGTGAGCGCATGTCACACTCATGGCCTCTGTGTGTGTCAGAGATGGAGATTAGAAGTTCTCCTCTATCCACACCTTGCCGGAAAGCTGAATTTTGTGTGACCCACTGGTCCAAGATACCAACAAGGGCCAGGCAGGATGTTTTTCCCTCTCTAGGTCTGTTCTTTCAATAATTCATGAAATGTGTTTGCTGTTCTTCCTTGACCCTGCACAACACAATACATCTCCCACAGCATGGTTCCCCTCCCATGCATACGAGTTTGCCGGTCCAATGAGGGAGCACTAATATCTCCAACTGCTCGGTTACACCAGCGATCTCACACAGAGAGTGTCATTGCTATATCTCATTTGAATTTTGCAAACACCACCACGCCTGGGTTTTAAGCTGCAAATGTGTTTATTAGCCATCTGTTACAATGTGTGGCAGAATGTGAGGGGAAATAGCTTCAAGAAGTTATAGGTTACATACTGAGACTTCTGCTTTGTGGTTTTCATGCATTCCCATATTGACAGGTGACCTGCAAGATCTGCACCAATGAATGTAATGACTGTGTCACGAAAGTGAGTAAAAACATTCACCGGGGTCTCTGTTACAGCGCCATCTTTGCTGTGATTGTGATCAAATCTCATATTGTGAAGGAATTAGTAAGCTTGAGAATTATCAAATAGGCTTAAAAGTGGATGGATGCACCCACACACGCAGACACACAAAAAACCACGGCTCTAATCTCATAGATACTCTATCTCGCTACTTTGTGAACCCAGTCTGAGTCTTTTGGTCATATTAGAAAGTCGCTCAATTAACAAGGAAGACTGTTGGCTCATCCCAGCCCATCTGCTGTGCTTTGATAACTCATTAATGAAAAATAAAATAAAAAAAGCCCCATTCCTATGCTCCTGGTTAGGATTACATACACACACCCTGTGATTGCATTTCACTCAGCCTATTTAAGAATAAGTCAGCAGCATTAAATTAACAAATTGTTGGACTATTCGAAAACTGACTCTATGCACTGGAATCAAATAATATTTCATTGGCCACTGGAAGCAAAAGAGAGAGAGAGAGAGAGAAAGAGCAGGACGGGGGTGAGGGAGAGACAGAGAATGAACAGAGGGAAAATAGAGTTAATGGATTCTCTTATCAGTTACATTCAGTTCTGTGAGGACTGTCTGTCAATGCGTTTACTCAAATGCCTTATGTCGGTCGGGTGCATTAAGCCCGAGCGTTTTAGTAAAAGCAATTTAGGGTGACTGTATTGCAATGGAATTCTTTAATACTGCAGATGCTTTGTGCTGTGAATGAATTACACAGAGCGATGCAACAGAGACAGACGTTAGCAAGGATGTTTTGTTTGAGTCAAACAAATCAATATCTCAATATTGGGGAGGAAATAAAAAAGAAAAAAAAAAAAGAGGATGAGGCACAACGGGCATGTCAAGAGGCTCAATTCACTTAAAATATTAACTGACAATGAGTCATGAAATTTATTTGATTTGCAGTTTGGAACAATCAGTAATAACTGATGAAGGTCAGTTTTTTATAAGCAAAAGTCAAACCCGTCTCCTAAATTCCCTCAAGTAAAAAGTAGACAAAAAATTCTATTGTGCTCCAAAGAAACTAGCCCAGTTGTTTCAGAAGATGAGAAGAAGAAAAAAAAAACTACATTCATGTAGAAACAACCACTGATTCCTTGTGCTATGCAATCGGATAGGATTAGCCTTTCTGTCAGCAAAGCTGAAGAGCCAAAACTATAAATAATATCTGAGGAATATGGTGATTAAAGGATTGTTTTTGTATGAATATATTAGCAACACTATATCCCACTTACTTCCCTTCCCTTAACCGCAGTAAGAAAGTTTAAATCTGTAATAAAATATTCATATAAAGCTATTTGCTTGAGAGAATAATTTATTTTCTTGGGTAGATGCCTCTTTTGGAGATATGCAGCTCTGGAATCCTTGAGGGAGTGTTGTGTTGTGTGCTTGTGCATGTTGATCAGTGGCAATGAGAAGCTGGTTGCAGAGGGGGGATAATGGTAAAGAGAGAGGGATTCAGACAAGGGGACCTTGCCATTTACATTAATGGATTGTGAAGAGAGAGGTTGTATCCTGTCTGGACAGCATGTCATCATCCTGACACCAGGAGCTTTCGGGGCGGTACCGGAGGCGACGGAGAGATAAAAAAGTAAAGACACTTGAATAAATGTCTAAAGGACTCTCTCATAAAAAGGGTATTCTGGTTATTATATAAAATTAGGTTTGAGGACAGATGGTTTTAGACTGAAGGTGCCTCTAAATTCAAGTTTTAACCCGAGTTTACCAGATAAAAAAATAATCACCTTTGCCTTGTTTATGAGACACGTTCCTGTTCTGTGCTCTTCTTCTTTTGAGAGATGCATTCGCTTTTATAACTTCTTCTGGTAGCATCTTATTTCTGTCATTTAGTGTTTTAAGTTTTTTAATCATAAAAAAGTTTTTAAGATGAAAAGATTGGAAGTAACTGACTCAACTAAAAAGCAACACTTCATTATACGGACTTAATAATCTTACAAATATGTAAATGCTAGTCAGCACACATAACTACTCTGGTGATCACCACACCACCAGCATATGGTAAAGTTTCCATAGTCATACAGTAGCATGGTTTAATGACCTTTTACATATTTCTGCACTTTTTTGTATTGGTAAGTATCATTTGTTTCCCCTTTGATTGTCTCTTGGGTAGAAACTCACTGGTGCACTTTTGTTGTGAGACTGAATATGCAGCATTCTTTTTGTAGCTGTTTTTGTTAATGCAGCGCTTTTCTCTATTCGCAGTTCGTTTCTTTATTTGCAGTGTGTTTTTATTCTTTGCATTATGTTTTTGGATTTGCAGTGCTCTGCTATACATGCAGCATTTCTCACTTGCATTTCTATTCCTATACGCATCTGTTTTTCTACATGAAGCCCATTTGCACCTGTCGGCCACCGTAGGTAAGACTGACATTCAAGTGAATACTGTTATATAATATAGTAATATGTTAAAATGCTGCAAACACATTTGGATAAATAGAGAACAACTATATTACGAGGAAGCATGAAGATGCTTTTTATACAATCCCAATTCCGCTGCAGTTGGGATGTTGTGTAAAATGTAAATAACGAGAATACCATGATTTGCTAATCATTTTAACCTATATTTAAATAAATACACAACAAAGACAAGATATTTAATGATCAAACTGATTCACTTATGTTGAAGTTGATGCCTGCAACATGTTAAAAAAAAAACCAGGGACATGGCCAACCAAAGTGAATTAATACATTACACCTACAAGTGCAAGTTTAAAGTCTATCACGCCACTGGCTTCTCTAGTCCCGAGCTCATCTGAGATGGACTCAGGCAAAGAGGAAAATTGTGCTGTAGTCTGACGAGTCCACATTTCAAACTGTTTTTTGGAAATCATGGATGCTGTGTCTTTTGGGCCAAAGAAGAAAAATGACTATCCAGACTGTTGTCAGAGCAAAGTTTAAAAGGCAGTATTTGTGATGGTCTGGGGGTGTGGTCGTACCTATGGATAACTTGCATGTCTGTGAAGGCACTATTACTGCTGAAACGTACATAGAGGTTTTGGAGGAACATATGCTGTCTCCAAGCAACATCTTTTTTGGGGACGTACCTGCTTATTTCAGCAAGACAATGCCAATCAGCATTCTGTCCATTTTATAACAGCGTGGGGTCAGGGTAAAAGAGTGTGGCCTACAGACCTGTCTCCCATTAAAATTGTGTGTCGCATTATGAATGAAGCAAATAATACAAAAATGAAGACCCTGGACAGTTGAGCACTTGAAGTTGTACATCAAGCAGGAAAGGGACAGAATTTCACCAACAAAGCTTCAATAATTAGTGTCCTCAGTTCCCAAACCTTATTGAGTGTTGTTAAAAGGAGAGGTGATGTAACACAGTGGTAAACATGCTGCTGTCCCTGCTTTTTAGAATGTGATATAGGCTTCAAATTCAAAATAAGTCACCCCCCCCCCCCCCCCCCCCCCCCCCACACACACACACCACCCCCCGTAAACCCACCCACACACACACACACACACACACGCACATACTTATATTCACAAAAATTTTAATCAGTCATAACGTTAAATATCTTGTTATTAAGTTTAGTGGAAGAATAAGGAACATTTTAAACAATGACATCGGGGAGGAAATCATTCACCAGGTGGTCATTTAGAGGTGATTGCAGTTATAATGTTGCTGAGAACTACAAGAAAACATCATGGGAACTTCAAAGAACGTCTGCACATCAGAGCAAAGGAAACCTAAACAAATTTATAGACAGTGGCCAGACAAAAAAAACAAAAAAAAACTGGAAACCCTTTCTACCTTTAACTTTCAACAAAAAAAAGACCAGAGAAAAATTGTTTGTGTTTTTTCCTTTGTTTTGAACAAGAATAAACCAATTAGATGTTTTTTTGTTTTTTTTTAAGCAAATGGTGGAGATGTTACATATAAGAAGTTAAATAATAATGTAACAACAACAAAATGGTTGAAATCTGACACAGTAGTGTTATGGCAAACACTTAGTTTGAGTTTTATATACCCAAACAAATTGGTTCTGGCAGGTTTATTTCCTGAATTTTTTCAAAGAAATTCCTCAAATTAACTACAAATTAACCTCTACCAAATGGTAGACCAGGACCTTAAAGAGTTAAGGAGAAAATGATTAAGAATTTTCATATATTTATTAGTTTTTTATGATCTTTGAAAAGACAGAAAATATGGTTGTCTTTGAGGTTATCTTTAATTAGAGTCAAAGTAGCAAAATTAATATCTGAAGTTTTAAAATTGAATGATTTTACCACATAGGGAAAGGTGAGGTGGTGCTGAAGTATGTTGTGAAGGATTTCACACTTACAAAAGTATGATAATAACTTTCACATGTTTTCACCATCTGTCAGAAACTACTGCAAGTTGAAAGAAGATGGCTAGATTAAGTACAATCGCTGTTCTCAATTCATAGACAATTTGTGTGTGCAAGAGTGGACTAAAGCATGTGAATGTGTGGATGATAACTCTTATTAGTTTACTGTGTATCTAAATACCGGTAAACCCAAACATGATCATATGAATAGATGCATACTATAATTTGTACTCACCATGAAGAGGATGCGGAAATTGGCCAATTCTCCGAAGAAATCTTCCACACTGACAGAATGGGGGTCAAAGGCAAAATAGCTGCCGATGCTCTCGTAGAGCTTCTGCATGTTTTTGTGCATGGTGGACAGTTTTTCGTACTGCTCCCGAGCATGTTTGCTGAAGCCGTGAGAAGGATAGAGTCAAGGAAAACGTATGAAGACATACCTCAAACACATAAAACACAATCAAACTCTATATTAATAAGCAATGTAAGCAAAATGCCACACATGTATGGTTATTTGTGAAAAGCTATCCCTTTCACTGGTGTTCTAGTATTCAAAAGGCCCACCAATGTCAAGGTCAGCAGAACAAAAAAAACTGGATAAAGAAGGGTCAGAAACAATCCAATGTGCCATTAAAATAACCTCCCCATCTCACTTTGGAGTCAGTGGCATGGAGAGCTAATAGCTGCAGCCCTGGTGTAATGGAAAGGTGTTTTGTAGTCAGCAGCATGACACAGATGGTTGCTGGAAAAGCTGATTGCAGTCATTGTTCTATTGTTTCGCACAACAACAGTGGGGTCAGGTTGTTTTGAACCTCACGGCTCACGTCGCACTGTGTAATTTACTGAACAGGCGGAGCAGTTTTCTCCTGGTGAATGACTATTGACAGCCGGCATCAGTTAAGCATTATCGCAGCAGCCATTGACCTCATAGAGACTGCACTTGGGCACTACAAGACTTGCAGAGCCTAGGTGGGATGAGAATGACGCAACGCAGATTTAACTATGAAACTGTACAAACCCAAATGCATGCTTTGTCCATCATACAGTATTTTTCATGTGTTTGTCCATTTCTGAACATAAACCCAACAGGACAGTAAACTACACAGATTAGATGCCAATCCAGAGGTTTATATATGAAACTTTGGTCAACCAATGGAAGCTGAAATCCCCATGACATGACAGACAACAATATGACAGAAGCCAGAATGGCGGAATCTAGAACAGATGCCAAAGATTTCTCCATCCCTTGGAGGAAGACGTATGTAAACAAACCTTTACAGACAGGAAGCCAATGGATTTATACACTAAACATGACTGATGCATTTGGATTAAATGGACATCTTGAAAAACTCATATACATACTGTGACTTTTGGGACATTTGTTGTGTACAAAACCTTTAAATTGCAAAATTTTGGGCAGTCAATTGGTCATATAATGTGGGACTAAGCTAATCATTCAGGTTTAAAGCCAACTGTACTGGAGTTGTCCAATTAACTTTACAGGAACTGGGGCCAGTACAAGAAGTAAACCATTAACTTGCAGCAAGCTGTTTTGAGAAGAGTGGCATTCTCCAAGTTTGTTTCATTTAAACTAATTTAAAATCTTTATGTGCAACACTGAATGACAGTCTACTAACTCAAGGAAGCAAACTTTTATGTTTAAAGGGGGAAAAAAATTCAAATCAATCCAAGGCCCAAGTATATATTTGGAATTTTTACTTTTTTTTTTTTTTTTCATCAAAGACAGCAGTTTGCAATTCTTTGTATCATGGATGCAGTTGCAGGCAATTAGTGCTCTTTTGCAGTCGCCTTGGAAACATGCACAGTCTGGTGGTACAGCATGTGAACTGGGATTGCCAGGGCCAAACAGTTATCAGGATACTGTTCTTTTTTAACAATCTCTTATTATTATGTGCATACCCCCTTTTTGTCCACAATGTTTCACTGCTATTTGTTGTTTTTCTGTTCTGACAATTTACTGTCACCCACCCTCCCGTAATATGGTTCAAACTGGTAGACTGGATCAGCCTTCAGGATGGGGGGACAGTCTGTTCACTGGACAGTGGATGGACTCATCTCTGTGTCTCTCCTCTCCCTGTTTCTATTGCCATGTCTACCTGGACCTTATTTACCCCCATTGCTCCTGTCAGACTGATATTATCTCTCCCTTTGTACACCTCCCTTGCTATTCTTTTCTCTGTATAAACTCAGAAGCCCCAGTGGAAAGATGTAAAAGTGAAACTTTCCAAAGGTAACATATCTTTTCAAGACTGAACACAGGAAAAAACTGTGTGGAACTGGATGTGTTTATTTGGTAAAGTCATAAATGATCCTTGCAAAGAAAAATTACTTTCTTGGGTCCAGTGTATCATAACCATATGGTGTGATGGAATAAATCAAACATAAATGTATGGTATTTTATTTAAAAAAAAAAAAAAAAGAAAGAAAAAAAAGCCAGTGCAGTTGGTTTTGAGAGCTACACTGAGATTTAGTAGCTGCTTTTGACAAAGCTTAACTGCTCATTATGTAATATAGTTCCCAAGAATACAACTGCTGTAAAATTATAGACAGAAATATGTAGATAACAGAAAGTATGATCTACAAATTGGAACAATGTGTCAGTACAGTGATAATTGGCATGTTGACGTATTTCAGCAGTAGCGTAGCAATGCTTATTAGCCATATTTACAAACAATATTGATTCTGTTGTGCTTTTTAGTTCAGGATATGTTCAGCTTGCAACTGTTGACTCTCTTGCAGAACAAACATATACTGACTGCTGTTTTATGTGGGTCTATGCATGTTGTGTGTGTGTGTGAGTGTGTTTTTCTTCTTTATTTTGGCTCTACTTTGCTCCCCTTCCCCTCTCCCTCGCTGAAATACCCACGTATGCACTGTGGTAGATGTGTCCCGCTGGGGACTGGACTGAAGCGGGCTGGGCTTTTGCTCTTCGCATTTCCACATCAAAGACATGTCATATTGATGGAACCTGACGCACACTATCCTGCAGCAACACAACCTGTATGTTAGATTCTGCATCCAGCACGCATACAAAAACAGAATGAAGAAGATTTACTCACACACCTATATATCTAACCTGTACAGAGTCACACACGTGACACTGCTGTTCTTTGTGTCTCTGTCAGCTTGACTGCTATACTTTTCTCTGAGTCTCTCAGTCATTTTAGCCGTTTTTCTCCCTATTTCTTGCATTCCTCCTTTATTCCTCCCCACCACTGCCTCAGTCAAACATCGTCTCATCTCATTATAATTCACTTTCTACATTACCACTTGATATTCTTTCCATTATATTGTTGAACTCCCTTCTTTATCAGCTATCCAGAGGGAACTTTCTGAAAGATTCTGCCTGAGCTGTCTGGTAATCATGTCACTTGGGCGTAAAACAAAGCAGGAAACAGGTGCCATAGGTCTCAAAGTAAAATAATTAAATAAATAAATAAATAAAAAATTTGCCAGTTTTTGTCCGTCTTTGCACTTCTCTATTAGCTGTTGTCACGAGAAGGCAGCTGTCTGCACTGCGTGTGCACTTAACCTTACCAAAGAAAACTTCCCCGGGCCTGAATGGCTCAATGTTAGAAACATTGATGCTGTAAGAAATCTGGGAAATGATTTTAGTATGTTATGTTATTGGTCAAATTTTATTGTTAAAGTCCAAGTAATTTCTAGTTCACATAGACTAAGCTGAGAGATGTGTTTGACTGAATTGAGGAGTTGGACTGTTACAAACTTTTTCATTAACTTTCTGCTTAGAATTATTTAAACCCAGGTAGGAAATCACACATCCACTACACAGTGAGACTGCATTCACAGGGTGAGCAAATGCCCACCCAACCCTAAAAAAAGCAATGATAAACAGGCTTACTGGATGCATTTGTCTTCAACTCCCACTTAACTAGCTAACCGTTGTCCATTCATTGTGTGATGTGTCTTTTCTGGATATCAGATTTTACAGAACTTGGCACATGTACCTAAATTGCAAGCAAGGAAAAAAAAACAAAATAAGAAAGTGGATTCATTTTGTAAAAAACGAAGTATGAAGTACGACATCATCACAAACTTGGCAACACACCAGCAGAGCCAACAGTTTATTGTGGAAGTTCTGGGACAGCACACCAACTGAGAACACAAGTATCAGAGGTAACTGGAGGGCGGATTTGGTGTAGTTTAATTTTCTGCAGTGGTGCAGCGACGGGGTTAAGGAATAACACTGATACTTGCCCACATATGCATCTGGTACACAGTCAAGATTTCTCTGGAGAAATCTGGAATTGTTAAATCTAACAAATTCCTGCAACAGCTGGATGAAGACTCTCATTCCCTCACTCACACCACGCTGATATATGGAGATGAATTCAGGCAAAATTAGTAATTTAATCCACAGATGGAAGGTGAGTTAAAGATTTAAAAGCTACATTGTGAATTTCAGAATTAAAATCAAAGGAGTTTACCTGAGATGAAATAAACTCCTTCCCTATGTGTTTCATTTAAACTGAGATATCTGCTGATGATGGTGTTGTGGCCAAACACCCCCAGCGCCTGAGAACACCTCGCATTTTTAAGACCTAATTTAATCTCAACATTGTTCATATAATTCATGTTTTGCTGAGTTATTAAAAACAAACTTGTCTGTGAAGAGACTGAGAGCATCGATTTTTTTTCTGCTTTACTTACACATTTAATATTGAAATGTAGTCATTTTTTGCTTACATTTCTGAATGACATCTGTAAAAATTATTTTAAAACTAACAAAAATGAAAAAAGCTAACAGAGCAGCATTTGTGATC
Source organism: Telmatherina bonti (assembly GCF_933228915.1). Lineage (NCBI taxonomy): Eukaryota > Metazoa > Chordata > Actinopteri > Atheriniformes > Telmatherinidae > Telmatherina > Telmatherina bonti. The sequence continues at coordinate 20,257,045 of NC_136610.1, read as the reverse complement.
AGCACATCATCACATCACTGGCACACACAGCTCCAGTTTCTGACAGCGTTGTAACAGTTCTGCTTTAGACAGTATTGATGCAGAGCTTTGATGCCTTTCTCTTTAATTTTCTTCTTCAAAGCTCCAGTTTCCAAAATCTAGCTTGTAAAAGTCCAGATTTAGGTATTTCTCTTGCCCCAGAGTCCTCAATACTACGTTTAATCAGTGACTGCTTATCAAGTCATTGAAATGCCAGAAAGAGTGTATTTAACGTTAGTAAGCTGTGATTAGGGACACTTGTTTTTAACACCATGAAGTGACATCACAATTACATCCAAGTCAGATTTAGTGCCTATTTTTGTTGCCAGACTGTTCAATGTCACTCCAAATGTTGGAGAAGAGGAATCAATTTATGGGCCAAAATAAAAGTAAAAATGGTTCATGCAATGGTCACCTATGAGGATGGCAATAAAGTACTAGGTTTGTTTACCTGTGTGCATGAGAGAGTTATTAAAGTGCAGCATAAAATCCTACGGTGGGAGCCCAAAAAGCCTCCTTAATAAATCTCCTGTAACCTAGTTCCATTAATGTTTATTTAATGCTTTTCCTATGTGCTCACTGGCCTCTCCATCCAAGGCCCCACACTAAGCCTGCTTTTCTCCAAACCCCACCAGCCCTGCTCCCTTTATCCCCATACCTCCTGCCAGCAGCCCCTGTGGGCCAAATTACACCAAGGCTGCCCACTGACTGGACATAACCCATCATGTTGACAGAGAGAAAAGGATAAAGGGATGGAGGGCAGAGAGAGAGAGATAAAAAAAAAGAGAGAGAGATGGAGAGAGGGAGAGCACAGGATATTAGACTGAAAAAGATTCATTTCACTCACTCAAATCAATTAATATATATATTGGCTCTTATTCTGGAAGCTTTTACTGACGATTTATTTACTAAAAGTCTATTTCTGCATGACTGCCATTGTTCATTTAGAAAAAAAAAACGTGTGTGTATATATATATATATATATATATATATATATATATATATATATATATATATATGTATATATATATATATTCAATTCAATTCAACTTTATTTATATAGCGTCAAATCACGGCAATGCCATCTCAAGACGCTTTACAGACAGAGGGGAAAACATAATGAAGGCCAATTCATAATAGCCTATATAAGGAAACCAACAGATTGAGTTGAGTCCAACTCAATCTCCCATCCTGAGCAAGCACACTGGCAACAGTGGGAAGGAAAAAACTCCCTTTTAACAGGAAGGAAACCTCCGGCAGAACCCGGCTCAGGACAGGCAGCCATCTGCCTCTGCTGTGTGGGGGGGAAGAGGACAGAAAGACAACAGACAACGGGAACTGCTACTCCCGGCCAGGGAGACCTGCTGAGACAGGAGACATACATGTTAATGATGCAACACTGTTATGGGGGGGGGGGGGATAAAAGAGATAGATTATATATATATATATATATATATATATATATATATATATGAGAGAGTGGCAGACAGTATTCCATGTGAATTTTGGTATGTGACCTGGTGCTGAGGTAGGAGGTAATTCAGAGAAGGGGGAATAGATTGGAATAGATTGCAAAATAGGCAAATAAACTGGATATAATGTGTCTGTCTTGTCACCATGCAACACTGTGGTTAGATATACTGTTTGGTCATTGATTTAAAGAATTTAATTTAATTCAAGAAATTTCAATCATCTTGACACACTAATCATTAAGTTTATCAACAAATATATCAAACTGGTGGGATTTGAACTGAATGCTGATGTAGAAATTAAAGTAATTACACTTAATGTCAGCATATTAATGTTTGTCAGGTTCTTATAAAATCATTTAGAGTAGTCTGAATTAAATAAAAATGCCTTGTCAGTAATGTTTGAAGCAAGTTTTGGCCAATCTTTTAAGTTGAATACATTTAATCTGTAAAAGTGAAAACTTGCTCTTTTGCCACTTGCTGGTGCTGATGAATTCAGAGTAATGGGATCATAAAAGCTGCTACTATTCAGCCTGTTGGAACACAGCCCTTAGTCACATTCAATGAAATTCATAAATTATTCAAACTATTTCATTTTGCATCAAACTGGTTGACAGACTGAACAACTGAGCAAGATTTCAGAACAGTGCCACAAAAGATGACATATAAAAAGAAAAAGCTCCCATACTGTTGTCTTAGGACAGAAATAGTGGTTGAAGTGAAATATTGTCAACTTTTAGTTAACATTCATTTACCGCTCTTCAAAACTATATTCGTTCTTCAAATATGAGAAGAATGGTTCCCTAGAGGCAGCCTACATCTCAGCTCATATAAATCTGAAAGGTAAACATGCTTGTTGATCAAAGGAGTGTGAGAATTGAAGTTTGGCTCACTTTGCTTTGTGACAATAATCAAATCTGTACCAAACTGAATGCTTCAATGAAAGAACGCTTACTGAAAACTGCTGGACTTTGCCCAAAGTCATCAAAACAACATGCTGGATGAAAATCACAAGTGTGCCGCTGAGAAAAGCTATCCTGTTCATCCATCTCTGTCGCTACACTACACTGTCTGTCACACTTGGATGCTGTAAAGTGTGATTAAACTGGTGATTATTGAATGCAGTGAACGTGATATTAATGGGAAGTAGTATGTAGGGAATAAAGACTCTACAGGTCTTTGAGTATTTGATGTTGAGGCCAAAGCTCTCGACATCTGCTGCAGGCATCAAAATACCCACCCGTGGCTGAAAAACACAAGTTTGGAGCAATAATTGTGCTATACTGACCGACTCTTCTCTGTAGTGCTGCGCTGACATAAATGGTTAAAGTCCATTCATAGTCGATGCTAATGGACACGTTCTGCTTTTTACTCACCTGGCAAGCGATTTTAAGAGTGTTTTGAAAGTGTGTATCCTTCCCTGAAATAGCCTCTAAGATGGTTCTGTACGACAAACCATCTGCCATGTTGGGTTAACGATGTGTTAGTCTTGGTAATGGAACACATTTAGCTCTTACTGTACAACCTAATGATGATATTGAAGGTAGTGTAATAAATGTGTCACATAAGATCCCCAAAAGCAAAAGCAACAAAGAGAAAAAAACAAAAAGCAAGATAACCCTCTGCAAAAATCTTTATATATTTTGAGGAATGCATTTTGTACACAACACAGGTCTATTAAGTCGCAGTCACACTTCGACACAGATGCTATGACCTTTATCCTCCGTAGTACTCTGTTCCATCTCACCTACAGCTCCTACCTCCTCTTTCTCTGGAAATTAAAAGCCAGATTTAATGTCAATTTTACTGTCAATTTATTCTGCCCATCTGTCCCTGAAATATTTATACGTGTAGAGAGGAAAGCTGCTTCTAGTTAGGCATTCAGAGCTCTTCACTGCTGCACCCAGCTGGTCATATAACAACTCAATGAGGGGGAGACTGCTGGTGTAATGACTACATCTGATAAAGGAAAAGAAAGAATATAAATTAGATATGAGAAGATTAGGTCCATGGGAATGACCTGTTGAATCATGGATAGGCTATCTAAAAACCAGTCAGAGCACAGGAATAAAATGGGGGAAAAAAGGATGTTAGAATGGTATCCGTGACTGTGTGTGTGGACGCAACAGAGTCTCATGGAGGTGATAAGAAGCACACACTCACATGCACAACTGTATCTCTGATAACCATTTATGGTTGTTGCCATACCTTCTTCCTCATCTCAGATGATGTCATTCCACACCTGTGTTGCTCTGTGTGATTTTCACACAGAGGCAACATGACGATGCAAATCCTCTGCGTTTACAACATTCACACTTGTCAAATTGGAAAAGGTCAAGTCTCTTGTTCCCTCTGATCTAATCGGTAAACATCAGTCCCCATCTAACATTATCATACCTTGCGAGATGCCCCTTCAAGAGAGCAGAACATGAAATTCCGTAGATATAAGTAGGCTTCTGAACAATACGCCATGTAACCAATAAACAAATGTAGCCAATAAAAGCCAAAGAAGACTATCGATACTGAATGCAGTCAAGCGTGTTCAGGAGTATCATTAATTTAAAAGGATAGCTTTGTTTTGTTGATGCGGGACTATATAGATACTTCTTTGTATGGGACACATGGTATTGACTTGTTTCCTTGCATTTGCCATGTCTTTGTAGTTGTAGGCAACAATGACAGTGATTAATCACAATTGCCAGCCTGCAGTTGTTTATTGCTCTATGTCTTTTTCTCTGCTTAGCCGTTGAAACTATCTTCATGTGCCTCTAACAATCCTTTTTTCCCCTCCAAATCCCTCACAAAGTTATGAGGTAGTGCTTTCTTGTGACTGTAGCTACTGTGGGTGTATTATGGTCATTCTAATCGGAATTGTAATAATGATTCATTGAAATTCATCCAACCATGTATCTCTATTGTTACACTTATCCAAAGTTGGGTCACAGAGAAAACAAGTCTAGGAAGAGAACCAGTCATCCCTCTCCCTAGAGACATCCCAGTTCCTCCTGGGAAATTCCAAGTGTTCCTATGTCTCCACCCAGATGGGCATACTGAAACTAAAGGTGGCTGAATGACATCTGGTGGCTCCTTCTGATGTGATGTAGAGTGGCTTTACTCCGATCTCCCACAAACTAAAGCTTCTAACTCAACTCTAACAGGTACTTGTCGCACCTGCTCAAATCTGCTTTTCACTTTTTTTTTTGTCTAAATCTTCTATTTGTCTAAACCCTCCACGTTGCTGATAAAGTTCCAACCTTTTTTTTTTTTTTTTTAATCAATCTTTCTCTCCGACTTCCTCATAAACAAGATCCCAAGATCATAAACTCCTCATCAACATTCAAGAACTCATTCCTGACCTGAAAGCAGTAATCCAAACTTTTGAGGTTGAGAAAAATGGCCTCAGATTCTGAGGGCCAGATTTTCATCCAGGTTACTTGACACTCGACTGTGTGCCAATCTAGTGATGATTTTGGTTTAAAGAAGCCAACAAAAAATATATCATCTGCCTAAGGCCTCATCTTGTTTATTAACATTCCATTTTATAGTAATCTGATGTTTTTTAATAATTCACAAGCTCTCCCATTACCACATCAATACCACGTTAAGGTTGGTTGTGTTAAATACAAACAGGATTGCTTGTGTTTTTTCCAGCCTAAACCTTGTGTATATGATCTCATAAATAACGTTGCAAAGAGACACCGCAGGTGGCCACTTATTGCATACTTTCTGAAGCATTATACTGCTTCCACATTGCAGTGCTTTAAATGTGAGTGGTCTTCTCGCTTGACTGTTTCAACCTGTTATGCATTGAAACTAAATATGAACTATTGCTGAAAAGGATAAAATATATGTAGATTATATTTAAATATCTCTTATATTTTAAATTACATTACCTGGTCATCATTGTAAATGAGAAGTTGTCCTCAACTGATTTTACCTGGTTAAATATATATATATATATATATATATATATATATATATATATATATATATATATATATATATATATATATATCCACATATACATATAATGAAAATACTGTTACTCACTGATGAATTTGATTGTTTCTATTTTATAATGTGGGAATGAGAGTAAAGATCAGCTACTGCATTTACAGTATATCATTTTACAATTTACAACAAAAACGGGAGACATCTGTCATCTACAGTGGTCCACCTGTAAATAAAAAAAAAAAAAAAATCAACATTTAGAATATAAACTAATAGATTTTTCACTTTAGACTATAGTCTGTTCTGTATCTTAGAACACAACTGTTTTAAACTGTGATTGGATTGTTTTATTTCGCTTGTAGATAAAGAAAGGATTGCAGCTGGGTGATAAAAGACATGCTGCAAAAGAAAGAAGAAAAGAAGAAGGAGAGACCATATTGATCAGATTCCTTCAGTCAGATACTGGCCTGGCAGCTGGTGTGACAGAGTATAGCTTCATTCAATAGCCTTATCATTACCACAGCACAAACTCATTCAGCAGGTCAGCCTGTTTGGCCCTGGTTCATAGTGTTTGTGTGTGTGTGTGTGTGTGTGTGTGTGTGTGTGTGTGTGTGTGTGTGTGTGTGTGTGTGTGTGTGTGTGTGTGTGTGTGTGTTTGTGCACATGTGAGGGCATGCATGCAGTAGGAGAAAAAAAAGCAGAGTAAATTTGGATTCCTTAAGCCAGTGAATCCCATTATAAAACCATTTAAGGCACAATTCTTTGCAAATCACATTGTCAGCCTAATGAAGTTTTCTGAGTAGAAAGAGAAGTTCCACTCAAGAGCATCAAGGTAAACATGCTTAGGCAGCGCTGTTGCAACCCCGCTGACATGAGATCAAAGACTGTAAAGTGGTTGTCACAGCTAGTACTTGCCTGTTGTTTCTAGGATGGACTACTGATTGGTCTCATTCGCAAATGGACAGCTAAAAGCTATGTAAGATGTTATTCCAAATGAAACTGCATGAAACTGAAGCTCTAAAAAACAAATTAACGCATCAAGATAATGCAGTTAAGGGATCAGGTAACTTCTGCGTGTACATGCTCAAATGAACTCAAATGGGCACATGTTTGCAGCACATGATCCAAACTGACATCTTCCTCCATCTTTTTGTAAAATCAGCAACATTTTTTAAAGAAATTTATTCAGCTAAAGACCCCAAAAAGCTATTTTTCTGGCAGAGGTGTCAAATGACCAGCATTCATTGAAAACATTCTACCATATTTGTTGGTTCAATAGTTTAACTCTGAAGGACACAAATAACCAACACTTCAATGTAAAAATTTATTCCAAGATTATTGGATTCGGACAAAGAGACTTGCTTCCTTCAAGGAGCTTCAGAAAACCAAAGACTATCATCACTGATCCCCACCATGTGTTTTCCAAAGCATTTCTTTGGATGCCCCCAGGCTGGCGCTTCCATTCTCCTCAGAGGAAAACCTACAGATATTTCAAGTCTTTTATTTCTTAGACGGTCACATTTTGCAACTGAAAACAATCGGAGGATTATTGATCAACATCTATTCTGTCATTTGTTTAATGTTAGCAGAGCTAAGCGACCCTCAGCCTGCCTCCGTATTTATTGTTGATTATTTATTGTATTTATTTGCTGTTGTGTTCCAACTGTTGACTGATGTCTTTGGTAAGCTACAAACAAATTGCCCAACTGGGAAAAACAAAGCTTTCTGAACTAAAATAAAGCCCCAAATTCTGTGTTTAACTATCTAAGCTCCTTTTTGTTCAGGGGGGTGTGTCTAATCCTTTAATGAATGTATATAATTTCGATAGTTCAATATCTTTTTCATAAAGATATGATTATTTTGTTCCTAGAGGCCTTCATGAAACAGTTTCTGGATGAGAACACGGGTGAGAGACAGATGGAGTGACCTGCAGGAAATGGCTACAAGCTGGGATTAGAACGTGTGATGGCGGCATCGGGGAGAAGGAGTCCGTATAGAACTGGCTGCTGAACCAGTTGAGCTCAGGACTAAGAATGTTTTTTTTTTTTTTTTAATGATGACTTTTTTCATTTGTCAGTATGCGACAGACTCTCATGAGAGTGGCTCTGCTAACATTGACTGATTTATTTTTTCAACAGATCTTCTTTAGGACAGCCTAAGCCGGGTCTCAAACAGTCGGGGTATTTGAATTCTCTGAGAATGTTCTCCTTGTTTGTAATGGTTTGGCAAAAGTGTGAGCAGATTTGTCTGACTTTAAGAGTCGTTTAGGGCAGCATTTCCTAATTTCTTAGACATACAAGTCCTGTGAGTGCACTTCACATAGACAGGGCACTGAAGCAGTCAGACTATGTTTGACTCTCATTTTTCTTTTATTGGTCGTTAGGCTCATGCATGTCTAAACCAAATGACAAAGAAACATTCTTTAAGAAAATCTCTTGGATTACAAAATACAGTGGATCACAACCATCACATTATTCAATGTTTTACAACAAATTATGTTTTTTTATTCTCAATTTCATCACTGAAAACATCAGGCCCTGTAAAAATAGCTGCCAAGACCATGTGTCAACTAACAGCCAGAAAAATCCTAATTTTACAACCACTGCACCATGAGACAAAATCACTACTTATGTTACTTAAAGACGACTAAGCAGTGAATTCAGCTATTCGACATGCGTTAGTCAATAACGGGATTTCCCCTCAGAGGCAAAAGTGTTAAGATAGGGATGTAGGAGTGGGTGATAAAATAATCTCAACTACAGTATGAAAACTTTTCAATCGACCCATCAACAAAGCTAACTGAGTAAACGTCAGTACACTCCAGTCTGCTAGTTGGCAATGAAGCAAAAATATGAAGACCTGCCAGCAGACTGAAGAAGGAAACTTAAGAGAAAAAAAGGAGAGCTTGAAGGTAGCTGAATCAAAAGTGGGGTGAAGCTGAAACTGAACACTTACAATCTCAACAAATGATTAAATAGTGGATGAAAAGGTATACGCTAGTGAAAGAGAAATGCACTGCAACCAGTGAGAATGATGGGAAAACAGATTAGACATTTTATAATCAGCTGCATTAGCAAACTATAAAGTAATCAAGATGGAGACAGATTAAAAAATAAAATAATAAAATATTTTTAGCAATATGCCCCTGTTCCACTGGTTAGAGTAAAAAAAAAAAAAAAAAAAAAAAAAAAAAAAAGAACAAAACAAAAAAATAAATAAAATGCTGGGCAGGTAACTATAACTCAATACTACTACTACTACTACTACTACTACTACTACTACTACTAATAATAATAATAATAATAATATACAACAGGTTTCAATAAAGAAAGAACATGTTGAATGCACAAGTTTAGACATGATGTAATCATAAGATCAGTAGCCTACGGTCATATCATCTTGCTGTCTGACTGACAGTAAACAGCACATAGATGAATCATAAACATTACAATAACAAAAAAAAAATAAATAAATAAATAAAAAATCACACAATCTGTGCAGAGATTATGAAAAAACTGTTTCCTACAAATAGAAAAGGACAACCCTGTCCTTTATTAGATTACAGTCATACATGAGTAGAATAAGTAGCTGTCAAAGACACAGAGCTGGAGAGGGAGACACTCAGACTGGGGAAAACGAATAATGGAGCCGTCTCTACTGGCAACACAGAGGCACAGAGACTATTTTTAGCAAATTAATTTAAGGCTCTAAATAATTAACTGATAATTATCTGGCAATCAAGAGTAAGATAAAATGATATTCCCAACTGATTTTTGTCATGTGGCTCAGAGGCGGACAGCGGAGCTTTATGTGAGTTGCAAGTCAGAAAAAGTGCCGGTATTACAATGCAGAAAGAGAAAAATATAATTGACAAGGAATAGAGTACAATGTGCTCACAAGAATACAAGTGGATCTGCCAAAATGACAGAATACTGGCACTTCAAATGCATTTGGGTGGTGAATAATGGATAGATGAACCAGCCTTCCTCAACACATTTTTCACATTCATCCTCCAAATATTTGAATTAACTCTTTAGGGGGAAAATGAGGGAATATATAAAGTATGAAGTGGAGTATTTATATATATATATATATATGTGTATATATATATATATATATATATATATATATACATATACATATATATATATATATATATATATATATATATATATACATATACATATATATACATATACATATATATATATATATATATATATATATATATATATATACATATATATATACATATATATATACATATATATATATATATATATATATATATATATACATATATATATATATATATATACACATATATATATATATATATATATATATATATACATATATATATATATATATACACATATATATATACATATATATATATATATATATATATACATATATATATATATATATACACATATATATATACATATATATATATATATATATATATATATATATATATATACACATATATATATATATATACATATATATATACATATATATATATATATATATATATATATATATATATACACATATATATATATATATATATATATATATATATATATACACATATATATATATATATATATATATATATATATATATATATATATATATATATATATATATATATATATATATATATATATATATACACACACATATATATAGTACAGATTAAAGACACAAGCTGATTTTACTTTGTCATGAAAAAAACAAAACAAAAACAGAATGTCTTTACAACTGGAGCACAGTAATTTAAAGGTTTATCACTTTAGTGGAGTGGATTTTTCAGTCCGAAGAGGGTTATCTCAACACCTGACCCTGACAATGTTAAGACAGAGAAATAAAGAAGGTCACTAACAAAAAAAACTGACAAACTGCCTCTAGCTCTATCTGTGCCATTCAACAAATAAAAAAAATAAAAACAAGTATCTTCATTGCCAGCTCAATTCTTCCCAGCAGAGTCTTTCTCTTTCTGTCTTTATCCCTCAAACTGTGATATTTCACCTCTGCAATGGCCAGCTCATCACGTCCTCTGTCCTCCCACTATTGAGCTGGATTTAAAATGAAGATTGTGATGGGCTCCATTGGCATTGGACAGGCTGTCAAACAAAGCATGCAGATCTGTCAGTCCATCTTTCTATTGGTCACATGGATTTTCCTAGCCACTTTCTCTACTTGTCCACTTACTGTGTGTATATAATTGCAGGACATTGAGGGCGGGTGTGGTTAGAAAAACAAAATAGGAAGAGGGGGTTATGTAACTGATCACTGCCTACCTGACAGTGAACAGCAGACATTTGAACAACCATCTCTTGAGGTTGGATATGTTTTGTTTTTTTCAGAAAGCATATTAGTCATGCAGCTGTAGAGTATGGCGGTATGTATGGCAACATATGTTGCCATACATACCGTGTCTTTTTTAGGGTTTTGGGATTACAAAGAGGGTGCAATTAGTTTGATGGTGTGATGTGTTTTGGTGAGAGCTAAGGCTGACAGGCCTACCTAGCCTTCCTACTGTGCAACCTTTTATAAAATCAATGCCACCACTAAACACAACTCTCCCCTGTGGAGCCAGGCACTGTTACAGCCTCCTTCCCCTTCCAGCGACGCGAGGAAAACAAAGACAAACAGATAAATTAGAGTCTCCCCAGCTGCCCTCCCTCATCTTGTAGTCCGTCTGCTATTGTAAAGTAGCAACAGTACTCGCTAATATAAAAAAAAAAACAAACATATATTGGAAAAGAGATTCTGCTTTGAAACAAGAACACCAGAATTTAAACTCTTCTTTCTGTAAACTATTGTATTTTTCTTTTCCTGTAAAGAAATCCTTGTTATCGACATGACTGGTTGGAGATGAGTGGCTCTTAACTGGTTTAGAAGCTTGTACACAACGAAGAATAGGATTTTAGAAGTGACTGAATGGAGAAGGTTAATATTTGTTCACATTATTTCTTCTGAGATACATAAACAGTCCTCTGTGTTGCAAGAACAAAAAGGAAAGACAAGTTTAGAAAGGAAGAAAAGCATTATTGTTCTGTCTTTTTGAGTCACATCTCCTGGAGTGAGTTTCCGTGGACATTCCTCTGAGCAGAGAGCGGCACCAGCATTGGGAACTTGCTGACAGTTAAAGCACAGGTGTTAAAGTACGGGTGAATAGCCTGAATATCACCACAGAAAATGTAACATGTATTCAGACTGCTTTATACTGCTGTGGATCTACAGCAGCATCACTGCAGTTATTTGGCGGCCTGTTCTAATTTGCATCAGATTACATGCCCACAGAAGCAAACTCTTCCTAATGGGCAGTATCATCCCCTGCAGGTGGCAGAGGAAAAAAAAAACAAAAAAAAAACGTGAGTTGAGGACATAGAAACTGTCTGTCTCCTCAAACGATAACTTGTCATTGGCAGATTGCTCCTCTGAAGACATTCATTGGTGCTCTGAGAAATTTTCAATGGCTTGATCTCCCTCCATTAACATTAACTGCCCCATTCTGCAATGTGTGCACATTAACCCAGTTATTGGACTAATTAGCATATTAGGACTGTCAGCAGAATTGATGTGCAGCAATACTACCTCCAAAACATTAATTGGTGTTACACAGTCCTGCATATACATCTACCATCGACTCATCACTTACTGTAATCTGTCTGAGTCAGTCAAATTGTAGGTGGGTTTAACAAGATCATTGCAACCCACCTCTTTCCAGAGTGGGAACCATTGCGTTGTGGGTAGCTGGTGGTATTGAGCAGGACAATCTATATCAGTCGTTAAAATGCAAATGTGTTTACCAAGTCCAGCTTTGATGCTACAATAGTAACAAGCAGTGTGTAGCGACCTATTGAACACACGCTGACATCATGCAATGAAACAAGAGCAAAAATAAAGTTTCAACCATCAAAACACAATCCCTTTATCTGTATCTGGGAATGTAAAACAAAATTAAGCAGCGTAGGATGAAGCTGCCACTGCTGTATTGCTGCATTTCAAAGGAAAGATAGATTCTGAGCTCAAAATGAAAGACTGTAGTAAGTGAGACAGAGGAAAATGTGTATGTGTAAATAAACGGGGATGGAAGAACCAGACCTGCTCATGTAAGGCAATCTTGAGCAGCCGGACAGACTCGTCTTGCTGACTGTGTCATGGTAGGTATGAAGATGGCGACACAGCTTTCTTACATCAAATGAGTTTAGGGCCCCTCTCCTAACTTGCTAATTTTGGTTTCTGACATAAAAACAAAACAAAACAAACATTTTCATTTTTTCTTTCCTGCCTGTCCATCCTGGAGCCCATTACAGCAGCTACCTGGCAAGAAGCAAGGTACGATTTGGCACGTTGACTTTACATGACCAGTTATCGTAAGGGCAATCAAGAAAGACAGACTCTTTTGAATGGTATATCTGAGAAAATCACTAGAAAATCTCAAGCTTGCTTGGATTTGTCCATTTATAAAATATTCAAAAATCACCACGAAATTTTGTTGTTTAGACCAAATTTTTTGACCAGACTAGTGTATACCCTGTATGTATACCCTGCAGGAATGGCACATCCATTCCAAATGCAACCCAACATAATGTAACTTTATTAACTGAGAACCCCCACTCCTATCTCGAAAGAAAATCAACAAAGTTCAAAGAGACAAAAAAAAAAAAAAAACAATGAATGAAAAAAAAAATCTTCTGGAGTTTAGATGAGAAGGCAGACATCAAAGGAGCAAACAGATCTAAAGCCAAAAACAAGCATTTATACATAATTATCTCGTAAAAAAAAACAGCATGTAAAAGTGAAAGGTGATGTAGGTATCTGTTATGCTATGTGTTATAATCTGTAGAACATATGGTTGCGCATGGGTTGAATAAGCTCATTGCTAAATTACCTTGGTATTACAAAAGCATCAGATTACCTTGGCTTAGATCAAAGTCACATTTAAATCAGGTGAGCCAATATAAAATTGGAAGAATTATGGTCCGTGATGGCTTTTGCTTTATTGTCAACAAGTAGGAAGGACAATTTTATCACTAATCACCCCGGACTGTCTGGGAATTTCTCCATTTCCCATCCTGAGGGAAAATAAAAGGCTTCAAATATTGAGCGTATGCCCTGAGAGAACATGTGGCAACATAAAGCCATTTGGGACCGCTGAGAATATCTACTCATTCATACAATCTCTTGGAATCCGAAAGAGTTATAAACCCTCTTTAGAGTTAGTTAATCTGAGTGGAAGGGATAGACAGAAGGAAGGGGATGGATGGGTAAGGAAGGCTGAGGAGGAATTCAAGAGGGGAGGGAGGGGGGGGTCTTCTCTTTTGCAAATCATCTCATCTCTTTGAAAGCAGGCAGAACAATAGAGATGAGCATTACAGCTAATCTCCAATCCGCACCTTGAGAAGACATCAGACTTTCATTCGCCACTAACAAGCTTTCTCTTGTGATCTCTGTAAATGACAAAAGTGCTCAATAGACAGATTACAGTGTATCTACTGTCTTACAGTGTTATAGCAGAGCATTTACCACTACCCTGATTGAAAAAACTTCATCCAAGTTATGAGTTCACTGATTTTAAGAAGACATCTGAAAGCAAATACACACAAAAAATCTTATGTTAAGTCATGGCATCAGTAGGCTGTGAAATTAAACTAATCTCTGACAAGATTATTATCTCTGATTGTTCTGGCATCAGGGAGAGAACTTGATACTGCTCTGATTCAGATCAAATCTAATAAGCTTAAAGGTAAGTATAAGGCTTAGTATTCATTTGTGGATACAAATGCCCATTCTGTACATAGTTCACTTGTAATATGATAAGGAGATATTGTTAAGGGATTAGATTATCTCCCAGGAGATCTATTAGTGGATAAATCCTCCTGACTTTCTCATGAACCATTATCTTCATGGTTACAATCTTATCTGCACATGCTCTAACTCAACTACCAACACAATGTGCTCTCTGTATCCAAGTATGTTGTTACTTCAAACTCCAGCCTAGTGCACACACTTTCAAAACTGTGCAATGGGACCAAATAGTAATTAACAAACTGGTGGTCACTAATGAATGTCAGTGAAAAGTATTAAGACATGGCGAAGCATTGGGTTCTTTCTTAACATGTTTCTGAAGCCCCACAGGGCATATGTGTAACCCTTTGTGTATGAAACCAAGAACGGTGAAAAACACACACTGAATCAGATGTATATCCTCCCATAACAGCTAAATTGACATTATAAAGCACACAAACTGATTTTCTTTATGGTAGGCACAATCAAAAACTTGGCAAAGAGCCCTTTGGTTGCAGTGACTAAAACAACATTAGGGGAACAAGAAAAGCACTCGAAGAGCGCAAACATCTGCCAATAGCCACAGTTCTCATCATATTGTAATTATTTGTTTTCTTATGATGATAATTTCGAAGGCCCCCTGTTTCTTATATTCTGGATCATAGTATCCGGAAGGATTCCTTTACCTGGATCAGTCTCCGGTATATTTTACAACCTGCTGGAAGCTTGTCCTGTATTTGTTTCTTCAGTGCTTTGACCATTTTTGTTGGATAGACGTGCACAAATGTTGAAAATGGCCCTATCTCACGTTGTTAAAGAATCCTTTAAAAAATTCCTGGATCCAAACGATGATCCAGATCACCACAAAAATTAAATCAGTTCTTCCATTTCACATTTCCAACAACTCCTAAAAATAATCATGAAAAGCTGTCGATAACTTTTAGTTATCTTGTACAAAAACAAATAAACAGGTAAAAACATAACCTCCTTGGCGGCGGTAATTAGGCAAATTGTAGAATAAGTCTACACAGAGTTAAACAAGGGCCAATGCAATTATTAACTTAATGGCACTGTGATCCACAGGAATGGTAGATTCAACTCAGGCAACATCGACTGACACAGCCATGATTGTACGATTCAGGCAGAATGACAGTAAACTGAACAGTGGTCCTGCACCAAGTCTTACATGGGTGAAATTCAATCCTCCTTTTTTTTGGCCATCTGTAAGAAATCTATTAAAGGTCAAAAAGGATGCTGAGAGAAGAAGGTCTGAGATATTTCAGGTCAGCCTTGGAGGTTAATTGCTGAGTTGCCTTCCTGGTCAGTGAGGGGATCACAGCGTGAAAGCAATCCTGTAGGCAGGGGATGGACAGTGAGTGTGGATGGCAGTCAAGACATTAGAACAGCTGATGGAAAAGGCAGAGAATCAAGGAGAGAGGATGAGGAGGGAAATACATATCCATAGACCTCAAAGCAACATGAATGAATACAATTCTACAAAACCAAAATTAATGAGACTAATCAAACCAACAATATGAACTCAACATGTCTACAATGGATTTAGGATGAAGCATGAGCTTATTTACCACAACCCTCAATTGATCTAACACATATTTTATATATGTATATATTTTATATATGTATATGTATATACATATACATATATACATATACATATGTATATACACATACATATATACATATATATTTATGGAGAGAGAGAGTGAGCACTGTATTGTAAAACCCTTCTTCGTCCCTGTACCTCATGAAACTCATGTGTTTGTACGGATTTCAAAACTTAACTATTTCAAACTACAGCGGGTTTGCATTAAGAAACTGAAAACAAATCTTTATAGCATAAAAAATTACTACCTGCTAGCTACTGCAAGGTGAAATTACTAAAAGACACACACACAGACACACACATGACATTCTGTGCCACCCACACTCTCCCCTCACTGAAGTAATTAAAGTGAATCTGCTGAACAGAGGAGACAAACTGATTAAAGTCTACCTTAATGACATCTATGGAAAGGTGAATGAACTTCCACTCAGCAAATGTAAATGTTTTTTTCTCTTTTTATTTAACTTTAAATACAAAGAACCAGTTAAAAGTCCACACATACTTTTCCATTACATTTAATGGGAAAGTGTGTCTAAACATTTAACTGGTTATAACTACTTTACTTATAGTCACTTTTTTCTTCTTGATAAAAATAATTCAATTAGTAATAAAAACTGATCACATACAGTGTGTCTTTTAGTCTAAAGACATTTTTATGAACATTTTTTTTAACAACAAAGTTTGAAGTTAATTCTTTACTTACTTCTCTAAAATCATAAGGACTGATGTTTTAAATTCAAGTGAGGATAGTCGGTTATTAAAAGCAGTTTCTATCAGATGATGCATATTAATACATAAATAATATTAATAAACTGTCTACCATCATCAGTGTAGATATCCATGCTGTTGTCCACTGACAGCACTGGCGGCTTCATAAGATGGTTCATCATGTAAAATGGCTTCCGGACTCATCTATGGATCCTATTGTACTGTATAGCTGGCAAAGGCAGCGGTAGCAAAGATTCAACATGTTTCCCCTGCTGCTTGGCAGAAGTTCTGGAGTTTTTGTACCTGTGTTTGTAATGTGTAAACTCGAAATCGAAATAGTTAAAAAAAAAAAAATACTGATGTGCTGTTCTTTTAAGCCACGATTTCTTTTGCATCCACATTTTTGTCACTTCTCTCGTTACCTTCCACCATCACAATGCTCCATTCATGTGCTCTATTGCTGCAACTGTTAGCATCTCTACATGGAGTATACAGGGAAGGTAGAGTCCATTTGATTTGCCATTGATGCAAAAAGGACATGAATGTACAGCACTGTTTGGAATGTCATTTCATCTTCTTAAAATATGCAAATAGGGACTATTGTTTATAAATGCTTATTTTATATATATATATATATATATATATATATATATATATATATATGAGTGAAATACCTCCTCAGACTTTCACTTACATATGAATCCACTGAGGCACTTTTTCTCAGGCACTCACACATACAGAACGTCCCTCATCACCTTGCTCAGAGATGAATGAGTTTGCAGCTGTCCTCAATCATTTTAATCACTTCTAAGGAAAATGCCTCATTCCCAGCTATCATTCTGCACTGTCTTGCAGCTATCTCATGAGTACACATTCCCAGCTCTCCCCCCTTACACTCCCCCACTGCATACAGGCAGAAACACATTTCTCTGATAGTACAAAGTCATTTGATACTAAAGTGCTGGGTAACCTCCCCAGCTAAGTCGAAACCTGAACCTGTTGATTTGGTTCCAACCCCCATCTATGGCTATGAACTACGGGAAGTGACTGAAAGAATGTGATAGCTACTGCAAGCGGTGGGAATGACTTTTCTCTGACTGCTTGCTGGTGGTTGCGTTGATCCTTAGTGATAGAAATGTAGTCACTCAGTCGGGCTTAGAGAAGAGTTGCTGCTCCATTGCTATGAATAAAGGTGGTTGAGGTGGTTTGGGCATCTAGACAACATGAATCCCAGATGCCTCCTAAGGGAGTTGTTTTGGGCATGTTTTGCTAAGAGCAGGCCTGAGGGCAGACCCAGGACCTGCCAGAGAGATTATATCTCAGTGGGCTTAGGCCATGTTTCCACCATAGGGACGGGACAGTTCGATTTAGTTAAGAGTCACGTTGGTAAGAGCACCAAAAAAGTAAAATGGCTCATGCCCAGTTTTTGCAAGAGGAAACACAAAATAAAAAAAAAAAAAACACAAAAAAACAAAACGTATTCTGATATGTCCTTAAGTGACTTGGACATTTTGGTAGAAACAGGATTTCAGAGTCTATTTGTAAAATTTGTTGAAGGGAGCTGGGGAAAGGGATGTGTAATGATCTCTACTCAGAATGCTACATCTTAGACAAACAGTAGAAAACCAAATGGCGATTTTGTTTAATAACACAATTACACTACTGGCTGGTGACACCAAATGCAATGCCATTTATGAGACAGATGTCCCCATATTAAAAAAAAAGAGACAAAACAAAACTGAATTTATCCTGTTATTACAATGATAATGTTAGTATTCATAAAAGCAAAACCCTTTTCTAGCCCAACAGTCCCTTGTTCTTCTATTTATTACATCCTAAAACCATCTTCACAGACAACTGTGGGTGTTGGCCATTTTACAAGCTCTTTTTTTTCCCCTCTCCATCCTGTTGTCTTTTTAAAATGTCAGCAGGTCATATGTCAATTACAGAAACAAGAAAGAAGAAAATTTGTCTTAAAGTCAGAGTCACTGAAAAAAGCAACTCATTAAAATGAACCAAGCCAAACGACAGCAACGTAATGAAAAAAAAGAAAGATAAAAGCCAAAGTTAAACCAAAATTTGAAGGTGATAAAGTTAATGCAACAAGCCATGCAATGTAAATGTTATTACTGTTGTGAGACATTACCTACCTGAACTTTTTAAAGCACATATTCATCCGTAGCCATGGCGACCCATGTCATGGCAGTTCTAATGTTAGAAAATAACAATAACCCTTTTTTTATCCTGCTTGTTTTGCTTTCTGTAAAGTAATTTGACTAAACAACTCCCTGGTCTACACAGTGTGTATCAAATTAAGACAACACAATCCATTTCTGTTATTGGACATGATGTTAAACTGCTATTTGTTACCTTTACTAAGGAACATTGCCTTCTACTTCAGAAACTCATGTAGGTTTTGGCACACTAGTTTCAAAACTTTAACGCAGTTATTGAACGTCATTTATGCTTTCTTTCAACACAACTTATTTGTTGGTTTTTCATTTGCATGGCTGTCACAGATAAGATGAAAAGAAGAAAAAAGAATTGGACAATGAAAAGCTTTTGACATGCAAGTACATAAAAAAAGAGACTGAGATTACAGAAGACCACCAAGCATGCCAGGCTGGACTAATAAAAGCTAAAATGGGAAAGGGCAGCTGAAAGATCATGTCATAGCACAAACGTCATGATTGCATTTTTTTTTTTCAAAGATCAATAAAGATATATTGATGCACAATGCAAAATGGAACAGTCCCATTGTTCCAGGTTTTGATAAATTACAAAAAAAAAAGTCTGTCCATGCAAATTACAGAAGAAGAGAAATCATACGAAAATATAATTATATTTCAGGTGGAGACTCTGACCTTGCTCATGAAGTTTTAAGAATATGACCACTACAAAAGCCTCAAGCATTATAACCCCTGCTATGCTATCCATCACAAATGAGCCTCAAGAGCACTTTCAGCCCACATAGCGCATGAAAACTGCAGTCTGTCATTCAAATAGCTCCATTATTCTCTATTTTGCTACATCATGTTTCAACTTGCCTCGGGAAACAATATGGAAACCTTTCCAACCGTTTTTTAATCACAATTATGACTCCCATGATCTGCTCTGCTGAGCTGGAGACTTTTATGTTTTTCCACTGGATTTTAACAGAAAGGGACATGCATCCAGCTGGTTGAATGTTCAATAATGGCAAACATACAGTGGTGCTGCTCAACAACCCCACTATTTACCTGTGGAGGTATACACAACATATCCTTACATTTTAATCTTATCTACACCGTCAAGAGTGTCTTTATGTGCCTCCCACAATCTAACATGTAGAAGGAGGTTGGGGAGGTCTGCTCTGCATTGTATTGGGTCCAATAATACAATTGGAGCTGTTGACTGCTTCTGGTTGTATCAGTGCTTTACTTGGCTCGGCTTCAGGAAATGCATACAAAGATCCACTTTGTGACAGAAGGATATTTAGTATATAACACACACACACACACACACACACACACACACACACACACACACATATATATATATGCACATACGTAATAATGACATTTTTGCAATTTTATTATTTGTCCCATTATTTTGTGTGTGTAATTTCTTTTGTGTGTGTATTTGAACATATATTTGCAAGAACTCATATCACACACACACACACACACACCAAAACACACACACACACATACACACACATAATTATTTTAGGTGATTTTCCCTCCATAGTGCATATCTTTGAATACCTGTGCATAGACATTACTTTAATGGCTATTTTGAACACTGTTACAAATATGGAACAAAAAATAAAAAGCCATGCTCTCTATGTTTCCTACCTATTTACCTGAGTTAGGAAGAAAACTGTAAGATATTCAATCTAAAAGGGAGAGGGATCAACCATAGGTCTCCATCAGGAGAAAAAAAAAAAAAATCAAGGTCAGCCGCTGGTTCAGGTGGCAGCTGTTTCTCACACATCCTTGTTTCTGCTAAATGACAAGGCTTAGGACACACTGACAGACTACAGTCATTGTGTGTGACAGTGAGAAAAAGAAACAGCAAATCTGAGGGGTGGGGAGAGGTTGAGCCTTTCACGTTACTCATCCATTTTTATTTTTACCTCCCCGATGCGGCTGTTAACATCAACGTCTTAAATGCTTCTCTCTGTCACATAATGATGCCAATGCTCTGGAAAGGCGTCCTTATCCACAGAAACTTAGCTTATGTCATGCAATCATGCTCATGAGGGAGGCATTATCAACGCAACCAGTTTCACATCCCAGGGTCACCCTGTCTATCCATGCTGCTAATTGGAGGTTAATAAAAATGCAGAAAAGCATGACTTTTGTTTTGACTTGCAGTACATTAGGGCAGCTGATAAAAGCTATAAAGATAGTTGCAAACACTTTATTTTCCATGACATGCCCCGACATATTACTGATTTAATGCACTGGAAAAAAAGGTAATGAGGACATCAACATGCAATACCAGCAGACATTAGATAAGAAAATAGCCTCCGAGGCAAGTCAGTCAAGGCAGCCTGTGCCTCACAGATATGGGAAGTCACAAAACAAGAAGCACACATAGAGTAGAGATGATACGCAGTGCTATAATGCTCTGAAGTCATAGACTGCATGTAAACCTTGACATTGACATGGAGAGTAGGAGTTGCACATCGATCGCTTCAATTGATTAGGCAGTCAATCGTTTATTGGCTAGTTTGCAGAGGAAGGGTGTAATGTTCACCAGCATTTGTTTGTCTCGCTTAAACACAACAGCACGTGGCTGATATACAGAAGATGCAGATGCTACCCATCTTTGATTGGGTCACGCATTGCTATTACGCAACATGTTTAAACTCTTTGACAATGCGGAGAAATAATAAATCCCCATACCTATTAGTGTTCGATAGGCTGCCAGTATCAGGTTAAAAGAAAAAGAGCGAGAGTGAGAGAGAGAGAGAGAGAGAGAGAGAGAGCAAGTAATTTCTAAATCAAATAAGTCATCAAGGTCTCTTATAAAAGAAAATAAACATAACCAGCGCTTGAGTGTGAAGAGGCAGTGCGGAGTTACAAGCCACTCAGCACATCATGTCATCAGCAAAGAATATCCTCTAAAAGCTGGAATTCAACAGTGTGTTTTGACAATTCTGTCTCGGCCTTGACTGGCGGAGAATGGCAGCCAATCCTCATTTGAAATGCGACAAGGAAAAACAAAGCCTGTCAGAATGACTTGGAGAGATGTCTACTGAGAGCCGCATGTGGCGAGAAACAGAGTCAGGGGGTGGGTGGGGGAGTTTAGAGGAGAAACTGTTACTCCTCCGCACGACTCTGTCCCTGAGACACACGTCATGCTGCTACCCCTCAGTGGGTGACTCTGACAGGATACTTTTGGTGCAGCACAGACCCCCCCCCACTCCCCCATGCGTGATTGATGAGCCTCATTTTGCCAATTAATGGAGAATCCCCTGTTGACTACCATCAGAATGCCGTTTGTAACTGTTAGTCTTTCTGCCTGTCACAGATTCATTTTAATTAGCAATCTCTTACTCCTCCGACTTTTCTATAGTGTCTAAAATTTGCAGAGTTGAGTGCTCAGTGACATGCTGGGGAAATGGCCCACTGTGTTATTTGCCTTCATTAATTCATTCACGAAGTGCACGGCCTTAACTGTGGAAGACCAAATATATATATTTTTTCATTTTTGTAAGAGTAAATGCCAGTGTCAACCATATAAAGTATATTATAATCAATTAGCGAATGTGAGACAATTAGTACACTTTACTCGCATAATGAAGCACCTAATTGCACTACAGCAAGCCAATTCAGTCAATAAGTTCGGCTAATCACTTGTGGGGCCACATATATGGGCAGGCTGCCCGAGAGATGGCCTGCAGTCATGTAGTCACAGGGATCTGTGGGTCCTGTCAGGGGAGAAGAAGGATAACCGCCACAGAGGAAAGTTAGAAATCAACAGAGCCGAGTAGCAAACAGCAGAACAATGTTCTATTCCCTCAACAGCAGGAGCAACAGAGGGATAACATTACTGAGGGAAAGCAGGGGAAGTTTGATTTACATTTTGGAATAGCTTTTGACTTGAACACACAGCCACTTCAGCTAATGACACTCAGGCCTTTTCATCAAGAAGCCTTCTGCATCCTTCCCCATGAGACACTTATATGCTGTAAGGCGTAACAGATAATGCCACAAGGTAATATACTATAATATACAGCAATAAATGTCTGCCTTTGTACAAATCCATGCACGCTACACTGTCTCCCACCATTTAGTACATCTCACCCTTGAGTTTTCATGATGAACTTCTCCTACAGCAGCCTTTGTATTATTATTACTAACAGCTATAATATAAGTTGAATTAATGGATTTAGCAACAGCATAGCCATTTGCATCATCTGTCTCCTTTTTTTTTTTTTTTTTTTATATGCTTTTTTTTGTGAGTCAGCATCTGTCGTTTCCCTCCAACCTTCCTATGTTGTCGATTTACAAGCTGAAGACACTGTAAAACCTCTGTGGCTTTTATTTACTTGACAAATAACTCCAGTCACGTTTCCCCCCTCCACTTGCAATTGATAGAATAATTTGCCAACAATAGGAGCACTATTCACCTGAGTCTAAGGGATTTCATTAAAACATCAAATGAAAGTGAAATCATGAGCCATGACGGTAGAGAGTGGGGATGGCTAAGCAGAGAAGCGTGGCTGGTGTCTACTGCGGGATTAGAGCTCAGCAACAAGTGCTCAAGGGGGGCTTTGCATCAAACCCAGGAGCCCATGACAAATGGGGGCGCCTGGGCTTCTGTCTATTACCCTGCACTAAGCCCAGGCCTTTTGGGGAAGTAATGAGGTGCAGATTGGAGCCTCTGCCACTGGGTCCTTAGTCTGACTTTCAGTAGAGCAGAAATAATCAGCACAGACCTGGGTCAATAGAGGCAAAGTTATACAGCCACTAAATGACACTGAGAAACATGAAGATAAAAAACAGATTAACTAAACAAATAATTCTCTTTTCAGTACATTAAAAGTTCACAACTCTTATTGATTTTGTGGGTATTGCATGCAAGTACTC
The DNA here is from genome assembly GCF_933228915.1 of Telmatherina bonti. Classification (NCBI taxonomy): domain Eukaryota; kingdom Metazoa; phylum Chordata; class Actinopteri; order Atheriniformes; family Telmatherinidae; genus Telmatherina; species Telmatherina bonti. The sequence goes on along the minus strand of NC_136610.1, from coordinate 20,233,385 downwards.
AACCCAGTAGAGCGTAAGCTACCTTTACAGAAGATGACTAAAGATAAAGAATGCATTTTGTAGGTGTATTTTATACTGCAGGGCAGCAGGCCTGAATCCCTGCAGGACACAACGTATCTCAGAGGACACCCTCCAAGACTGGCAGGGCATGGAGGCATTATCAGTGGAATTGGACAGTTGTTCAGTCAGGAGCAAAAGGGTATATCCAGACTACATCATGGGTGTACCTCCTGTGCTCTGGTGCCACACCCCCTCTAGACTCTGGAGGCTATTGTCTAGGCCGTCTGTCAGCAAGCTCACTCTGCTGGTTAACAGAGCTGCCACATGAGGCCAAATGTCACAGCCTAACAAGATACTGATTGGCCAACTTCTTGGATATTCTTTCATATGACCTGAGGGCAGAGAAATGGGCTGTCTGTCAGAGACAGATGGAAGAGAAGGCGGAAAAAAAATACTTCTGTTGACAAAAGAAACTCTCTTTTACTTTCAATTTCATCAGAGGTCGACAAATTCATTAATTTTGTCATCGTTTGAATTCCTGTTGTGCATTCATAATTTTAAAATGACTATTCTCATTGTTTAAAATGACTTTATGGATGCAAGTTGAAACACTGAGCAAATTCCACACACAAAGTAATGTCACCATCATCTCAGAAACTATCACACTGAGTTCTTAATATTTCCCATCGACTTACACTAGTCTATTGTTCCATCTAAAAATAAAACCTAAACACTAAACCTTAACTTTTGAATGCAGTTAAATCCTTTCCGCGATGAGATCTGTTTACCCTGAAAGAGAAGAAATCCATATAATGCAAATCTTTTAGCTGATTTTCTTCTCCACATGACCAACAGGAACGAAGAAATCACCAACAACCGATCTTCTTCCTCTTCTTCACACTCATACAGAACATTAAAAATCCAATGTTTAGCACACAGAGCCCTAAAAAACAAGCACAGTGAGTACACGTGATACAAAACCAGAGCAAGTATTCAATTTTCTTGAAGGACCTGTCACATGTTTTTCTTGCTATTTTCTTCTGCTAAAACACCCACTTCACTTGTGACAAGAAACAATGACGCCATGGCTTGCACAAAAATGTGCATAGAGTGCAGCAAGCATTACTCATACCTCTGTCAAGGTCCAGTCAGTCACAGCTTGAACTTTAGCATGCGTACATACAATGCACACATATTGAAATGTAATAATTAGAAACAATAGTAATTTCTCCTATAATGCAATATTCATTGTAAATGATTGCTATGATTTGGAGATAATTTGTTGCTTAATTTGGGTCTTTTACCTTTGTGTAAGTCTGCTTAATAATATTGAGTAAAGAGACACAATGGCAGAACTCAGGTAGGTATAGGACAACTTAAAGCACCTCTACTAATTTAAACTAATTTCCAATGACTTGTGGATAAATAAGGAGCAGTACGGTTCATCTGTGTTTTGGTAATTTGGCAACAAAGTTTACGATGCTTCTTCATAGCAGAGTAAAACACTTTAACTGAAATCAGACTTTGGGGGGGTGTTGAAAGACGGTGGTGATCAAGAAAGAAAACCTATGACTTAACCTGCTCGCATAAAACAGAAAGTAACCTGAAGATTTGGAATGTTTGCCATATATAACCTATTTTTCCAACACATAAAACAGGAGTACAGTGGCGGCTACACGAGACTGTGCTTATCTGGAGGAAAACAAGATGTCTCTGCTGTTTAAACTGAATAGTCGGCTAAACAGAGCAACTATTTCACTAACAGTCTTTTATTTGACCTTTAGTGTCTGGTACAGACACGAAACATTGCTGCACCTGTACACAAACCTATCCTGAAGCCAGTAGTGTCTACAACACTGACTGTTTGACAAGGGCTATCCATAAACACAATGTAGTGAGCCTCTTCCTTTGAAGAGGGAACTAAATCAGCGTGAGGACTCTGGAACAACAAAAAGGTGTTACCTATGTAAATGTCTTTGTCGATTTTGGAGCCACAGAGGTGGTATTACAGACCTGCCCTAGGGCTGTGGAAAAAGTGTGCCTGGTCAAACCCTGAGTGGGTGGACTAAGTTGGTTTCTTAAACTGACACTGTGAAGACTGCAGGCTCATGTCCAACTATTCAAGGCAGACTATACACAAAGAAAGTTTTGGTAACTTATGTCGATTCGTACTTTTCACAAAAAAGCTGTTTATTTCACAGAAAAAAAGAAACACATCTAAAAAAAACAAAAAAACAACAACACCCATAATCTCACAATACTATATCTGAATGATCAAAATGCACTCGTTAAATTCCAGCCATTAAATCTTTCACATAATCTGACATTTTACTTGAGTATTACTATTTAATAATGCTGTATGCTTTCACGTGATGGTATTTTAGAAAGACTGTCTAATCCACTATATTTATATGACAATAAAGTTTAGATTTTATATCCTAAAAATTTCAAAAGCCTCTTAAGTAAAATTAGGCTTTGGTGGATGCAGCGGCAGCATCCCCAGATGCCCTCCCTGCCACGGCACTTTTACCTGCAACCACATGTGCTCATGCAGGAGCATGCAGCATTATGCTTATGGTTTCTGCTACACTCAATGCAGCACACCAGTGTAAGAGAAGGCCAACACGCATGTTGCCTTGCTAAACCTGGTGACACATGGAAGCTAGTTTCACTCAAGCACTTATCAGTTTTAATTTACCATTATCTAATGTATACATATCTCGGGGTCTTGTTCACGAGTGAGGGAAGGATGGAGTGTGAGATCGACAGACAGATCGGTGCGGTGTCTGCAGTAATGCAGACTTTGTGTCGGTCTGTCGTGTTGAAGAGAAGGAGCTGAGCCAGAAGGCGAAGCTCTCGATTTACCAGTCGATCGACGTTCCTACCCTCAACTATGGTCATGAGCTGTGGGTCATGACCGAAAGAACAAGATCTCGTATACAGGCGGCTGAAACGAGTTTCCTCCACAGGGTGGTCGGGCTCTCCCTTAGAGATAGGGTGAGGAGCTCGGTCATCCGGGAGGGACTCAGAGTAGAGCCGCTGCTCCGCCGCATCGAGAGGAACCAGTTGAGGTGGCTCAGGCATCTGGTCAGGATGCCTCCTGGACGCCTCCCTGGTGAGGTGTTCCAGGCACGTCCCTCTGGGAGGAGACCCCGGGGAAGACCCAGGACACGCTGGAGGGATTACATCTCTCGGCTGGCCTGGGAACGCCTTGTGACCCCCCCCCCCCCGCAGAGTTGGCAAATGTGTCTGGAGAGAGGGAAGTCTGGGCTTCCCTGCTTAGGCTGCTGTGACCCGCGACCGGACCCTGGATAAGCGGCAGAAGATGGATGGATGGATGGATTGATGGATGAATGGGTGGATAGACGGATAGATGGATGGATGGATGGATGGATGGATGGGTGGATAGACGGATAGATGGATGGATGGATGGATGGATGGATGGATGGATGGATGGATGGATGGATGGGTGGATAGACGGATAGATGGATGGATGGATGGATGGATGGGTGGATAGACGGATAGATGGATGGATGGATGGATGGATGGATGGATGGATGCATGGGTGGACAGATGGATAGATGGATGGATGGATGGATGGATGGATGGATGGATAATGTATACATTGAAGTTAATTTCAATGTTCTTTTTCTTAACTTACATAGTTGTAATTTATACTGAAATAGTACTACTGGTACCTCAAGGTTGTTAAACTTTGTATTCATTGCAAGAGAAAGGAGGGGAAAAAAAATAAAAGAAAAAAAGGCTTTTTAGTTAAAGTTATTATAGTTATGAGCACAGAAAGACTCATCATAATTCATCTGTATGACAATGCAACCCGGTCCTTGACTAAACTTCTGAGCAAAACATGACTATTTTCAAAGTAAAAACTTGGCCATGAGCAGTAGCTTCAAACCAGTCAGCTCCATTCACCCAGCCTTGGTGAAGAATCCCCCAGCTACAAGGATTCTGGGTTGGGGAAACTCAATGACAAACTATGTCTGACACACATAAACAGACACGGATGGAGAGAAAAAAAAAAAAAAAAAAAAAACCAAAACATATAATGTTGAATAGAATGGCAGAAAAGAAAACTAAAAACTATAAATAAAAAGGATGAAGAATGTTCTGTTGTGTTAGTAAATGGTAAAATGAGCTAGAAAACTAAACACTGGAAAAAAAAAGGACAAAAGTTCTGGCAACATCTTGTCTTTCTCTTTTGGTCCAGGCACAATGTCTGCATTTGGACCCGTTACTCTGAAACAACTGTTTTTCTGGGCAGTTGGTTTATCATTTTATAAATCATTTTCTGTTTTTCTTAAGTAAAATTGCGCTAACCCAAGAAATATTCTTACATCTACACACAGATATGTTCCACCGCGTTTGGCACTATGATCCAGAAACTTCCCATCAACAAGAGGTGTGTGACAGTCATAAAACAAACTTTGCCAACAGACAAGCCAGTGCAGTCACAACAAATTGCTGGTTGCAAGAAAAACCCTCTGATGATGATATCTGCGTCCCATACACCCCAACCGACCCTCATGCATTCATGAAAGCCCAAAAACTAAAACCCCTGACACATCTTTTGAAACGGTCCAAAGAGGAAAGCTCCTTTAAGCTCCATGTGTGAAGATGGCTGTGGATCATACTTTGATTCTGGCATGATGGGAAATAAAAGGTTAAGCTGGATATCAGTATGCTGAGTTAAGTCATTAAGTGCAGCACAGGGAGATGTATTGGACATGTCCAAGCATTCATCAAGGTTCAGCCCAGTCTCTCATCATCCTCATCAAGCCACCTCACTGCATCAATATTCTAGTATGCAGAGTCCTACTCTTCTCTATTCCATCATACACACATTTGGGTGTGTGTTCGTGTGTGAGAGATTGCACATGCGATAGCAGTACTCTGCCTACTGAAATAAGGCTCTCTGGGGGCTTATGCCTCAACTCTACAGCCTTTGTGGGCCCCCATTACTTCTGACAGATAGAGATCACTAAACTGCTGAACAAACACCCCATTCAGTAATTTGCATACATTACAGTAATGGAAAGAGAAAAATGTATCAATAAAGCCGAATGAAGTGCTTCCACCAAGTCTTTCTTGCTCACTTTCTTGGGTTGATTTCTTAATTTAATAACCTTCTATCTGACATTTTTAATGGGACCATATAAAACTTTTGAAGCTTAAAGAAATTAGGCATGCTAACTGTGGCTGTGGAAACAAATAAACAAACTGAATCTTCTTGTGTTTCTTTGGGACACAAGATGCATTTAAAACACCTTGCAGTGACCGACACTTTAAAAAAAAAAAAAAAAAAAAAAGAAAAAAAAAAAGACTGAACAGAAACATACTCACCTACATGCAGTGTACATTATTCTTTCTACCTGTCTCTCCCTAACACACACTCACACACAAATACAGTCTGACTCATTCATCACAGAGCCCAACAGTCAAGACAAAGCAGCCTCACTTAACTTTTTCAGGGTTGCTCAAGCATCAAATTCATGACTTTTAGTTGCTGTTCTTCCATCTGTCACGTTTCAAAGAGCCAACATCATTTTTTCTTTCTTTTCTTTTTCTTTTAAATCCCAGGATAAAGTTTAAGAAGGTATCTTTGCCTTAACTCTTCTATCTTATGTGCAGCAATGGAACTGTCAACCAGAAATATACAGTTCTGTATTTCACACTGTCATTGTTCCAACACTTAGCAGCACAGCACTGAAGCTCGCTGCAAACACTGGTACTAAAAACGTCAACAAATCAACCACTCTCTGCTTTCTTGCTTTAAATCTCAGTTTGCTCCGTGTGTGTGCGTGCACTTTTTAACGCCATGGTTGCTTGCACAAAAAAGCCTAACATCTGATGTATTAGGAAGGTTCATGTGGTAAAAAAAAAATGGTCCTGGATAAGAAATTCAGAAGAATAAGCTAAAAAAAAAAAGAAACATATGTCTATACACATGCATTTGTAATGATCATGAACTGCGGATAATGTAATTGCTTGATGCCAACGCCCTTTTATCACTCACCATATTATGAACATCAAAAAGGAGAAATAAAAAACACTTTAGTTGTACATTTTCTATGACACCATGCTAGTACACTTATTAGTCTTATCACTCTGTATGGACGTGAAATAAAACAGGCCTAGAGCTCATAATCTCTAGGGAGATAACGGAGAGAAGTAAAAAAATGCAAATGGTTCACCTTTTTATAGTACCTTTTTAACCTTTACTTGGTTGTACAACACCTGCTTTATCAAGTATCCCTCATTCATTTAATCCAACACTTCACACACCACTGGCTGCAGAGCTGCAATGCAAAACCAGTTACTTGCTGAAATTCAGAGCTTGTCTGTGTGAGACTTCAACATATCGGGAAGATAACAATTGCGCTTGGGCTGAAAAATCAATTATATTAATAACTGGCAACATGTTCTGTCAGCGGGAGCAATGTGATCCACAACACATACTGCAGCATTGTCTTCAAAGATGAGTGCAGTAAGGCTACGGGCAATGATCCAGTCTCTGTAACCTCTGGAGGAAATAGTGTACAGAAAAAAAATGCAGCAAAGAAACATGAAGACGCAGAGGTTAACATCACAGCAGAGAATAATGCAAGAGCTGACAGAAACAGCAGTGACTTCCTCGCAATTTATGTCTGCTTTGTGATAATCAGACATGACCAGCCACCCCAGATGTAAAGACTTGTTTTGCCTTTATAGCTAATCAGTCATTTGTCAATCAATCAATACGTTATTTAATTAATCAAAACTGTTATTTCCCCATAATGGACAACGGGCTCGTTTTATCAGCAGGCTCACACTTCTACAATGATTTGTCGGCTTCTCAAGAAATATTTTACCGATGCTCAATGTATAAAACAAGAGCATTAATACGAGTGTTTACTCCTTCTAACCTCTTTCAAATCGCGGCAGTGGAACAGGTGAGGTAGGGAGAAGAGGAGAAAGGGAGAAGTGAGGTGATTCAGGTCATTGCCAGCCAGCCTCACTCTGCTAACCTCTGGGGAGGAACTTCAGACAGTGAAGAAGAGACACGCTGCAGTATATCTACACGTCTACAGCTCCTCTCACTCAAGCATCCAGCTCACAATCAACGAATCAATACTGACATTGAGAGGTAGAGCAGATTCTTCTCCAAAACCACACAATCTTCACCACTTCTATTCTAATTATACAAATATAAATATATTTCTCTAATTAGGAGCATATTTTTCATGTTTGGAAACTGTCACTATTCCACCACCTAATGAAGAAAATTAACATATGGGAACACCCACTCATTTTAAATGAAAGATATAGAGCTTTTTTCTTATTTCCTTACAAGACAACAAAAAATATATATTATATATATATATATATATATATATATATATATATATATATATATATATATATATATATATATATATATATAATTTATTTTTATGGATGTATGGATGTATGGATGGATAGATAGATAGATAGATAGATAGATAGATAGATAGATAGATAGATAGATAGATAGATAGATAGATAGATAGATAGATAGATAGATAGATAGATAGATAGATAGATAGATAGATAGATAGATAGATAGATAGATAGATAGATAGATAGATAGATAGATAGATAGATAGATAGATAGATAGATAGATGTGTGCATGGAAAGACACCCTGACCTCTAAGTGTTGACAGCAGAGTTGATTTTCATCATATCTCAAACCTTTACAATGAGGACCGTTCCTCTCAGAGAGGACATTTGAAAAAGTGCAGGGACATGGCTAATTCAATCTGGGAGCAGAGATGCTTGGCTTTAAGTGAAACACTCTGTTATCAAAACAGGAGAGGTGCCATGAGAAAAGATGGTTGTGTGGAGAGGCTTGTGTGGCCGGTCAGAAGATGAAATCAGGGATAGGCGATAAGATGGTGTGAGGGGCTAGAGACCCTATTAGAGTCCCCCAGGGGACAGGCAGCAGTGGCAGAGTGCAGTAAAAATAGCCACGGGCATGATTTCGCTCTTGGGACACATGGAGGAGTGAAGAAGGAGATCTGATCAACATTTCACAGCAAGGAAGCCAGATCCATTCCCTACGGTCCCCAGGGTGCCACCTATCACATCAAGTGACTTAAACTGCTTACCACTGCCAGGCACAACACAAACAGCACATACTTTTGCCAGTCCTGTCGACAAAACAGCACAAGGCATTTCTTATTATGCTTCAGTGCATACGTTGTAGCAGTGCAAAGCAAGGGTAAGCCAGCTCATGTTGGAGAAAAGACCAGAGTAAAAAAGGATATCGACATCTTTTCCACAAACTTATCTTGTTGGTCATCTGTTTTGGGGAAGTTTTCAATGTCACTCTCAAGCCTCTGAATGTGACGTTCCATGGTGGTCAAACTGCCCTTCAGGATCTCAGCAGACACTGCAAACCAAAAGACAAAAAAAAGAAAAAAAAAAACCCAACACATTAATTACTATGAACATTTACTGGGATTATGCTCGAGTAATTACCAAGTCAGCACACTTTCAATAAAACGTTACATCATGATAAAAAGCATCTGTCATGGAGTCACACAGTATCTTGCACGATACTGACTTCTGCATTCTCCATGTGTGTGGCCTAGAAAGCAAGTATGCATGAGTATAGTGCGTGTGTGTGTGTGTGTGTGTGTGTGTGTGTGTGTGTGTGTGTGTGTGCGCGCGTGTGTGTGTGTGTGTGTGTGTGTGTGTGTGTGTGTGTGTGTGCGCGCTGTGGCTCATTAATCAGTCTGTAATCACTGTTTACAGAGTTGCTGTGAAATCCACGGTATTCCGATCAGGCCTTTCAAGTAGAAACTTCAAACAGTGAGGAGTGTCTTATGGGATCAGATGGGACAGGAACAGTATCATGTTTAGGTTACTGTTAAGGGCTTTGTTTTATTGACTCCCCTCCCAAATACACACACATTCATTTCCCATCTTAAAGACACCTGCAATAAATAATAAATGTTAAATCTCAGTAAAAGTGGCCTCTTCAGGTACAGAAAAATGGATTGAAAACCTTTTCAATTTATTTGTACTATTTTGATTGGTTCTCATGTTAAAACGAGCTGTAGACCATGCTGAAGTCTTTCTTAATCATACATTCAAAGCCAACATGACATTCCGTGGAGACCATGAATGGTTATATTAATAACCAAAATTTGGGCTTTTGATAGGTAAAAAACTGAAAGATTGATGCCTGCACACTGATTCCAATCAAATGTTGGGTCTGATGAAATTGTCTGAAAAGCTAGAAAAGATCATTGAAAAAAAATATAATAATAACAATAATAATAATAACAACAACAACAACAATCATAATAATAATAATAATAATAATAATAATAATAAAGTAGGTCAACTCTTGTAAATAAATAGTGAACTTCACTGAGAGTCTAATCAGTTATGTGTGATCTTGCTTTGGTTCATAATAGTGTTTATAAATGAAGCTAAATCAAACAAATGCACACTACACATTAGCTTGACTTTCAGGCAATTCTCACATACTGTAATTTGTACGACATATGAAAAACACCTCATTTGCATTTGCTCAATTAGATTTCCTTCAAGAACTGACTCCATGTGAAAACTTTCCCAACAAACCAATTAAAAACAGCAAACCAACACCATCTGCAAAATTAGTTCATACACTGTAGGTGAAGAGCAGAGGGGGTGGGATAATAGACAAGCTGGCATGGGATGTAGCATTAGCTACGTGAGGTTCTACTCTGTCTTGGTATAATCAGTACCACAGCTTGGGTTTGGTCTCAGTTTCATTTCCCAACAATGAGAAGAGACGGCAACATTGTGAGCTGCATGCACTTAAACACCCCCTACACACTCTTCACCAACACACCTGTACATGCACACACAGACCTACTGTATGTCAGCCCAGAAGAAATACAGCGTGAGTGCTGAGTCTGTTCAATTATTGGGCTTCACAGCTAACAGGCTGCATCCGGACAAACTGGGAGATTCACAATTCTTCCTCACTGATTCCTATAGAGCTGACTTCTGGGAATGACACTTGGGGGAGGAGGGGGGGCTCAGTATCACATAACCTGTTTCTCAACTGATAGGGCTTTGGAGATCCACATTCTCGCGCCACTCTGATATTAGCTTCACTAATGGTAAAAAAGAAAGTGAACAGTGGAAGAGGTGGGCACATGATGCAAGAGAGACAATTACATTCACACAGAGCCACAGGGAGGTCTTTGTCTGGCACTGTGGCTTCTGATAGTGGTATTATAGTAGCTTGAGGCCTGAGTGATAGTACTGGGTAATGGTTTGGCTGAAACACTGATTATAGTAACTACAGTAGCCAAGAAATAGTGGCTCAAGCAAACTGCAATGGAGTTTCAAGGGAGCTGTTAACAGGATCAGAGTGAAGCCATGGGACTTCAGAGCAGCCTATTGTTTACAAGGGAACTGCTCACTGCTGAGACACACTGACACAGATATAGCAGCTGAACTGTGTGCAATGAACAAATGCATTTATTTCTTTTTTTTTTTTTTTTTTTAAATATACTGATGAATAGTGCTCTGCTTCTTGGAAATACAGTATGTGCTACTGTGCATCTTTGCTCTTATAATCCAGTAGATACAGAATTAAGCAGCTACTCCTCTGGGATATCATTAGTAAAATTAACACAAAAATAACGCTAAAACTTTCAGGGGACAGAATGTGGCAACATGAGAGTCTTCTGAATGGATTCCAAGTGGATCAGAGGAGAAACGCAGGATGGGGGAGGGGCTGCATTTTTCCAGTAATGCCAGAAAGGAAGACTTGCACATGTTAATGTGAAATGTTGTGAGAAGTATGGGCAAGAAAGAGGCTGATGGGGAAAGAAAGAGAACGTAACATATTCATTGATAGGAGCTTAGTAATACTGACTTGCTGGCTCATTCCTCATTCTTACAGAAAAAGCAAAGAAAAAGCTAAACATATTTCATTCAGCTTTGCCCTGTTTCCTTCAAGTGCACTGCCAGGGGAGGAAAAATAAATAAATACTGCGTAGCTCCCAATACCAAATCAAGCACTATAATGTGAAGATGTCAACGTTCTATTCAGTCGTTTGTGGAAGGGGGCAATTTTCATTTTGATTTATAGACAAATAATACCAATCATTCAAGCAGTGTTCTTGCCTTGTCGCCTAAGGTTATAAAGAAAATTGAGATTTATTTTGAATGTTGCTGCCAATGTAGCATAAAAGATCTACTTTTAAATAATCTTTGCAGCTCAGAAAAACAAAGACAAATGCCACATAAAACAAAAACAGAAGGTCGTTCAGGTGTATTTATGGCCTTTGTCAAATAAGCGTATGTTTGCGAGTTTGTGATGAAGTAACACAGACAGTAAAGTATCTGCACCACATACAGCTGCTCCCTGCTGAAATGATGAATGTTTTCCCCCAGTTACATACTTATCATGTTAAATTTGATACGTTTAACAATGGAGAACATGCTGACATACAATCAAAGCTGGTCCACATTCATCGTTTGTCACAATGAACACTGACCGGTGAAGTCCTCAAAAAACAACTGGCTTGTGCTCCAACTGCAGAGAAGATCTGATGCACTATTAAACTCTTATCGAGTCCAAAAAAATGTGCCACAATGTATTTCCGTTTTGCTCCAAATTAAAGAAATAAGTCTGTATTTGTGAAAACTTGTGGTTTGGGATCAGGCATTGTGGAGCTTGGTCAACAAATCTTTATATACACCATTTGGAAACTCCAGTTTCAAGATAAACTTATCTCTGCTTCCTGTCTTCATCTTAAACCTCCCAAATTCACTGTCTGTAACATAGAAGGAGAAGCTTCCTATGGGGGATTTTAAAATTTAGATACACAAAATATGTGCTTTGCGTTATATTTTCTCCCCACAAGTTAAAATCTGGAACTGATCCGTACATCAGTGATTATTAACAATTACTGAAAACATCTCTGCACATTTTTCATTGACCAATCACAGTTATTTCCTTAATAAATATGAGTCTTCTTCCCAATTCCACCCTTACTTTTGATGCCACCTGAAAGTGAATAATAGATGAAGTGGGTGGCAAACTACTGTAAAGAAGTGAAGAGAGACAAGAGGATAAACACAATTCAGTGTGTTTCCTTTTCATCAGAATCAAAGCGTCTCAAGTTGCGGCAGTGAAAGTCATATTGTTGCTGTGACACAGTCGTCACATTATACTTTTTGTTTATCTCGGCTCAGATGACGTTAACAGTAGAAAGCAGGAGAATGTGGCGATGGAGGACATTTATCAGACAACATAAAGAGTCAGAGTCGGAAGAAGTGTTTAGTTTCCCCATGTTTTGTTGCGGGGAAATAAATAAGTAACTAGTTTCAGTCATTTATCAATTTTTAAAAGCATTAAAATCATCTGTCATGTTGAATTATATATTATTGAAGAGATATATATAAAAAAAAAATACAGTCACTGCATTATACTAGAAAAAAGACAAACAATCAAAACAGTAATTCACCATGAATGTTGAAGTAATTGCATAAACATAAAAGGGTAAATCCGTTTAGCTTTTGCTCTATTTCCTCCTTTCATTTGCATTTAGCTTAACCCCTTCATGCACCAGAATTATTACCAGTATGAAGGGTTTAGAGTGATGAGCCCCCCTCCCCCAGAGGACTGAACCCATAAGGTATACAGTATTTAATGGTTAATCCGCCAAAACTCTACTACTGCAATTAAAAATATCAACAAAATAAAACAATTAATAAAAGACAGACACTTAGATTTTATGATGCGACTTCAAGTAAATTATATAAATTATGACCATTTTCTGCCCTTCTAACTAAGTTTACCTTTTCTGATTGTATGTGACAACACAGACGTAATAAAACGCCTCAAAAGCAATGCTTCATGAATAATTACTGATTCATACCTACAGTTCATTCAGTCACCCGTTTCCTTGACAAATGTTATTTTCAACCACAACTTGTATCTATTAAAAGAAAACTGTTAAAAAAAAAAAAAAAAAAGTGCTTGCAAACTCAGCAATGTCTATTACAGCTAAAAATGAGAAGCACATCAGCATTAACGTAAGGTGAATAAAACATGACAGAACAAGAAGTTATTTTTAAAAAATTTGACTTGAAATATAAGCTATGTCAGTGATAAAGCACACCCACCAAAAACAGAAAGAAAGGATAAAAATAAATAAATAAATAAATAAAAAAATAAAAAAAACTTAAAAAGTAACTGAACCTCATCCTCCAGAAGGAGGGCTTGTTTACAATGGGGGTCATGTCTGTGAGACTTTATTGCTTTTGGCAGCCATCAGAGCTGTGGCCCAGCGCCAGATCTCTGGAGGAATTACAAATGGAGTCAATTACAATATATTTTGATGCATGGGAAAGTTTAGACATTGACCTGGGGTGATGACAATTCCCCAGGAAGTGCTGAGGAAATCAGTCAGGGTGATGTGCTGGTGCTATGTGTGTGTCTCTGCCCTCTGCAATAAAAAAAAAAAAAAGTGAGGAACTCACAGCAGTACCGTGCTTTACCTCCCTCACCTGACAACCAGCCACCTGAATGCCTGTCATGCACTCGCTTGTTTGTGATCACTTTTCTTTGCAAAGGTACATTTTTATCTCATTTTCAGTCACACAAGTTTGTTCTCAACAAGAAAAGATAAGCGAACAGATCCAGTCTTTGGTATATTTGTGAAAAGAATGTAAACAAGTAGAACAACAAACATTACAGTTAGGTAGTGACTGTTATACAGCTAAATGACAAAAAAAAAAGAAAATTTCATGGACGATTATCTTTCTCCACCTTAACACGGCAAGCCACGTGGGCATCAGTTTGGACCAAAATGGCAAATACATCAAAACAAAGCTAATTTAAAAAGAAAAATAAAGGATGACCGCTAGTGTCATGTTAAATATTTTAAACTAACCTGCGTGCAGGAACAAACCCATTCTAAAAGTAAGGAGACGATTTGTGATAGTGCAGCAAAGCAAGAAGATCCTCAGTGATGGGGGAGGAGGAGGTGTGGCAATCATAATAGCCCGCAGTGGTTGCCTGATGCTTGTAAACTCCTTCACAGCTTCAAAGTCACACCTTATCACATAGCTGAGGCTATTTCACCTGGCACCTCCAAGGTGCACACTTTACTTGACATTTCTAGATCCAAGAAACCTGAAGCCTTAGTTGATTTTTGACTGGTTGGAGATGTGCACAAAAACCTATCTATCTATCTATCTATCTATCTAAAGAAATAGTTTTGTTTTTAAAACTAGAAACATGCTGTTGAATAAACCTACATCGAGTATGGTTGTCACAGATAGACGTGTTGAGCAAATACACAACACCAAACTGTATGGTGGCACTAAATATGGCACTATATATGGCAAAAAACTATCATGGTCTAATCACATAAACACGATAGTGTGCAGGATGGATAAAGGCCTCTCAATTGTTAGAAGTTGCTGTCACATGTTACCTTTTGACATGACTGCAGATGTCATAAAAACAGAAAAACAGGTAAGATTACTGTTAAAGATTTGGTCCTGTGCTGCTGCAATACACATAATGGCTTACAAATGGTCCAAAGCCGAGCAGCTCAACGTGCACTTCAGTGCCCACTCAGAAATAGCGTTAACTGGAGGCATGATGTACTGTCCTTGCTAAAAGTAAAAGAGAGATTTACAGCCTCATTGTTAAATTTGACCAGAAACACTGTCATAATCAAATTACAGCACGTGCCTCACCAAGAGCTGAGTTTTAGTCTTGATGAAGGCAATTATGAAACCAGACATGCCACAGAAGGCACATTTAGACAACCCAAAGTGAAAACAAACTGTAATAAAAAATACTGTAATGTTGCAATGTACAACTGGAGCACGATGTCAAGTGGCATCAGGAAATACAGGTCCTTTGTAAAAGGCGTCTTCTCATTACATTCTCATCTTCTCATCTCTCTCTGATGTCTGATGGCCATTGTTGTTAACCGATTACAACATCCACAATCCAGTCACTTACAACTAATGGTCCAATATTGGATTATTCTGATAGTTATAAACAACCACATGAGCCAGGTTAATCCCTGCAGTGAAAGAGAGATAAAGCACAAACGTGGTCCTATGCACATGTACACTGATGTGTCTGTAAAGTCTCCATAGAATGACACTGTTGTGAAGTAAAGCTGCACACAGAAGGCTGGTATCTATGTAGGTGTGTGTGTTTGGGTGTGTGTATATGCATGGGGAATGGCTATTTTTGTGATTTTTAATCACTGTTTAAATGTTGCGAAAAAACAGATTGTTAAAAAAGTCTTAAGACCGGCTTTAGGAAGAATACTCGTACTCCAACAGTTGACCTGTTTTTGCCTGACAGAGGATTCAAGCTGCGTCTCCAGAATTGAGGTTGGATAAAACGCCCAACAACAAACATTTTAACTTCGAGTCATTTTTTCCAGCTATCATTGGTCATCTGCTTTGTATTTTGGTATTCTGCAATTTCATTTGGAGAGGAGAGACGGAGAAAAGAAAACATGTTAAGTAATCACTAAGGAAAAAAAAAAAGTTTGCTTTTCCTTATTTATTATTAACAACAGTATCAAGGTCAGCTACTTGGGAGCAGATGAGGCACAGTCAGTGCTTGACTGTGACTGTTGAGAGCCAGCATTGTTTCCGAGTTTTGCTCAGTTACACATCGATTTCTAAACATCTTGCTTCGTTTTACCCGTGTCTCACATCCTGTTCCTGAGTCACAGTTAGTTCTCTTTGCTCAGTCTCCTTCCTCCTCCTCTCAGTTGGCTTCTTCTAATGTTGCCATTTGTAGAGCAAGAGCTCCCTCTGTGAGAGATGCTGTTGCCAAACAGAAAGACCTCTTTAAAGCTTTCTATACACACCAACAGTTAATTGATCTGTGTTGATCTGTATCAAGTTAAGGCAGTGAAATTTGATCCTTTTCTATACAGAGAGAGAGAGAGAGAAAGGCCAGATGGAGACTTCATTTTTTCAGTAATATAAAGTACCATTAAGAAGATGTGGGCTGATATTTAATATCCATGAGCAACATAATTAGGACTATTATTAGTACGCAACACTATCAAAGAAAAGCAACGCTTAACCGAAAATCATGCCTACCATAAATATAGTTACCAATGTCTTTCGTCATCCATACAAACGTTTAAAAAGTTGAATGTCTCTTTTGATATTTATTTTTCAAATAACTAAATAAGAATTAACATTGTCCTACTGATCTATTGAGAGGAAATGTATATATTTTTAAGAAGGGTCTTTTAGAACCGACCACGTGTGCGTGTGTGGTGCTGTGTTATTCATGAGAAAAGTGTGGAGGGTGAATGATGACTCAGGCACTGTGTTTTCCTCCCTTTTCCTTTTATCGATGACTTCATGTTGAGAAATTTCTTTGCAAACTTACAACATGGGATAAAATATCCAGCGTCTGTCCGGAAAAGCTTCACACTGATGTTACTCAGCATTCGTCATTCATACATCTGGATGACGGGTTTCTATTTTAATCTAGAAACAACGCTGAGGATAGTGGTGACATTTCATGTGCTTAACTTTCCCACTTGTGATTTATCCATTTCAGATCAACTTAAAATAAACAAATCCTTAGAATTTCATGAGACGTAGTGGACTGAAAGAGAGAAGTAAACTGTCTGGCAGATGAGCTTACGGTTTTGGAAGAGATGATTGAAAGCAGTAGACATTCTCTCTGTGGACAAAATAGTAATTTGAAAGAAAAAGACAAAGAAGAAGAGAATGACCCTGCCTGGGATTAAGTTTCTGCTACAGTGAACAAGGAGGGGATGAATGATAAAACTGCCACTGACATTAAAAATAATTCAAATAAAACAATCATATATTTAGCTTTAAATGTTAAAGGACTGCCCATGCCAATGTCTGTTATCAGCACCTCTGAATATTGATGAGTTTTAGATGTAAAAAGCACAATAACAGCAAGGAGAGAAAGAAAAAAAAAAAAAAAGAGGCAGCCAAGCTCCTTTTGATGGCTTTATGCTGAGCATTCATTCTGAAGTAGCATCTGTTCGATTGTGAGCCTCTTCCACTTAGCACGCTGGTTCTATTTTTCAGTTATGACTGGTTATGATGGATTCCTACCAACAGAGAAAAGCAGAGGATGGGCAGGTAAATGGAGGCAGGATATAAACTACTGACTACAGGATTTTGAACTGAGAACAAGGCATTTGGTGGTGGTGGCAGGAATACATGTTGAATTATTTAGCTAAGAGTAGCTCCAGTCCCCAGTCTACTTTCAGAAAAGAACCATGCAGCTGTGTGGAAACAATTATTCACTTGCCTTTTTATCAATTTATTTCACACACAGCTACCGTATTGGGTTGAGCATATGTACATAGTTGAGAATCAGCAGGTGAATGACACAGTAACAACTGGAACAAGACCATATGTTTCAGAGTCGAGTTAAAACACACACACACAGACCAAATATCTAGTTTTATTATGACTCATATTGAGACGCTTTTTTTTTTTTTTTAACAAGCTATTGCAAACTATGTGTTTCCTGTTTGTGAATTTTTTGAGACTATAAATAGCTTGTTGATCTTTTTATTGTTATTCTGAGAAAAAAAAAGAAAGAAAGAAAAATCACCACCTGGATTTAACTAAGCAAATACGTAGTAGCCTCCAATTGGATAATTATTGCTTGAGAGATTTTCTTCCAGCTGATAAATTATTTATACCCAACTGTTGGAATGAGTATTTTCCCATTTTTCAAACAACCATGTAAAAAGACACATGGTGGTGGTGGAGAAGATGTTAGTCTGTTTAGGAAGAGTCAAATCATTGACATCTGCATCTGAAGACATTGCAGAAACTCCTAAAATCAGGTTAAGAACTACCCACTGCCTTATTTGAAACAAAGGGTGGTTGGGAAGCATAAAGTCTCGTGTGAATAAGTGTGGTCAGAATAAAAACCTAAACATTTGGCGAAATCCTATAGAAGAAAAGCAGCAGCGGTTGTTGTGAAAGTAAGAGCATTTGAACACACAATTTGAAGGGAACTAAAGGGAATGGGACTGAACAGCTGTGTAGCCATGAGGAAGCTTCTAATCAGTGAGGCTAACCAGAGAAAAAGGCTTCAGTTTCCAAGGAAGCATAGAGATTGGACTTTGGAGAAATGGAAGGCCGTGCAGTCTGATGAATTCGGGTTTATGCCGTTTTAGAGGGATTGTATGACCGAGTCAGAAGAGACGCAGATGAAGTGATGCAGCCATCGTGCCTGGTGCCTACTGTACAAGCCTGTGGGGTAAGTCTTTAAACTGGGCTTTCTGCAGCTGGTCAGGCATAGGTTCTGCAACATTATGCGTCATGATTGCTGTAGCTGTGAGCCTTTGGTGGGGTGGAGCCTGATTGGCTCAAGCAAGCCCAGCTGTATCCTATCTGCCCTCATCAGGGGCTTCCTTCTTAAAAGCCTGCAGGAGCTCCAGACTGTCAGATTGTCTAACTCTTGTGGTAATTTGACTTCATCCTGCACATTGTTCCTAGTGAAACTAAACACTGTGAACTTGCCTGTCTTTCCTCTGCAGTGACCAGTAGCCAGCCTCAGACTGCACTCTGCTCCACTGCCTGCTAAACCCACCACTGGCTCACAACCAGACTTTATGCACTGGTTGGACTTTGCCATCATCAAAAGAAGTTTCAATGATGTGAATTCTTGTAAAGTCAAGTCATTTTGTAGAAGGGAATTCTTTTCTCTACATTACACAATACTAATTATTAGTCCAGGGGGTGATGGTTGTTGGCAGGATCTTGCAATGGATTTTTCACAGCCTTACAATGAACACACTGTTGTCTTTGTACTGTGTTGTCATCATTTCTTCACCTAAATGTTCCCTTCTTGCTGTTAACTCCACTTCTGACCTATCATTCTGGCTTCCTGTACCATTAACATTTTCCATCTAGTGTTGTATAACGTGTTGCATTTCATTGCACACATTGGAACACTGAGCTACAAGTTGTTTTAATGTCAGTGTAGAATGTGTGTACGATCCATATATCCCACATTCTCTTCATGTAGCCCCGCTCACTAGTGCAGCATTCCCCAAAGTGCTTTGTTTGCATCTTGTGTCCAGTGCTGTTTATTTTGTGTTCCAGCAGTCCATTTCTCACCGTACTACCCCGGTTCCTCGATACCTGACGCAGACCTCGTTTGACATCGGAGAGCCGAGTGTTTCTGTGTTACACTGTCCTCATGATGAGCTGATTAGGTTGTGTGTAATATTTGTACACACATATATTACATATATGAACACCCAATTTTAGTGAGATACTTGCCTATAGTTGCTCCACAGCTCTTCTGCTTGCAGTTGCATTGTGCTGCTGTGACCCACATGTAACTCCCTAAATTAGGAATTCCAGTCTTCCTACATCACACTAATAAAGTGGATGTGGGGAGATTCATATCCCTTGCAGGATAAGAAAGGTCAGATCAATTCCTCCACCAAGCACATACATCTTCATTTAGCAGCTGTGATATAAAGAGGACATCCTATCCCTTTAGAAACATATGTTTAAATAAGTGTGGAGTTGTTGAGTATTTAAGCAGGGATGTGTTCAGTATTCATTTGGCTGGAGTGTTGACTCCCCCCCCCCCCCCCCCCCC
This sequence comes from Telmatherina bonti, assembly GCF_933228915.1. NCBI lineage: Eukaryota > Metazoa > Chordata > Actinopteri > Atheriniformes > Telmatherinidae > Telmatherina > Telmatherina bonti. The sequence goes on along the minus strand of NC_136610.1, from coordinate 20,213,715 downwards.
CCCCCACATGAGATGAGGCTTGGTACACATTACTGCCAAGCCATAAACAGAGTCCCCTTCCACCTCAGGCAATCCTTAAACTCATCAGTGGGGTAATGAGACTTTTGAGCTGGAAGATGAATTAACTGGCTGATTTTCTTGTTTTTATCCCCTACATACAGAGTAACTGAATACAATGATGGAAGCAATTCAGAATTGTGATGTATGTGGTGTGACCATGAGACATGGAAACAGTTTAGATGAAGACAATCGATTGGCTGGAACTATATGAGACAATGAGGCTCTTGCATTAATCAGTGTATGATGAAGGTAAAAAAAAAAAAAAAAAAACAAGCTGTGAGGCACCTAAGCAATGAAAGTTTTAATGTAAAAAAATGCATGCACGTACACACACATTAATGAAAATAAAATGAATGGAGGCAGCTATAAAGAAACATCAAACAAAAGCTAAACTCATTTTCAGAAATATACATGTGCAGTGGAACGTAGATGAAAAAGTGTTAGAGGATTGTGATACTGATGCAGCCTCCATGATATCTTCTTTTTCTGCCTGGCTTTATAAAGAGGATGGTGGGTGCAGTTACATTTTGACCGGTACTGAAAAAGGTTGAGATGATTTCAAATAATCAGGAAAGAAAGATATATATATTTTTTTTTTTAATAAGAAAGGTTTTATTTGTATGTTAGATTTGGGGGAAATATGGTCAAATTATTAAGTTTTCATCTCCTAAATTCGACAAATAACACTCATTTACTACACCTCACAGACAAGTGAGATAAAGGAGTCAGTGACTCCATGTGAAGAGGCTAAGAGACGGTGTTTCTTCTACATGTCCCTGTTCGGGATCAACAACTTGTAAATTTTCACCTCTTATAATGAATAGACCTGAACTTACAAGTCAGCTTCGCAAATTTCCTGGTGATTCTTATTTATATTTTAGTGGAAAAATAAAAAATCCAGATACGTGAATTTACTTTTAAAGTTGAGATATTATCTTCTTATTTCTGCACTTTAAGAAAAAGTGATCTTTTATTATTTTAATGTTTCACGGCTTGCCGACTGTACCTTTCAAATGCTCATTAAATTTACCAGTCTGTCCTTAAACTTAACCAATAATTGCACAACTTTTTTTCCAATCTTCATTCCAATGTCCACCAATAACACAAAGAATAAAATCCAAATTACCGGGAAAAAAGAAAAAAAGACTTAAATCTATTGCCTGGAGAGCATTGTGTGTGTCAGACCACAGATTTGGAATGAGCTTTATGAAAGACTAAATGTCTTACTACACAATCATGTCAAAAGAATTAACTAAAAATGTGACATGTATAACTATACAATTAATCTCAAGTCAGTTCCTAATTTCATTGGTAAATTTTTTCACCCCAAGATCACTTGCATCTGTGTTTATTTTCATTATGTCACATAGTTCTTTTATGTTCAAACATAAGTATTCATTTTTATGTACTTAATCACTGGGATTTGATATATTTAATAATTGTATTACTTTTTTGTGTATTTCAACTATATGCCTATTTATTTAACTAATATAAACACAGCAAAACTGTGGATACTGCCCATCACTTTTTGTTTCTAGAAAACTCGGCCCCTTATTTAAAAATTTAAGTAGCTTCCTTTAAGTAATCCATTTCCACTCACTGAAATATGTTTATTTTCTATGTGTGTGTGTGTGTGCGTGTGTGTGTGTGTGTGTGTGTGTGTGTGTGTGTGTGTGTGTGTGTGTGTGTGTGTGTGTGTGTGTGTGCGCGCACGTGAATAAACTGAAAATGAAAACTGAAACTGAAATAAAAATTGAGGACACAAGAGGCAAACTGTCAACAAGCAATCCACTGGAGACTCCTACAGTGAAAAGCCTAGTAATATTATTTAATACTTTCTTCACCACCAATAGATCCTGTAAAATAATCAGTATTTGATTTTGTTAGCAGATATTCAAGAAAGAATAGATGAATTAATAGTAAACATAAGTGATGTATGTCTTCAGTGCAGATTTTGGGCCAGAAAGGAAAAAAGTCTGACAAGCAACTCTTGATCCTTTTCATTATTTTGTCAGTTAGTTGTTTGAGTTACTTTCTTTTGACTGGTTTCTGTAAACAAGCTCAGACAAAATTAATTAAATAAAAATATTAAGCATAAACTTCCAGAAACATAAGATGGCAATAACTGTAAAAGGCATACATACCATAGGGTGTTTGTGTTCCTGCCACCCAGCCCAAGGCAGATTCATCCTGCACTCCGGTTTAGCCATCACTTATGGGAGTTTTTTTTTTTTTTTTGAGCTTACAGCCAACATATTGCAATAACAACCAGCTTTAGGCTTTGCCAAAAGCTGCTCCTGTCCTGCCTGTAGAGTTCTTCTCCATGAATGTGGGCCATCAGCAAAATGAAATTTTCACATTTTAAGTACCAGGTAGAAGTCTGGTGAACACATCCTGAGGGAATGTTCTTTTCAAAATTATTCAAGACTTTTCTGAAGGCAGACGAAAAGTGAATTTTCCTTTTTTCCCTTGTGCTGCATTTAGACCAACTATCTCTATGCTGCCTGGTTTGAGAAGCTCAAGCGAAGCTCAAATAAAGCAATACTTTCAATGAGATTTCTACAATACATCCAGAAAGGATTTCCTCTCAAAACACATAATACAAGAATTCTTTTTTTTCAATTTATACTATTCTAGAAACCACATGTCTGTCTAGTTTTCCTGACTTGCTACAGGGAAAAGGTAAAACATCACTGTATAAACATATTCTAACTGGTTTTGAATGAAGGATATTTCAAAGAACCTCTATCCAAAACAGATAAAGACAAAGAACAGCACAATCACCTTTTTAAAGATTGCATGAACAAGCTATCAAGTTATTTTTGATCCAGCTTAAATTACAAATTGCCCGAACAGAACCTGGTTGTCCATGGCGAGGTCGATACAGGTCGATAAAGGTGTTTTTATTAACTGTCTCACATGGCTAAGTTACTAAATCATATAATGATGATGAGTAAGAGAAACATTAAATTCAACATTTTCTTTTTTTTTTTTTCTCTCTTTGAAGTTGACGCTGGTGGAACATAAATAAAGGCAACATGCGGAGTAAAAGACCATATCCTAAAAGTTCTGTGTGGAACCTCTCCAAGACAATATGTTCATGAGGTCCAGTTCAATATCTACTCAAGTTAGCATCCCATAGGTCTACCATGACTATGAACTGTCATGTGAGAGCAAACTTTCCAACAAATAGTTAAACAGTTAAAAGATAGAAATCAATAGTTGCTTGAACAGCAAGCAACTTGAGTTGCTGGATCATTGTGTTTGTGTTAGTTACCTGTGTTAGTCCTTGTGTTAGTCCCCTCACGCATATATATATATATATATAAATATATATATCTATATGCACAAAAAGCTATCCTTACAGCTGGACATATAAAGACCAAATTGCTCTTTATATCCGAAACACAGTCTACCACGTTGGAATAGCACTGCCTCTTGAAATGCATGCTTCTAATATATGTTACGTTAAAGTAAAACTAGTGTATTTCACAATCAATCCTTCCAATCAGAAAAAATATACTTCTACAGCTGCCATTAGAACTGCTTATTATGGTATTAGCCTCACTGTGTTGTTGGCTCTGTAGAAGTGATGAGGTCCAATGAGTGAACAGAAAAGACTGCTTGCAAACATTTAAACCAAAAAAGTCAATACAACTACAGGGAGGCAGTGGATGGTAGGAGGCCAACAATGACATGCAAACTATTTAATAGGGTGGGATCAGAAACTCTATCTGTAAAAAAAAATGTATGAAGATGAAGCAGGATGGGCAGGAGAAAAAAACAAAAACTGAGGCAGAGGGCTCTGTAGGTGGGGAAAAATGGTGTACAGGGGAAGCTGAAAACAATAATGGGCTGACATGAAACATAATCCCCTCTGTCTGCGATTTTATTGGCAGCCCCTCCAAAGAATGGTGGCTCCCCTATTATGACTTAACACATCAAAATCTCAGCATAGCACACACAGAAAAGGCCACCTGATGATAAACACAGCAGACAGCGTCAGAGGCTTTATCTTCTAGCAGCCTGCAGCTCGACACACGTTTAATTTGGCCTGCAACAATCGATTCTGTCCCTCCTTACGGCTGCTTCAGTTGGTGGAATGAAAACAGACCTTTCGGTAAAGAGCAGGTCTCAGCTGGCATGCCATGTCGTGGCAAAAAAGAGGAAAACAGGGATAGCGAGACACTCAAACTGTAGTTGGCTATTGGATTCTTTGGATGTTTTGACGGGCCATATTTTACATAGGGGCAGTCATAACAGCTACAGCTACATACATAAGATTAACATAAAAAGTAGTGAAATACACATGAACAGACAAGCAGACAATTATGAAAGACCTGAAAGAGCCGAAGCGAAAAATAAAAAATATAATATAAAGTGATATAAAAAATGCATCAATAGACAAATTGATATGCCAATATATTGTAAAAAATAGTTTTTACATCGCAAAAATGTAAAAGGTGGTATACGTTTATATTTATTTTGCTATATTCAACTGTTTTAGTTCAAATTTGTAATTGAAAAGAAAAAAAAAAGGATGAATAACACTGCTGAGTGTTGTAGACATAAGTGAACAAATCTGAGATGATGCTCCACACTGGCTGGGAAAGATCAGCCAGAGATGGGTCACGGTTTTTGGTCAGTCAGGCCTGTCACAACCACTGGTACTGGGAAATGACAGGTGTGCTGATTGGTCAAATCAAAACGACCATCAAATAGTTTTATTGCATTTATTCTTCTCTTTGTTTTTATAATTGGGAAAAACAATCTGAGAGGAGTGTTTCTGGCAACAGGCACTATGGTGGACCAGGGAGAAGTAGAGGAAACATGGGTGCAGCAGGTTTTCTGAAAGTTAGTTGTGACCTTCAGCGGACGCTCAAGGACCATATATATATATATATATATATATACATATATACATATATATATATATATATATATATATATACATATATATATATATATATATATATATATACATATATACATATATACATATATACATATATACATATATACATATATATATATATATATATATATACATATATACATATATACATATATATATATATATATATACATATATATATATATACATATATACATATATATATACATATATATATATATACATATATACATATATATATATATATATATACATATATACATATATATATATATACATATATACATATATATATACATATATACATATATATATACATATATACATATATATATATATACATATATATATATATACATATATACATATATATATATATATATACATATATACATATATATATATATATATACATATATATATATATATATATACATATATATATATACATATATACATATATATATATATACATATATACATATATACATATATATATATATACATATATACATATATACATATATATATATACATATATACATATATATATATATACATATATATATATATATATACATATATATATATATATACATATATATATATATACATATATATATATATATACATATATATATATATATACATATATATATATATACATATATATATATATACATATATATATATATACATATATATATATATATATATATATATATATATATATATATATAAGTTTTAATAACAGATTATTTGTATTTATTTTTTAAAAATATCTATATTTTACCAAAAAAATTATTTTAAAATTGTGAAGCAAAAAATTCTGATATCCGATTCTTTTTTAATCGATTTTCCACCTCTAATATATATGTATACACACACACACACACACACACACACACACACACACACACACACACACCCTAGTTGGGTCTTGTGTTTGAGGAGATCATTATCATTCTCTCGGCTGGAAGCAAAGAGCTTGAGAATATCAGATTCATGACATGGGAGAAAAACACTCTGTCCTGGTGGTATGCAGTATAAAACACTCCCTCCACGACAATTATTAATACCCTGCCCCATTTATTTGCAATATCAACCCTATCTCCAATGAAGGTTGTCCCTCTGATCAGTATGCAGGTGACCTGGCTTCAAATCCTCAATTTCACATGCAAATGTGGTGCAACTGATTTAAATAATATTTGAATATGGATCACACAGTGTGACTCCATATCGCGGAGCTGTAAGAAAAAAAAAAAAAAAAAAAGAGAGAGGGTGGAAAATGCTAATCATCAACATGTAAGAGAAAGGTCATAGCCAGGACCTGTTGGATTTATTTTGGAAATAGAGGACTAGATGCTAAATTAAAATTATTCCACAAAGCTGGGGGACATACATAATACTACATCTACATAATAAAGGCAAACAAACACAATATGTCTCGCGCAACACAAAAACAGGCAATAACTGACATGGGGGGTGGGGTGTAAATGAAAGATACTCGTTTTCATCGTACACTTCTAAATACACCAGGATGAAAATTGTATGATCTATCAAAATGGCTGACTCACAATGCCCTCCTCCACCAATACCACAAATACTAGAGAGAAAAAAAAAAACCTGACACATCTGTAAGGTGTAATAATTTGTTGATTAGTTCTCAACAATGTAGCTAAAATAACTTAAACCACCAGTGCATTTTTCTTGGAGTCCTGAAAAGGAAAAAAAAAAAAAAAGTGTGGCATTGTGGGAACAAACACCTGGAAGATGACAGATATAGATGAGCGTGGTCTTGGCAGATCGTGCAAAAAGCCTAAGAGCGACAAATAAATGCTGCAATACAGGCAGTGAATGCCTATGTACTGCTATTTCTTTGCTTCTCATGGGGATATAAATCATGAGTGATGGTAGAATCTTCACACTTAGCGGCATGCATTAGCTGAAAGGGATACATGGAAGCCAGCTCCTCTGGGCCAAGTAAAGCTCTGATGAGCAGCATTGCTACACCCAATTCAGGCCATGCTTTTAAATTATATACTGATGACAGCTCATGATAAAAATGACCCAATTTAGTATCCAAAATCAATTCCCACCCCTGCTGACACAAGGGAGCTGGTGAAAGCTGCCAAGATTCTTATGACAACATTTCATCCACAGACACGTTTTCTCAACCCCTGGTCAATAGATGAGAAGAGTGTAGGAATGGATGAGAGAATAACTGGCGTATGACCATAATGACTACTTAGTCAGAAAATAGCCTTTTGCTTTCCCAAGCAAATAGTATGTTACGATGTTTACATTTTTCTCAGTTCATGGAAATTGCGTGTAACACTTTAGACATTTCCGCTGAATGGAAAAGAACAAAAAAAAAAAAAAAAAAGCCACATGCTCAATTTAGCTTCAATTATGTCATTAAACATAAGCATGAGAATGATGTTAAAAGGTTTAAGCAATGTTTCTACGTTTATATTCAGAAAACTTCCATTTATGTCTGTTGAAATAGATTTTGCGACTTGCTTATACAGGACGAGCCCTTAAAAACCTCATTCTTTAGGAGAGTAACTAACATAGAGTTTAGTTTCTGCTATGTTTTTTTAAAAAAACCCTTAGCATATTTTTATTTCTTTATAATTTATATTTACATAAATACACAACTTTTTTTTGTTCTTTTACTTATTTTTCTACTTGCTTGTTATTGGGCTTTTCCAGGACCAGAGTAAGGCATTTCCTTCCACCTCATGTTTTTTAACATGTGTGGAATGACAATAAGGTATTATTGAATCCTATATATTGAGCCTTCAATATATATGGGAAGAAATAAAAATGTAAAAAAAAAAAATAGCTGAAATAGTGTCCACCCCCCCCTCAGCGCATACAAGTTTAACTAGTTAAATCACTCAAACTGGAATAAGATGAGTGGTTACTTATAGTAAAAAAAAGAAATTAACAATAACAACCAGAGAAGAAATATCATATCTGAGCGACAGTTTCCACAGTGAAAGTGATAAATACTTTAAGCACATTTTTGCCCTCATGGTGCTGAGACGAGGGTGATGAGTTTTCCCTTCTGATGTAGGAAAATGATCAGACAAACACAGAAGAGATTTAACTTCTCTTTCACTCCATCAGTGCTTGTTCTTCATCTCACAGTTTGCAGTATTTCCTCTTCTCCAAGATTCTTTTTCCTTGTCTTTATCCTTTTGAGTACAAAGCTGTTTAAATGAAAGCTATTTCAAATGCAGTATATTTATTAAGGAATTATTTGTTAGTTGTTATTATCTACAAAGTCAGTCAGATTTCTGAACACTCAGCTATTTTTTGTCTTCAAATTAATCAGCTTGATCCTCCTGCTTCAGAGTGAAGTGTTGAATATCAACTAGACTAGTGAAATAAGAGAAAGAAGAGAAGGAAATACTTTAATCAGAGTACATTTAACAATTGTTACTTACATCTTTGGGTCATATTTGGGAGGTAAAAGTTCTTTTAAGGGCAAATCCACATTAGGAAATAAACAAATCTGAGGAGGATTTTAGGTTAATGCAAAAATAATAGAACAATAATACAATACCCACTGGCTGACACAGTCTCATAAAAATATCCCACAAGTACAGAAGACAAATTCTAAACATATTATGAGGTGGACTTGTCAAGATAATACATCTCTGGACCTGCAACTGTAATGTCTTAATGGTGTCTTATCTTAAGGCTGCAGGGATGACTTTAAAGAAAACTGATTTTCCCGCTCATTTGTTCAACAATCATCATCTGCGTTATCTGTATTATCAGAAGAGCCTGACAGATCTGCTATCACAAGTGTCACCATGACAACAACTTCAAAGTTTCTGCATGTTTGGTAACGTGTCCATGTCAAGCTTCTCCGTTCTGTTCCTTCCACAATGTCAGGAAAGGTGAAAAGGATTGTGTCAGTCTCACCCGGTGTTATATGCTTTTGTTTTTGCCTTGTCATCATTACCAGAAGGGATGAAAAGAACTGCGATAATCTGAAACGGGAAGTGTGAGAGCTACATTGCTGACGAGCACCACTGTACTGATCTGTCACATGTTGGAAGTTAAATGCAAGGAGTGATCAGCTGAATGGTAACCAAGGCAACACAAGGTGAAGCTGTAGTTTAGGAATATTCTGCATGACAGCAGGGCGTCTACGGTGAGGCTATACCTGTTTCAGGGAAGTTTCAAAGAAGTTCCCTGTGACCCCATTATTCTCACAATCTCTGAAGACTTGATTAAATCCTGACTCTCTTTAAGATTGGATTCATCTTCTCTTGATCTTTATCTTTGTCAATTAGTGCTTTTCACATCACAATCTTTAGTGTAAAACAAAGTTATCCTTATCTATCAAACAGACTTGCTTCATGATGTCACCTGTCAACAGAGCACTTAAAAGTATTTGTTAACTTGACACTCATAATTCTGAGAGTGCGCCTATTATTTTCAGTTTCATGGGAAGACATGTCCTCGGCAGAAGTTGGTGTGGTGGGGGAAAAAAAAGAGCTGCATTTCAGATGGAGCTTCAGCTCATAGAAAAACCTCAGCATGGGAAATGGTCGAATGTGACAGGCTGAATTTCTAGGCTGGCAAAAAGCATTATTCTCACTCCTGGTCCCATTGTCAGCCCTCATTGAAATCTGCTGTTACAGACTGGAGCCTGATGCTAAGCAGGGCTGCTGGCCTCCCTGCATGTGTCTATCTCTGTCTACATTCATACTGGCTGGCCAAAGCGGTGATGTAAGAAATCAGAGGTGGAAGAAAAGTGGGACGGACACAGAGAGCATAAAAGGGAAAAAAAAAAAAAAGGTGGTGGTGGTGGGGGGGATAGTTGTTACAGTCTCAAAATGAAGTACTCATCCACCATGAACTAAGCACAGAAAAAAAAAGAGAGAAAACAGACAGGAAAACTCTCTAGAGCTCATCACTTATCCTGCGCTGGTGAACCTGGACAGGTCTGTTTCCTGTTTCTAATATTTTTCATGACAGACTGTCCATTTATACTGCTGGCCCTGCTGATCCCGCACCATTATTTCACGCTTCAGCCATGAGTTTACCTTAAACAACCAGGAAGAAAACAGTTTCCATCTCGAGCCACAGTTCTTTAAGTGTTGTTGATAGGAATACTGTTAAGCAAAAAGATGTAAATTCAGTCTTCACATTAAGCTCAACAGTGTGGACTGACATGTTTTTTTTTAAAGTGAACTGTGGGATGCAGGTAAGTAGCATTTTCCATAATATTGCTGTCGTCTTCCAAACAATGAGGTTGGCGTGGAGCTGATAAGTTACAACCTGTAAATAAAGAAATCATAGTTGCCTTTGTTTTGCTCTTTTGTTTTTTCTCTCTCTTCTTTTTTTCTTTAAATACCCCTTGGTATAAAACTGTACAGACAAAATGTCCTGTTAAATAAACTGGAAAACTGTGAATTCATATTCCTATATTGTTATTATGTGTTTATTACTAAAGTACACAGCTTGAATATTATAAATGCATCAAACTTATTTGATGTATAAATAACAAGTTTAGTAAACAGAGAGCAGCGTTTGCTTGGTGATTAGGTTCAGAACCTGGCCTGATAATTGAAGCAAAGATAGATTCTGCAGACATACATTTCTTCAGCTGAATAATTCAAAGTATCACATTTCTGAGTCTAACTTCATCTTTAGTTCATATTTGTGCAATTTCTGGATTCCGACATGTATTATGTATTTTTTTTCTTGAAGATACATGCAATGTCAGACTGACAACATCAACCCCACCATAGTACAGGCTACTCCTCTGTCTGTCATGTGCACTCCACTGTCACTGTTTTCACTAGAAAGGTGAAGGTAGAAAATACACAAAGTTGAAATGAAATCACAACCCTTTTCCATCAAGAAGGACAACTCTTTAATTCTTTAAATTTAAATCTACTGCAAAGCAAGAGTTAGGCATCAAAACACGTCAAGTATTAATGAACGAGTCATTCAATTAAATGCTCTATTCTTAAAAGGAAAATCAGAGCTCTGGACACAGACCTGATCCTATTCAGTGAAATTTATCTCTTAAAATAAGAAAAAAAAAATTAAATTGGCTAACACTAATGTTGTTACTGTGGAGTGGCAAATGAAAGAATACATATACTGGAGCCTACTTTCTCGGAGTAGTGTAACCTGGAGTTTTATCCACAGTGGAGCAAAACCTGGCAGTGTCTGAAGCCACAGAATCAGGTAAATAGGCCACTTCTCTCATGTGTACACTAAAACATTAAATTATACATTTTATTTGCTAAATTTTCATTTCAAACAGATAGTGACGTGCAATAAGAAAGGCCTGCTTGAGGAGATAATTTCCCTCACATTTCTCTACACTTCTTTCCCCATCAGTAGAACACTTTGGGTTTTTTTTTTTAACATTTTATATAGAAACAAAGAGGAAAGATTTTTTTATGAGAAAACAAAACAAAATAAAGAAATGAATAAATAACACATATGTTTATCTAACCTTCTAAACAGGCTATAAAAATGCAATATAAACTTTAAAATGCATAAAAAAAGCAAATAAATTATTCTCAAGTCAATGCTCTGATTAGCTTCAATAGGGAAATAATGGAAAATATAATGTTATTGATAATCACATGTCAAATATGCTGTGCAGTGAATATGTGGCTGAGCTTTTGGCTGCACATTTAAGTAGATTTTCTCTCTAGTTCTAATCGCAGTATAGGTCTATAAGGATCTCTGTTGCCATAGAGACAACACTTAGAGGTGATACACTGTGCTGATTAGAAAGAAAATCAACATCAGAACCAAAAGTACTCGTATGGTTGTGTTTATCTACTTCACCAAATTATTAATTGATATGGCTGCATTAATTATAATCAGCACTTTAGGAAATCTGGGAACAAACTGCAACACTGTGAAGTTCATCAGGAAAAAAACAAAACAAAACAAAAAAAAAAAACATGTGCAAATCTCAAAACCAAGCGGATGTACTGCTGCTATAATTGTTTATGGTTTGAATGACATCCATTCTTTAGATTCTTCAAGCTGCTGCCGCTGACTTCAGAGATACCCTCCCTACCCTGTGCTGGCATGAGGGAATATCTTCTCAACCCCATGATTCCATGCAATTCCACTGCGACCAAAAGACAAATGATCCTTTCTGTGTCCCACCCCATCCAGAAAGCCATTTTGTCTACGTAACACAGAGCCAAGTACTGCTTCAGAGTTTAAATGGGAAATGGGTACTGCTTTATTATGCTGCAGTGCCTTGAAATGAATGTGGATAATAGATATATTCACAGTGGTATTAATATCCTCGGAGTTCATCTTTTTTTTTTTTGCTCATTCTCCATTTTCTCTCTCACAGGCTCCAAAGTACTTTGCCCTTGGCTATGCCTTATACTAAATGGATTTATGAGAACATTTGTGTCATATTTCCTCCTTTCCCGGATTGTCAAGACAGATTGTCACTGAGCCACTGATTGAGTGGAATCACCACGCAGGCTTAGTACCCATTGTCAGGCCCCACATGCTCATCTCTAGGGGGAATATAACGAGGCAAATTAGCCAAAGACACCTCTCTCAAGGTTTTGCCATTACTATTAAGATTAGGTCAGGGGTATGAAAATACTAGACTGCATTTCAAATGATCACCGACTCAATACCTTGTACTGTGAGTGACACATATCCATGGCAGCGGTACACTGTTGTAGCAGAACAAAGAAGGTATGGATAGAAATGGCAGTAGCGGGGCTAAACCTGCAGGTTCTACACAACATGTAGCTATATTGTAACAAGTATCCCTAACTTTGTCACAAACTAATCCAAAACATTTCCATTTCCAAGACATTCACCATCGCATAACCGTTGCATGTAATTTTTCACAAATGCAAAGCAAAGTGAACGTCATACATGAACATTGTGGGAAACACTCATTTATTGGGTTTATAGGGAAAATTTGACTTCTGGGCTTGGATAAGTAATAAGTACATTCAGTGATGTGAAAAAAAATTTTTTTTTCTTGATTTCTGACTATTTTGCAAATTTGTCAAAGTGTGATGTTTCAGATCATGACAACACTTTATGACAAACAGTCCTAGGGTTACGCGGTTCTTGACTTATATTTTTTTGATTTTACGATGCTCATTAAATAAATGTCAATAAAAAAAGAGCAAGTTTTGAAGTTACAAGGGTCCCTATAAGATCTTAGAGTGCGTGACACAGAGGCTGAGACAATGCCTCAGTGCATATTTTATTTGCCTGTACTATTTTTCTTGTACTATGATGTATAATATGTGTATTTAGATAGTTATTTAGTAATCAAGGGGGCAATATGTGGTATTTAAGGATAAAAATCCACCTTACGCGGAATTTGTGGTTACGTTGCAGCGATAGGGTTGGAGCTCGTTCGTAAACTGATGACCGCCTATATTATGTAAACAAAACCTGAGTAAATACAAAATGTAGTTTTTAAATGATGACATTATTTGTAAGTAAAAAAAAAAAAAAAAAGGTCTCTAAGCCTTCATGACCCTATGCAAGAAAGTAAAAAGTCTCCTATACAGAATAACTGGTTGGGCCTCCTGCAGCAGCAAGAACTGCAACCAAGCATTTGTGATACAGTAACCAGCAATGAGCCTTCCACATAGCCGTGGAAGACTTTTAGCCCAATCTTTTCCACAGAATTGCTTATACTAAGCAACATTGAATGACTTTCCAGCATGGGCTGCCTGATAAAGGTCACATCACACTATTTAAAGTGGATTTAAGTCTGGGGTTTGACTCGGCCAATCCAAAACCTTAAGGTTTTTTGTTTTGAGGCCATCCAGAGGTGGGGTTGCTTGGGTGTATTTGGTAGTTGTCCTGTTGCAAAACTCAAGTGGCTTCAGTCTGAGGTCACAAACTGATGGTCAGACATTGTCCTTTGTCCAATGGTAGACAGCGGAAATTACGGATCCATCGATCACAGCAAGTCGTTCAGGCCCTCAAGCAGCAAAGCACCCAGAGACCATCACACTACCACCACTATGTCTGATTGTTGGTTTGACGTTCTTTTCATCAAATGGTGTTTTATCTTAACGCCAGATGTAACAAGATACACACCCTCCACAAAGTTCTGCTCATGTCTCGTCGGTCCAAAGAATATTTTCTTCATGAGTTTTTGAAGATGTTTCTTGCCAGAAATGCAACTTAAACTTGTGAGGTTCGCCCACCATTCTCCTGCCTGTTCTCTAATGCGGCTAAGTTTGACTCGTAAGTCCATTAAAAGAAATGAAAGGAATTAATTTCAGAACATTTTTCGCTCCTCTAGTTTTAGTATAATCTGCGTGAGTGGCATAAAAAAAAGACCACTTTTGACAAGACTTTAAGTAGATATACCAAAGTGTGACTGGTTTTACTGCTGATAGAACAGAAATGATATCTTGAAGGCAAAAAGGAAAGTCGTCTTGCTTTGTCTTCTCCAGTGAACCTATAAGTTTTCTGTCAATTTCTCTGTTTCTGTTGTAGAGCAGGGGCACTTTCTTTCTTTTAATTTCTTTAAGTTGCATTGTAAACTTACAGATGAAAGAATGCAGATATTTAATAGCTCTGTAAAGCCCTGTCTCAAGAATGATTTTATTTTTTTCTAAAGTACAGGGCCTTTTGCCCAAGTCCTATCTGGAACATCTGCCGTGTGCTTCCTCAGATATCCCTAAGGTGTATTTCACACATTTGTATGAATTTTAATTTAAAAAAATGACCTTGATGCGGGCAAGGTTTGATAACAAGTGAATCCAAAAAGGAAGAAGGTGTTTGTTCAGGGAACATCTGCTTGTGATGGACTCTCCTTTCACAATGATATAAGTTTAAAAACCTATGAATCTAAAGATGTTCATTCAGTGTCAACATTAACAATTAACGTTCCAAAGAGGAACTTAATGTGATTTTATGTGTTGTAGTTAAGAAATGTTTGGTTCGGTCTCAATGAGTGGAAACAAGACAGCTGTCTTTGTGACTGCAGACCATTTGGCTCAAAAACACAGAAAACAGATCTAAAATGGAGAAGGGATGATGTGCAACAACTCTACTAACAGATTAAAATAGAAATGAGGATTTTGTTTTCATAAACCTAAAATAAGCAAAGAACAGGAAGCCTATATTTCACTGAAACATCTGAAACCAACGTTTGCAAATATGAACTTCTGGTGAAACTAAATTACACCAATTATATATTTATTTAAAAGTGATTAACAACCAGATTAACAATTTAGATAATTTTCCAAAAGTCATACCCCACAATAAAAGCATGCTTAAAAAACACTATGTTGTGAATTTGTTCACAAAGAAAAATGGATAAAAAGCAGGTTTAACTCTGTATTACTGGGTGGTTTCCTTCATGCCTCCAGTTTTCATTGAAAAAAAAAAGTTTCAGTAAAAAAAAAATCCTATGTAGTTCAAACCCAAGTAAGAATATTGACTGTGGACTCCATCACCTTAATTTTACTGGTTACAAACAAACAGGCTCTTATATAGTTTCAGGCTTTACTTTATGAATTTTAATAAGATGCATTCCAAGAGGCATTTTTTTAAACATATGTTAAAAGTCTTGAGTCAGAAATCTTTTTGGTCAGCAGCAAAGATCACCGTTGTGACTAATGGTCTTCCATATAAAATATTCTACAACTTTTACACTGTCATTTATAAAGCTATAGGTAGCATGGCGAAATGTTGTTCAATGCAGTATAGATGTTAGAGCTGCTTCTCATATCCTGTACAAAAGTAACAAGTGAGCAGTGAAGACTTTACCTTAGCAAATACCTCATTTATGCAAATAGTGTGCAAAATTTACCTACAAGGACAACAAAGTCAATTAATATTTCTCCATTGCACAAAGTAAAAGATATATAAAATAAGTAGATTAGTAGTATTATTTAATTAGTAGATTATTTAATTGATTTATACTTAAAAAAAAACACACAGGCGTAATCACTATTTAAATATTTACTGTGCTGTTTCAAGTTGAAATAACTGTGTTATTGTGGGATTACAGGGAAGCTTTCTGCAAATATGAACAAATATAAAATGCTAATATAAATTTTTTATTAAGACAGGCATGCGATTTCAAGGGAAACAGTGCAGTGGAGGAGTTTAAAGTAGCCAATCAATCTAGACAAAATTATGATTACCAAGGAAAATTATCCTAGCACTGATTGCTTGTATAAATGAGTTTTGTTAATTTATTAGCCATCAAACAGTGGAGATGACCATTTGATTACATTTTGAATCCCCTGTTTCTCCAGCAGCATCCATAAAGTCGACCTCCCCCCTTCACAATCAACAATCAGAAATTATACGAATTGAGCAAAGGGTTCGGTCGAGGTTTGTACTGATGAATTTCACTAGGAACACACTACAATATAGCGTCTGTTCCTTAACCATCATTCTCTCTAACAATCCAACAATCTAATCTTTTACAAAAACAGCAAGGATGTAAATGAGTGCTTGGTTTTATCATGAAATAACATGTTCAAAGCAGGAACTTGGTTAGACTCTCAATAAAACATGTACTAAAAATTATGGGAAAAGACGGAATCAGAAAAGCAAAACACAGAAGGAGATAAAGGACTCAGCAAAGCAAGCTGCTGTGTATAAGTAGGCTTTGACCTCATGTGAAGAAGGTGCAGTTTGTTGAATATATTAAAGGTTAAAAGGCACCAAAACTTTAATGTATTTTGTTGAGCTGGTTCACCAGAGGTTCACCTGAGAGGAGACCAAAAGCTTGTAAAGCATCAAGAGATGATAGTTAATAATTAAACAATAATACATCATTCTATAGGAAGTAAAAGCTAACAAAAGAAATAGAGAAAAGATGTGTGCCTTTCTGAACTGCTCCAGAGTAAATCCAATAAAAGCATCTTGATTCTGAATAAAATTATCCTTAAACAAACACACAACCACACAATATTCACCTCAAAAATCATCATTTCCTAATTTTTATGGATTTTACTGGCTCTAATAATTTATACAGACATTGATACTGTCACCTGTAAACCTAAGCTCATGGAGAAAACATGCTTTCATATCAGTCTACAAAAGTTGCTAATAACGCATCAAAAGTTTGCTAGAGAAGTCTAAACACTTCAAAATAAGTGTCAAAACAGTTAGGTTGACAAAATTTGGTAGCCGAGCATCAACGTGTGCACCAGTGTAAATGTTGTACCAAGAACCTGTGCACTAACAATCTTGTTGCACTGTTTTTCACACAAGCATACTGAGTTAACTGTTTGCAGCATTTCTACGCAAATAGTTTCTTAGGTTTCTTTACTAGTCTCAGTCAATTAACTGGCTTCCCCTTGAACAATTCATTTCCATGAAATGACAAAGTTGATATAATTCCAACTGCGTGCACACAGACAACTAAATATATACAACACTAGAAGACTATTCAGTCCACTCACAATGGCTGGCAGCTTCAGTCAAGTGCATAATGAGTTGAATTAGATTAAATGACCAATTAAGAGACTAACACAGTAAATAAGCCTGTAGGGATTCCAACAAATGCTGGAGAATAGAATTAAAGTGGAATTAGATTATTGACAGGCTGAATGACAGTTGTGGTCAGACAAACAACTCTATTCCTGTCACAAAGGGAGAGTGCTAGCTGTCGTCAAGGGATGCAATGAGTGTGCACAGGGTTAACCTGTACTAAAACTGAAGTATAATGAACAAATGACACATTAGAAACTAGACTCTAAAGAGAAGCTGTCCTCCGGTGGATGAACAGGAAACGTGTTGATCGTTTTCAGACATGTGTAAGACCGTGCGGCTCCTGACTGAACAGTTTGAGGTCATAGAGAAGAGTTGCATACCTTTGCTGGCACTCTCCACATGCTCCAATTCATCTGGAAACCTTAAAATCTCTTGGTAATCCTCTTCACACTTCTTAGCCAGGAAATGAAGAAGTGTTGTGTCGTGACTGATGGTTTTAGTGTCTCGCAGCTGAGAGAAAAAAAAACAGCAAAAAACAATCCATTAAGAAAATGAAATAATTAAACTGATTTAATGAGATTTTTTTTTACACATATTTATTTTTCAGACGTTTAATAACTTTGTTTGCACCTCAGAGTATAAGAGTAGGGAATGCTTGTTAAAATATGACACTTTTAGTTTTATTTTACCTTGTAATGATTGCAAAGCTTATGGAGGGAATATTCAGTAAAGTTGCAGTAGTACAGCATGCATTAAAATGGCTGATTTATCTATTTATCCATTGTGATGTTATGATGATAGTGCACATTCATTACTCATCTTCACAGCACAGAATACTGTTTCTAAATGTTGCCTTCAACCTGAATGTACAGTCTGTGCAGGTTATAGTTAACATTATAAAGCAGATTTCCATTAGAGTACGTTCCTAACAGGCTGAAAGCGATACCTACATTCTAGGGGATTTCTATACAATGGTTTAAATAAATGACACCAAACATACATTTGCATCCAATTACTGGTTGCTAAATAAAACACATAAAAACAAGAACAAATGCATACGCAGCACATACACATAATTACGCTCCACCCTTGAGAATAACTCAGGCAGGAAATTTTGACGGTGTAGAATCTGAAAAGCATGTGTGTTTCAATTGCATGTCAGTGCTTCAAAACAAGAGTTCCATGTTCATTCCCTACAGTGACTGCTCTGTTGCTCGAAAGCCATGATGGGAAAGCAAATTAGTAACACACACTTCTGTGTATGTACACTTACACATATTTACATACTAATACAAAAACAGTACTATTTGCAATAGGTAAACATACACAGACTTTAACTGCACAAGAAATGTTTTATTGTCTTTCATTGGACAACCTTAATTTAATTTAATGGAATTTCTATTTAAACTGTAATACTGGTAATAACAAAATAGTGCATTTATAATAACTGAATTGGGTAACAGCATTAAATGTCTTTAAAAATAGGACAATTACAGAATCTTATTTGTAAATTTTTACAAACAGCACCATGACTGAAAAAGGCGGTAAAGTATCAAGTGCATTTCCAGGCTGTGACATACTGCTCTAAGCCTCACCTCATAAGATGTACATATGCCTTTCCCAGGAATCTTCAAGCTGAACTAATCTAGTGCCCGTAGAGAGTAGGAAGATGACCATGCTGGGGTTTCATTAAGAACAGGGAGTGTAAATGGAGAGGCCCTGTGGTTCTGGGTAATAAGGCTTGTCTAAGAATTAGTGGGTGAAAGTGGAGGTGTATTTTCATCAGAAGGTGAATATTAATAACATAAAACTGGACTGAATGAAGAACTTGCAAACCAAGAACACCAGTTCCTAAACAGGCCACTATAATTGCTCTTCTCGTGCTCCTTAATATGAGCAACTTTGATTAAAAAAAAAAATAATAAAATAAAATAAAAAAATTACAATAATTAAAAAGATAAATAAATAAAATAAAAATGTCAATTCTGAAAGACAAATTATTATCTATAAAGCATAAGTTACATGAAATTGTCAACATATTTACTGGTTAAGGGGAAAAAAAAACCAACAATGAGGGGGGAGCACTGGTGAATAAGCATAAAGTAAAAAGGACTTGGTGTTAGTTTCACCCTGTTCTACATCATATCAGTCAGTTCAGCTCAGAGGTATAGCA
This sequence comes from Telmatherina bonti, assembly GCF_933228915.1. Lineage (NCBI taxonomy): Eukaryota > Metazoa > Chordata > Actinopteri > Atheriniformes > Telmatherinidae > Telmatherina > Telmatherina bonti. The sequence continues at coordinate 20,194,102 of NC_136610.1, read as the reverse complement.
ACACCTGCTGTGGAGTGTATGTACACAAATCAGACATTCCCAGCATAGACATATAAGTTCAAGGCATCATAAGATTTACCACCATTCCATTTATCTTTCTTTTTAAGTTATCATATACAAACACCCTTTTTTAGAGTAGCTATACTCACAGTGTCTTATCCCATTATATTTTAATAGGGCAATGAGATGTAGTGTGTGCATTCACAACTTCAAACAAATCTGTTCATTTGAAGTAGATGGAAGGAAAAAAAAAAAAAACCAAAAAAAAAAAAACAATGCCTCATTACTGTGTCGCTGAGAGCAACTTCAGAATAATACTATCATTCAGTTTTTTACAACATAACGTGCCCTGAGGTAGCATTATTGCAAATCCCTAACTAGCTGGTACAAAACATCCATGTATAAAAGAACTTAAAATGACAAGCCATATCACAAAGCAAACAAGTTTCTATTTAAATATCTAGATTAGAAATAAATAAATAAAACAACAATTAACAAATAACAGGAGAAGTGGCGATGGGAATATACAAGTCTCACATTAACAGAAGGATTGTCAGCTGCTGATTGCTCAATTTAACTTTTGCAGATGGAGCAGCAGCAAAGTACGAACACATTTTACAGCCGCTCATAAAGCTCCATAATATGCTGCAATAGTAGAAAAGTTGAAGGAAAAAAAGTGGGGAAATGCTTTGTTTGCGATAAACTGCACATGTACCCATGTTTTATCATTTTTTTAAGTCTTTAAATACAAGAAGCGGAGCATTATAAAGTCACCTTATGCACGATATACAAACAGGTGCTTTGATCATGAAGTGTTTAATGACACTGGTAATTCTAACAGCAATTTCAGAGGCGGAAAATGTGATTCTATGAAGACAAGGTCACATTAATGTTAGGTAGCTTGTTACCAAATCAAGTACTTAATAGATTGCTTGTTCTGTTCAACTTAAATTGGAAATAAATCATTGCCATGCAGTCTTTAATTATTAAGGAGAGCCAGTCAACATGTTTCCCCCTCAGTATGCCAAGGGAAGTACAGAGTACCAATATGTTTTTCCTGTTTTTGAATCTTTTTTTTTTTTTTTTTTAATCAAATATTGATTTCAAATATGTACATCCGAATGTGCTTTTTCTTTTTTTTTTTTTTTTAAGCACATCATCTTTCTAAACTTAGAGCACATTGAAAAAAAAAGTAATGTGGTCATACACTTGAAAGAATTTACCTATTTCCAATAGTTGTCTCCTGTTGAGACTATTCAAATGCTTATGTGACTGAAGCACTTGGGACATACTTTGCTCTAAACCAGATTCCCTCGGCATCTTCTGGCATCCATGTATGAAAACACTTATCAGACCAAACTGGCTTTTAAGAGATTTGTCTGGTCTGGACAAAACAACAGTCCAAATGGAGGGCTAAATGTTGTAAGCAAAGGTGGATCCAAATGTTCTTCCCCCACCGCTTATTGCCATCATCAACCTCCTCCCTGATGAGCCTATTAGGTACCCTCGACCTGCTGCTCAGGGGGCCATTTGCTTGATTGACTGAAGTGAGAAAGCATACTTTTTTTTTTTCATCTTGCCCATCAATAATGGCCCAATCAGCCCCATGAGGCGTTACCAGGGCCGACACTGACACTCAGTGCGGAATCAGTCAGCTTGCAGGAATATCAAAACCAGACTGCATTCCCCATAGTAAAGCCCTTCCAACATACTGTAGAGAACCCGCATAATCACTGGCTTCAAACTGACAGTGGTGGTCTTTGGAAGTCATATATTATTATTCCATCAGTCCCGTATTTTTCATCATTTCCAATGCCATATTCATTCAAGCTGCTTTCAAAGGAAATCCAGCTAATGGATATAAGTATGACTAACATCCAAGTTAGCTTTGGCTACACAGATGCAATACTTCAAGGAAACATATCCTTATTCTTGCCATATCCCCCCACAAAAAAAGAAAAAAACTTTTACAAACGGATTGTCAATATTGTTTCCCTTGTGATTAAATGGGGATATTAATGTAAGGTGCTGTGTGTTTTGGCAGTACGTTACCTTGCAGAGGAAGCTGACATTGAAACCAAATGTTTGCGCGTTCCTTGAGCCGGCGTTCATGTAATTGCCAACCAGCAATATCAACTCCAGGAGTTTGCTGAAGCCTTCACTCTTCTTCACCTCTTCGCAGGCCAATGTGACACTCATGATGTCGGGCCGGATGTTATTCACCTGCTCCTCAAACGTCAGCTTAAACAGAATGCCATTGAGACGCGATCGTAGGAGCTTCACAGAACTCATCTGGTAGGTAAAAAAGGAAAGGAGTACTAAGTAGTTTGCACTGCAAAACAACAAAAATTATTATCAGTCCATTACTGGTTGCAAATTATGCCATGAAAGTGTGTTCAGCTGAAATATTGTCCCAAAATATTGATTCCATGAACTTGTTTGCAGTTTTATCTGATTTTGTTCAGATTTGCTAAAAATGCAAAACAGATAATAACAAGATAAAGGATGACAATTTATCATTCTGATTCAAATCAAACAAGGAAAATATGCTACTGCTGACAATCATGTGCGATACAACTCCAAAAATGCACATTTTGTATTTTGTTATCAGCAGAGTTGGCCATTCCTGGTCCGGACAGTAAAAGTCCTGCCATGCTTTTGGATCTACCTGTACATTAAGAACAGGTGTTTTCACTAACAGGCCTGTTTACCTGGCAAATAAACTGTGCTCATTAAAGTCAGCTCGTTTGATGACTGGTCGGAACAGCTGCCGGACATGTTACATGTAAATGTTAGCATTAACTAGGTACAATTAAGTAAAAAAATAAATAAATAAACATGACTACTCAAAGTCATGATTCCTGCCGTTTATGATCTGAGGGATACCTGAAATTTACTGGATTAATTGGTGTAATTTATTCTCATCTGACACCAGTTCAAGACCAAGAAGAAATCTCTTGTTTGATTTCAAGTGTAATCACTGCCGTAGCTAATGAACTGAAAATCAGCTACACTCTTTAGCAAATGAGATTAACCCATTTGCTACAATTTCTCCCCTCGTACAATCTTCCATTTAACAGATTTGTTATATATAACAGCCCCAAACCATATTTGAAGGCTCAAGAGTGGAGTCACCGAAGGGAACGGGGGTAGGAAGGATGGATGAATAAATGAATAGGGAATTAAAGCAAATAATATACGGAATGTAGCAATACGCACACACATATACACGCATGGTCTCTCTCCATCCAGTTTCTTTGCAGACATGTGTGTGCGCACACAACAAACAAACTGGCACATTTACTCACCCCACTTTCTCACTTGAACTGATTTGTATACAATAAGTGGAAATCATGCTGAAAGCAAGTGCGTCGCTGACAGCACAGGCAGAGGAAAGGCTTGAACATTGCTTATTTCCCAGGGGGAACCAAATATCTCAGCAAAGAAGAGCTGCTTCATCAGTAGAAAGGTATGTGATCACAATATTGGTGAGATCACCAGGGAAACTGCCACCTCGTGTTTTATTACATCCTCTAAAAGATATAGGTAGAAACACTTCAATGAGTAAAGGGAATTATCAAGCATGTCTGCAGCCCTCTGGGTGTGACTTAGCAACTTTTGCAAAAGAATATTTTTACATTCCAGTTTTGTTGTGCACTTAAAAGCCAACGTTTCCGATTAGACGCCATAAAGTACTCATACAGATGAGTAAATAGATGGAAAGGGCTGCTAATTAAAAAGTAATTGCAGCTGTAACTAAGTGGAAAGGTCAACGCATCTTCATGACGCACTTTGCTTTCCTACAACAGATTAATGGTGTAACTGTTTCACCATACACACTCAGACTTTCTCATGAGAAGATGTAAAACCCAATAAAACGCATCCTAATGGGAAAAGGGAACAAGTACACCTTGTTCTAACATCGGCGGGAAACAGGTAAATAAAAATGTAAACAATGTTTGAAATTAACTATGAAACTCATGATCAAACAGTTTTAGACCAAATTCTTCTGATGGTTACTTTCAGGGTAGTATTCCAATATTTTACCCAAGGCATTATTTATATAGCATCTCGAAAAGGCCGAACTTTCTATGTTCATGTTAAATTGATTAAAGGACGGGGATACATCACCAGCATGGTTGACTACAGCTGCACACTTTTCAAAGACTGTTATTACAGACAGGATTCATAGCCTTAGGTTATGATTTTATCATGAGACAACATTGACAGCTGATGTCAAACTACAGCATTCACAAAGTTTTGAATTCCCATAAAAAATTATTGAACTATTCTTTGCTCAAGTCAAAAGGATTTTTTGTAACTGAATCCTCTGTTTCTTTTTTTTTTTTTTTTTTAAGATGCATAACAGAGTTCATCTAAGTTACTTTTGATACTTTTTTTTTCCTGTTAGGTGTTTAAATTAAACATAACTGGAAAGCAGAGGAAGCGTTTCTGAATTCATAATATGTTAATGGTGTAGTCTTTAATCTTTCAGTGACTGAATCAAACCGTTGCCCTGAAAGTTAAAACAATATTTAAAAATAAATAAATAAATTGAAAAACTGATGAGAAAACAAGCAAAAAAAAAAAAAAAAAAAAGACATTGTGGGATTTTGGAACTGTGCATACAACTATGTTTGGCTGTGATAGAGTGACACAGTGGGAGTTTGCATGTGTATACTGTGTTGTCATGTTAAAGGCCAGTAAATGACACTCACCACAATGCCAAATTGCTCTGACTCCACCAGTTCGTCATATTCATTCTTCAGTTCAGCTAGAGCGCTCAGTTCTTTCTGCTCAGGCAGATTCTTTATCAGGTTCTGCAAAATGGAAGAGCACACAAAAACACACACATCAACAAGGGGTTTAAAAAAAAAACATTTTATTGCTATGTTGAGATGAGAGGAAAAGAAAACACTAACAGTAAGAAATGAAGGCTTTTAGAACTTGAAAGGGTTTTTATAGGTAAAGAGTAGTTATGTAATTCAACTCACCTGGTTAAACAGCACGCTTTTTAAAGATACATCATTTGTTTAAAGTTCTATATTAATACTTCATCCTGTTTTCTAGCGTGCCCTTACCTATATGCAGTGTAAATCTCATCAAACATTCAGACTCAACAAGACATATCACATGCAAAACTTAGCTTAGACTTTTTTCTAAGCCAGTAATAAACATTATACATTTAATTCTAATACACAACATTTTATTCACTACGGCACCGTTGTCTGTTTGCTTATGGTCTCGCTGAGTGCACTAGGTCACACAATTACTGCTCACTGTTGGATGTGACTGGGAAAATTGTGGCCCTAAGCCAATTACCAAACATGCCAGCGACCCTCAGATAGCCGACCTTCTCCTACATAATGCACATCACCTTGCAACTGTCTATGAAACAAATACAATAGGTCTGCCATTAATTTACTGCTGCCTGATAAATTTCTTTTGTACGAGCAGAAGAAAACACGATGCAGCTGGTGGTGGTGGGGTTGAAGATTAAGATGGAGATGAGGAAGATAATGGGAGGGGCTGCGTTTTCTGTAAATGTTAATTGTTTGTGTGAAGGTCAGCCAAGTTAATAAAATTGACCACAGCGACTTTTCCCCCTCTTTTTCTCAGAGGAGAAGAAGAGAAAGAGGTGCCCTTTCCAGGTCTTTGCAAAGCTTCCTTCCTCATTAGTTCCTCAAATTTATTCAGTGGGAGCCGACAGGCGTTGGACCACGTGACCAGATGGAAGCCCAGACAGAAGAAACAGAAAGCAGACGCTGCTACTGGGCCACTGACCATGTTCTAGACCTCTGCAGCCATCAGAGTCAACACAGCCAAAGTCTACTGCCCACTAATGATGACATCTCTGTCTTTCCCTCAGGGAATTCAGTAATATAAAAAGTAAGCCATACTGCAAGCCTCGGAACCTTATTTGGGTTGAAGTCATTAAATCAAATGCTGTTTTCTTTTGCCAAAGCTCCAATTAGGGTCTGCAGCAGGCAATGGTGCCTTCATAATGAAAGCTTTTGATCATATGAGCAGAAGCAGAAAGAATTGTTGTTGACAATAAAAAATAAAAAATAAAAAATAAAAAAAAAAAATATATATATATATATATATATAATATATATATATATATATATATATATATATATATATATATATATATATATATATATATATATATATTATGTGTGTGTGTGTGTATATATAATTTTCATTTAATAAATTGTTCCTAATCCTGCTTCATACCTTGATTCTGGCAGTAAGATTTTTTTTTTTTTTTTTTTTTTGCATTTTTATGTCATCTAAAAATGCAGCTTTTAGATGATGTAATAAGCTTTGAAGGAAGTTTCAGCAAACTTCACACACTCGTCACCATGTAAGAGATAAGCAGATATAAGCAAAATTTAACAAACAATATACTGGGAGAGAAGAGGAGTAAAATTAGCAGCTAGAATAAAAAAAAAAAAAGTTCTCTGAAAATGCATCGACTGCAGGAGGACACCATTCATTGATTTCAACAGTTACTTCTGATAGTAATCCAATTATTTCTAGCGCTCGTATTGTGCTAATAAAAACTGGGGTGTATTTTCACACACGTACAGTATGTCTATTCCAATCCCTTCAGAGTGGTTTGACATAATATACAAATATAGCCGTAGATCATCTTCGGTGTAAAAAGTCTGCCCTTCTCCATGCTGATATGACATATTTCTACCTCAAGTGAAGCTATAGACACAGATTTCCAGTACAAACATGAAATTCATCTAAAAACCATTTTGAAAATGCCACCACTAAATGCATGACACACTCCAGGTACTGGAACACCACAACCCACTTGTGCTTGTCATTTCATTTGTCTGTCATCTTGTTAATTATCAGAAACCCCACAGAGTACAATTGACACAAAGGCAGCGCCATATGTGAGACAATGTGAGAGACAAGGTGATGATGCTGGGCCAGACTCCTCACAACGGGCCACCAGACACGCACGGCAGTCTAGAAGAGATTACTGAAATAATGCTAGCATTACTGCACGTTCATTTAGCTCCTTGAGTGACGATGAAGGCACTACACATCAGCACATATGACAGGATTCAAGGAATCGTGAGGGAACGAATTCTGCAGCGTTGTGCTGAGTTCATGTCTCTGTATCTCAGCACCTTTCAGCAGCTCCAGCTATATAACGGTCTTAGCCGTGTTTGTATTTATTACGGTTCCAGCAGCAGGCACATTTTTGTCTACCACACATCCCTCTGTTCATTCTTGCTACGATAAAACAAATACATATATGTTAACCATCAATCACTGTGCGCCTTGATTTAAGATAGCAGAATCATTTCATCTTTGCCTGGGACAGCAGGAATCCAATAGTACGAGTCAGCACAATTATTTCCATCAGTGTGAAAACATCTGAAAACACAACACAGGGATGTCTGTCTATTTCAGTTTGTGAAGAAACCACATAAAAAACATGCATCAGATTGTTAATGGTTGTTATTTCGGTTCTGAAACAGATTAGGTGATCATTGCACTAAATAATCAATGTAGAGAAGAGATTTACTGACAGCAGGTCAAATCAAGGACTCAGAGAGCCCAGCAGTACCGCTGCAGCTTTCCCCTCACAGCAAGCTGCAGATACACAGTTCAGCCATCGTAGATGTGGGCAAAGTTACTCTACCATCGCTACCCAGACTATGAAAGTCATGTACCTGAAGAAGGGAAGCAGCTGAGAGGGTAAAAGAGTGTGAAAGTAATGAGATACAGGCTATGGTTGAGTAAACATTTGTCGAGGATGACAGTATCTGTAGGGCTTGTACTTCCATACTTTGATCTCTGCTGCTGTCAGCCAGCTTCCTGTGAATCGAGTTTACAGTTTCAAAGCAGCTGCAAAGCCGTGCCAAATTAATACCGGACAGTAACGGGCATGCATTAGTCATAAAATTAATCAACCTGTTTAGAGTGCTGCAAGAGGTTAAAGATAGCGGGTGCTTATGTAGTGGAGCGCTAGTGAAAAGATATGCAACTTCTGGACTTACATCACATGAGATGTTCATAAAGCGTTGTCTAAACAGTAATGTGAAAACAATAAAGAAACCGGAGAACCTATCAGGTATCATCTATGAAGCATGAGCTGATGAAAAAGCTGGGTCAAATAAAGCGGGAATAAAAGAAGAGTGGCTCAGGTGCGTTCTGGGTAAACTGTGTTCATTTCTGAAAGGCCTATGAGAGGTCTGTAACAATGGCAGAAGAAGAGGCGATAAAACTGCCAAGTGCTTGTCAGGTGATTTTGCCCTTTTAATTGATTTCTCTTTAATTTCAGGAGACAGGAAAATGTGGTGCTCTGCCTCGGCTTTGTGATGAGGACCGGCCAGGGACCGCCATTTTCCTGCAGTGAAACCTCAGCGGGATCCCAACCCGGCTCGCCGCAAATCACCAAAGACCTCAGTTTGAATCAATAACGTACTAATCAAGAGAAGAAAGGACTTTTCAGAGTTCAGCAAGGTGTTAATCTCAAACCAGTTGACACTTTAAAAAGAAGAAAAGGAAACAAATAGAAGGTCAGAACAACCATAAAGGTGAGGTTCTTATTCATAAGAGCAAAGGCAGTTTTACTGGATAAAAATGTGAATACGAAGCACAGCACTTACTATTTTCAAAATTCATATATAAATATTTTGATACAGATTTTTATTTATTTATTTATTTATTTATTTTTTGTATTTATTTTTGTTAAGAACTGTATTGCTGTGGACAGAATAATGCCACTAAACGTATGTGTGTGTGTGTGTATGTGTGTGGGTGGTGGTGGTGGGTGGGGTAGAGGAGGCGGGCATATATCCATATCCAACACGCATGGCCCATTGACATAAAGCTGCTGACATTTTAGGAGTAAAGCCAAGCCAACTTTATACATAAAGCACATTCCAGCAGCTACTGCTGAAAAGAGTGCTGAATATAAAACAATTAAAATATTAAAACATAAAAAAATGAAACAAAAAAACAAACATAAAACAACGAAACTAGTAAAAGCAATAAAATAAATAAATAAATAAATAAAAAAATCAAGCAATAAAAGCAAACTAATTCTGAGAAGTGGGTCTTGATAACGGATCTAAAACTGGACACAGATGAAACCTGTCTGAACTTCAGTGGCAAAGAGTTCCACAGAGCTGGTCTTGCCACAGAAAAGGCCCTGTCCCCTCTGAGCTCCCTCCAAGTTCCCTAGACCTCCAGGAACAGCTGATCTGCTGACTGGAGGGCCTGGGAAGGGGAGTACATGTGTAGCAGCTCAGAGAGGCAGGGCGGGGAAAGGTCGTTTAAAGACTGAAAACAAAAATAAAACAATTTTAAAATGAATCCTAAAAGAACAGGCAATGTGGCTAAAACAGGATAAATGTGCTCTCCTTCACGTGTTCCCATCAACAGAAATGTAGCAGCATTCTGCACCAGCTGCAGACGGGACAGGCATTTTTATGCGACACCAAAGTAAAGAGCGTTGCAGTAATCGAGCTGTGTTGTTAGAAAAGTGTGTTACCGTTTCAAAATCTTGCCTTGAAAGAAAATGTTTAGCCTTTGTTTTTAGGTGAAGGGGTAAAAAAAAAAGTTTCCAAAAGAAAAGAAAAAAAAATCACTTTATTTCACGTGTTTCCACATTGTCAGGTTGATATAATTAATTTTTTTCCCTACATCTTTTTTTTTTTCAATAGCTTTAGATCATTTGATGTCATAAAATACCTATTAGCACAGTCTGTCATGTTCAGCAATTAAGTCAAACTTAGTGGGGGGAGAAAAAAAAGGAATATAAAGAAGTGACAAATCTTGTCTCACAGGCAGGTATGTTAAACGTCAGTCATACAGGCTGTATAGTGTTTAGAATTTACACCCTGACAAAACCCCACAAACACCTCAAATCTCACTGTGAGCAAAGCTGCAGAGGTAGACTGACAGGCGACAAACTTAGCGTGACAGATTCTAAAATCGCATTAAACTAAATGAGAAATGCAGTTTAAAAAGAAAACGCAAACACTGAGAGCGAGGAAAACAGGTGGAGAGAGGGATGGGGGAGGGATTATTTTTTGCATTTGGGCTGGAAAATCCTGACATACTTAGTGTGACTTCTTTTTTTTTTTTTTTTTTTAAAGAATAAAATATGTAGGATTTTTTTTCTGCACACCAAAGAACTTGAATTTATTGTGGAAGGTGTAGAACAGAATTAACAGTGAAACAGGGAGGAAAAAGAATAAAACTGCTGAATTTGGAGAAGAATTTTAAATGGAAGAGGTAAAAGCAGTAAAAAAGGAAAGAAAAATCTAACAAGATATGCGGTAAACACAGGTTTGTGTGTGTGTGTGTGTGTGTGTGTATTCCACTAAAAGCTTTTTTTTTTTTTTTTTTTTTGTATTATTTTGACAACTGTATTTGAAAATATGTGGGCCTGTGGTACCAACAGATTAAACATTCACTGTTGCTTCCTATTAAACAACATCTTCATATCTGAATGACCCCTTTTCATGCATGCATTAATAAAAAAAAACAATTATACAATTTTTAAATATAACATTTCACTTCTACGCACAACTGCATTATATTCTTTTCTTTATTATTGATTATTTAAATGTACTTGTTTTATTGATTTGTTTTAATGGATTTTATATATTTATAAAATATTATATATAATCTTAAATATACTATGTGGATATTTCATAAAATATAGCTGTATTATTTTAAATTCCTATTTATTACAAAGGCAAACTTGCATGAATACAATGCATGCACTTATGTCCAACAATATCATATATTAGTTTATTGTTCATTGAGTGGGATTGTATTGGATGACTCATCAACATCCACTTAAGTGGTTCATTTACACATATACCATCCTCATTCATGAATATGCAAGACAGAAAGGTCGTGAATAGGTGTCCACTATAGTGACCACTATGCATGGAAGGGTTAATAAAAGTTTCTCTGGTTTGCAAAGGAAGCTCAAACTCCACGTCAAACACTTTCTCTGAAACAAAGCTTTCATTGTGGGGAAAAGTGGATGCACTTTCCCTGTAATAATTCTTCATTTATGATTATTGTTCCTGGGCAATACAGTCGTCTGACTACAGAGCCCGTATATGAGACTGTCAATCAAATAAGGAGAGAGCAAGCATGCAAAACATTAATCGAAATTAATTTGTTTGTGGATTCTGCTGTCTGAGAGTGTCTCTTTGAGTGATGTGCCATCTGTCACAGCAACAAAGACACAGAACAGGAAAATGAAAACAGACCCCCCCCCCCCCCCCCACCACCACCACCACCACCACCACCACCACCATCCCTGCCATTCCATTATGAAAATACACTATCATGCCAGAGGAGGAGCTGAGTGAAATGCACATAATCAAAATTTAAGTGATATGCTGTATTGTGCATGAGCTCACTTGTGTGTGTGTGTGTGTGTGCTTTTCAGTGTGTGCATGAGTGCGAATGCTTCTGATCAAGATTCAACCTGAGAACAGTGTACCTGGCCAAGACCCTCTGGCCAGAGATCAGCCGCTTGGTGAAGATCAGTGAAAAGTACATGGTGTCTCTTGGGTCCTGGCCATCAATTTCTGAAGCCCATCTTAATACTGCACCAAACTCACACACTTCTCTCCCTTTCCTCTGCCTCTACTTTTTGATTTTTACTTTGTTTATTCGACATCTCCCCTCCTTTCCTGACTTATGTCCCCAACCGAACCAAATCCGCATAATGTATTTCACGTTTCATTGTCAAATTAGCATTTGATGCAGAAGTGTTATGTTCTGTGTGCCAAAATAAACCTCAATTAAGCCCATGGGGGGCTCGTTTCTCCTGCTTAAGCTCTAATCCAACATGCCCATACTTATCGCCTTGTCCCACATGTGCACTTTTACACTGTGAAAACGATGCCCAACAATGTGCCAGTCCGCTACCATCACCTGTTACAGCAGAGAACAAAGGCTGGCATGGGCACTGCCAGACCCTGCAGCCAATGAGAAACCGCATGTAATGATGGGTCATGCATATGGATGAGAGCGCCGCTGATGTGGATGATTGACAAGACAGATAAACAATAATAACAAGCAAGGCTAGTTCGAAAGACTCCTATGAGACCTGGTGGAAAGGTTGTTGCCATGGCAAGCTGACGGGAAGGAGTGAAAAGCCAAAGCTTGCAACATTTGTGTTCACTTAGACAACCTCGTCGGAGTGTTTGGCCGCGGTGTGACACGTTTTTTGCATTTACGACAATCTGAGAGAAATGGCTCATTATTATACATCATTTACACAACAATCATTCATTTTCTATACCACTTATTCCAATTCAGTCACAGGGAAGCTGGAGCCTATCCCAGCAATTAGCAGGTGAGCGGCAGGGTACACCCTGGACAGATCGCCAGTCTATTGCAGAGCCAGCACAGAGAGACAAACAACCATTCATGTTCAAACTCACTCCTACGGAGAATTAAGAGGGAGAACCAATTAACCTAACATGCACCTCTTTGTATGATGGGAGGAAGCCAAAGTACAGATAGAGAAGCCACGCTTACACAGGAAGAAAATGTATGTGGGGAGAGGGGTTTGACTGTTCCAACGAGTAACATTCTTGCTTTGCAGCTGTGGCGCTAACCCCCACACCACTGTGAAGCCCATTTATACATCGATATTTAGTAATAATGGCAAAATCCAGAGGGAGTGGAGAAAAACATGTTTGAGAACAGGAGAAAGATTCGTTAATGGTATGTACAGCCATATGTCACCACTTAAAAACACCCAGGGGTCATGCTGAAAAGAAACGCAAAGGATAAAATGTCAAATGTGCATGGATTGATGATGTGAGATTGCTTCAACTTTGATGCAGCACTCCCCACATTTCAGGATTTTTAACATCCTACAGCTCAACCTAATTCATTTAATGAATACAAACATTTCCTACTGTTTTCTCAAAAGCACTAGTATGTTGACCAATGAGCAGACATGACGTGCGCAGACTGACTCATTGGAACATGCTGAGTTGAACTCCAAGACATGCTGAACCTTTTTTTTTTTTTTTTCTTCTTTTTTGTCCCTGCTTTTCTTTCATACAGTGCATTTGCACACAACATAGTGCAACACTAATTATAAGTGAATAGCAGTGGTGCAGTATTATCATTAGCCTTTCCTTTTGAAAAGAAGATGGGGTAATATAAAATACATTGGCAGGCATTAAACATTAAGAAGCCACTCTGATATTCTGCAAAACAAGCCCCCAGGGTCACATCATCGAGTTAGCTTACCACACGCACCAAAAAAACTGGGCGTGCTAAAACATTTAGTGATGACTTTCTCATATCAAGCACCCGGATCACATGGCATATTTTAAGTAGGGGTGTGAGATGAAAAAAGAAAAAAAAAAAGGCTGATCAGCTGCAGCCTTCAGAATTGTCTTACTGTTGATCTTCATGTATAACCCTCTGAAACAAACATCTATTTATTTTGTTGTTAGTAGATCCATTCAGCTGCAGGAAAATCACTGAAACAGCCATTCATAGCATGACAATCTTCAAAGAAAGAGAGAATAAAAGACTTGTCTTTGATTGTACTGCATCTTTTGGTGCAATCTGACCTGGTAGCAGCAATGTTTTGTCAGAATGAGATTAAATAAATAAAAACAACATGGTATGATTAAGTTAAAACTGATATGCAAGTGTGGTGGTTTTTAAATATTGTTGAAACAAACTAAGAACCTAAATCTAAAAATTGAGCACAAGCATATCTCAGTTGAACTACCTGCTTTTAAAGCAACCAGTAAACCATCTTTCTATTTATCTATCTATCTAAGGTCCGTCTGTATTATATCTACATGCACAATGGTGGGATGGATAGATTGTCATTCAATTTCATTTTGAACATCTATTATGAAGCTTGTATTATATTTAATATTTTATACAATTTTGAAGTTAGTTGTTTTCTTCACTTTAATTTGGAAGACTGCATCTGTTATCTTTGGCAGAGTGAGTTCATTATGTTTTAAGTCTTTATTTGTCATAAGATCATTACTGAAAAGATGATGGACATGTGTGATCCTTTCTCCTCCCATCTGCAGTGGAGAACAGCTGTTTTATAAAGATGAAAATGCAGACTATGCCATAAAGTAGTGAGTTTACAAAGTGTAGGAGTAGAACTTGGCATTCCCAGAACCTTCCACCAGGCTTTCAGGGTTGCAGAATAGTGTTTTTGATGCTGCTGTGAGTTTTGGGGAAGGTATTAAGAAATGGTAAATCTGATCTTTTTTGTTTTCTGTAATAAATTTATTCTAACTGTATCAACAAGCTGTTACAGTTTTTATTTCATTGATCCATCTAAGTAAGTACTACAGTTGATTTGCTAAGAAATAATAGAAGAAATGTGGTGCTCCAAATCCACGTTAAGACTTATTGTTCAGAAGAGTGGAGTATTTGATATTTGCTTTTTTTGTTTTTCCAATTTAATACTTTAAAACTGTGAGACTGAAGTGCTGAGTAACTGAAACCATGTTTTTGTTGGTATAACTAGAAGTATTGAAGAAAAAAAAAATCTGCTGGATCATTTTCATTTTGACTATAACTTTATGTCCTATAAGTGAGAGTGGAAGATTTGACCAGCATTTAAGATGAGCTTGTTCTGTTTGGAGAAGTTGGAAGTAATTAAGTGGAAATAACTTTGACAGCTTGGCAGTAATAATTCCTAAATATTTAATGTTGACATCCTTTAGGAGGATCTAAGCTGCAGAATCCCAGGCACGGTCTAAGAGTGGGAGGACGTTGGATTTATTCTAACAGATTGTGTAGTTGGATGTTTAAAAAAAGTTGTTGATGATTTTGAATGTTTCTTGTGCTAACTTGTTTGGGTTCAGCAAATGCATTAAAATATCATTAGCATATAACACGATAGAGTTTATGTCTGATGAGAACCGTTATCCTTAATCACGAAAGTAACCAAGAAATTCTACTCATTGATAAAGAAAAGAAAAAGAAAAACAAACAGCTATGTGGTTGTTTGGGTCAAGTTTGAATGTTTAGCCTGACCTTAGACATAAAGTCACAAAGTTCGAGGTAAAAGAAATGCAAGAGCTTTAAGCAGATATTTTAGGATTAGTAACTTTGCTAAACCAACATTAAAAGAAAAAAAAAAAAAAAAGTCCCACAGAGTCGAAATTTTAAATGAAGCTGAATACCTGCATGCATTTATAAACTGCATGAAAAGTTTCTGTCATGGTGGGTGGTTTTTGTGTAATCTTTAGTTCTTGTTTTCTGTTTTATTTTGTAGTTTTTCCTGTTTAGCTCCCTTGTGTATTGTTTCCTGTTTTTGCTTCTTGTTGATGAGCTCCCCTGGTTTGAGGTCCTTATTTACTTCACCAGTTTGTTATTGGTCCCTCGGTGCATTTATACTCCTCGGTTTTCAGTTTCCTTTGTCGGATCATCCGTCATGTTCCTCCGTCCGGTCTTTTTGTTCATTTACTTTTGGATTAAAACAATTATTCTTGCATTCCACCTGCCTCATGCCTCTTTGTCCTGCATTTGGGTCCACATCTCCACAAACTGTGAGAGTTTCATTGTGTATACTTTGAGAACACTTCAGCGGGATGCAAAAGTTGCCATTATTAAATACCCTTTGTAATTACACATTAACACCAACGCACTGAGGCCAATGTAACAATGAGCTATGATGCTACATGGAGAAATTACAAACTGGCCCTGGAAATGCTAAACTATAATGAACACAGAACCAACATCTGTGTTTGTTTGATGGGAGTAGAAAGGAGCTGAAATAGCTTTTGTGCCTGGGGGGAGCATTAACAGATAGTCAGCATGTACTGTAGATAACTAATCAGTTTTTATACTAATCACAATGAACAGCTTCTAAGATGTGCTAATGAAGCAACAAGGGGAAGCATGATAGTCCAGCAAAACCTTAATACAAGAACAAAAACACAAATGGGCAAGGAAAGAAAATGTCTCTAAAGTTTACAAAGTATCTCTGTGAAGTAATCCAATAGCCTAAAAACTAATACTACTTAATCCCCTCTACTGCAAATAAGAAATCTATCCAAGAATGCCTTTGGACACGCTCCCTGTCAGAGATGCCAAGCTGTGAGTAAAACAACATCACTGTCAGAGAACTTATTTAGCAAATTCCCATCAATCGTCGCCAAAGTTTTATTCTCCAAACTGCTGACCAAACCACCTTAAAAACATCACAGGTTAAAAATAGACAACATATCTCTTCATTTATGTGATGAAGACCTTTCATTGTGTCCAATACAAGCATACTTGTGTCATTTTTCATCAACATTTCATTCAGAATCTAAACAGGTAAAAAAAACAGGTAAAAAAATAAAAATCCTTGGGTGAAATGTTTGTTCTGTTGAATATAAAACACTTAAAAAATGTGGAACTTGTGATGACACTCAAAATAAAACAACATCATCTTTGTGTGAACTTCCAACACAAAAAAGAATACAAAAGAGATGGTAATCAAAGAACGATTACCATGGATACCACAGATAAAGACTGTAAGTTTGCATGTTTATCCTTCTGCATCATATTTGTTCCCAGTCTTTGGCAAATTACTGATCACAACACAGACTTGTGATCACAGATTTCACAGTTAAGCTGTCATTCTGGGACAAAGAAGATGGGAGAACTCTTAAAGAAATTCAAACACTGAAGGACAGCCAGCTTAAATGAACAGCAAGATCATGAGCATACATATGCTGTGATGTCTGCAGTACCAGAGAGGACAAATATGCACCCAGACAGGATACCACCACAAAGGAACTAGGGGACTAGCTGTCCTGTAATGCCAAACTGGACAATAGAACCAGGGCTCTGAAGCCCAAAGCGCATGGACCTGACTCTTCCCACACAAACAAGGTCCAAAGGACCCTTCCCTTGCTGATTCTGTTAGCCAGCAATAATAGCAACGAATAGCTTTGTCAAGCTGTCAGTTCTTTAAAAGCGGCCCTTTGCCAGGTTTTCTGAGACTTTACCTGCTTCCACTGAGCCCGTGTGTATTGTTGCTTTTCATTGTCCTGCTTATCTCATTGTTAAACCGCTATCATAGCGGGGTGACTCTGCCGTCTTTCTGAATTTGATGAAGCTGACCTGATATATACAAGTGACCTCTGTCCACCAGCACCATGAATATTGTAAGCAAATGAGAAACAGAGACAAAGAGTGTGACAGAGAGGTAGACGGCATGCAAATGTGATTGTGTATTCACGCGAGCGGGGAACTAACACATATTTATTGTTTGGATGAAAAATGACACAATTGCACAGGGAGCAGAAGACAAAGAGATAACTGACACATCTATCCATTTGCATGGGCCATACGTATGTTTGCACGCTGGGCGCATGAAGATGAAAATAAGTGTGGAATTGCGAGAAATTATGTGGAGCACAGATGAATGGTGGGAGCCAGGACTGTCTGCCAGCATTCAGGGATGTGTACATCATCTCTGAGGCGTTGATGGGCCCTAATGCAGAATAAGGAGAGCCAATCAACTCCTATCTATCCACTCTGCCGGGGTGACACATCGTAGGGGTACTTCAAGGCCAGCGCACTGCCACATTCTGCTGACAAATCATTACATTAGACATGTCAACGCAGGAGGAAGATAATAAGATTGAGTTACAGAGTTTCAGATACATTATGAACACCTCTTGCTTCCTTCATTCCTTCCATTCTCAATATACCCTTCGTTTATTAATTCCCTGCTTGACTGTCACGGGCAAATTCATGAATGAATAAGAGTTTTGCGGACCCCGAGAGAGGACGACATCACTGTCCATCATCACAGAGATGTTCTTTGGAAATGACTAATAAAGTTTTTTATTTTTTAAGGTTGTTTTGTCCTTTGTTGCTAAGAGGTCATGTGCAGCTATAAAAACACCTGTAAATGTTAGCAACACAAAATGCTAAAACAACAACACACACATCACATTTTTTAATTAAATAAAAGCTAACATACAGTGCAAGGCAATAACTTATATTTTCAGACAGCCTTGTGATGAACAGTCAAGATGAAACGAGCAGTTAAATATTGGTTCAATTCAATTCAACTTTATTTGTATAGCGCCACTTCACAACAGTGTTGTCCCAGGTTGATAGAAGCTAATAATGAAAACGAAATGATGCAAAATAAGTTTTGGGGACTCTGGGTATAGTTGATCAAATGACAGGACATAAACCATGAAAACAAACAAAAGTTCTTTGAGAGAGAGAGAAACCCAACATTGTTACATTTCAAACCTGTGTTAATGTCTGTTTCCATTAGAAAAATTAAGATCTGGACGGCTCTTGGCAAGACACACTAGTAAAGTCCCATTCATTCTCTGCAAATGTTTAAAAAAAACATATCCATGTTGTTACCAAATATCTCTTGTCCTGATATGTGTACAGCGTTACCAGAGTTGCTTTGAAAGGCTACAAACCACAATAAAAAAAATTAAAAAAAAAAAAAAAAAGAATAGCACACTCCCTGCAGCGCCATCTGACCATAGCCAGCTTTAACAATATGCCAACTCAGCACATCGTCTGCTGAAAGGCTTTCCTCTCTGCTAGGTATGAGACAAATTCTAGAGGGAAGCCCGGCTGAAAATTTGGCTTCTGCATTTAGAAGGACTGGCATTGTTTGCAGAGTAAAGGATGGACACAAAAATAATGTTTGGATACAGAGTTTTGTCTGTTTACTTTATTTAAGTAACCATATGAATGCATCTTATTCATGACTATATTATTCAGTTGCTTTGACAATTTTTTGCATGGGGATGCATTCATCACCTTCATTCAAACACCAGATTAACCCCATTATTTATTTGCTATTTGTTCTACATTATTCTACACAATCACCCACTCCCTCTAACCTTAGCTAGATGGTAGATTCCTCTTCTTTTACTGTTTTGCCAAGCCATGCAGTAGCATCCTTATTTTCTGTATGTGTGTGCATCTGTCTATGTGGATAAATGGTGATTGGCGTGTGGCTGAAAGTGGGTGGTGTGGAGTGATTAATCAGCGTAATGAGTGTAGATGAGCACTGTGCAGATGGAGCCCACACTCAGGACTGTGTCACCCAGCAGGAGGTCTCTTTGCTCCCCTTCAGTGCCTCTGTATAGTTTTAACTATGGCTGTAACTGCATTTCTCTGGCATGTGTTGCTTCCTGCCTGTCTAATTTGTGAGCTCATTTCTGCCTGATTTGGCTTTATAATCACCTCATTCTTGTTTCACCAGGATGGTTATCTACGTATACAATTAGCAATAGTTTTGTGTAAATAAAAATTACCCGTGTTAGTTTAGCTTCTCTTTCTTTTCCTGCAAAACAGAATCTGACAATGTGTTTAGCATTTGCCAAGTCTTTCAACCTTCAAATGAAGCAAATGAATACATTTGAAGAGAAAATTCTAACATTTAACGAGCAAATGAATGCATTTAATGCAGAACACTATAGATAATTGACTGGTTGTATACGGTTGATGCTTATGGTTTAAAACAATTGTGAGGAATATTATTCACATACAAGAGGAAAAAAAAAATGGATGTCCCAACAAATACAGCTTGAGCAATGCTCAGAAGAATAGGACATTTAAGAGCTGCAGCCTTGGAATTCATGACGGCACAATCAGAAGGAGCCGCCTCTTTCCTCTAATAAGAACGCGGCAGCATGGTTTAGGTTTGCACAGCCGCATACGAACAAACCATAAGTACTGTGAAACCATGACCTTCGGATAGGTGAGGCCAAAGAGAAGACGTTGGGTCACGATGCACAGCGGCACATTTACAACAAGCCAAACACGCGAGCAAATGAACAACAAAATGGCTGAACAAGAGAAGAATAAAGCTGTTGAAGTGGCGCAAAAACATGACCCGGAGCTGATTGAAATGCCGAGGCGGGACCTCAAGAGAGTTAAGTACAAACAGATGTCTAGAAATATCAATGAAATGAAACGAGACAGTCAGGAAGCAAAGACAAAACAACTTCCACAACAATGTGAGAGAGTGATAAGATCATATCACTCTCACATCACTTCTCACCATGAACCAAGTTATTACAGCTCAAGGTGGCTCTACAGGCTACCGCATCAGGTGATACCCTTAGCTTGTTACACAATGTATTAGGCTTGTTTTGTTGTTAAATAAATAAAGATATGGTTTAATATATCATGTGTTGTTTAGTGTTATTGTATACGGCCGTATCTGTTTAAAGATCAGATAAGGACACCGCAGTTTTTCATACATGTTCTCGTATATAAATGATTGGAAGTGAAAGAAGATCTACTGCCTTCCCCATGTGACTGGAGGTGTAACTTTTTAAAGTTGGCACGCTGACTGTAAAAAAAACAAATAGACAAAACACTAGGTCGATAGCGAACTAATGAAATCATTCTGGCTAGGAAAAGTGGAAGATACAGACATTGCTCAAAGGAAGTAAATAATTGTCATGATTATCGTAGCAGTAATATTATAGTAACAGTATTTTTTATTTCAGGACTCTCCAATCTTTAGATTGTCCTTATCGGCAGGACAAATAGCAGATATGAGATCTGTCTGGATAGATGTTAAATTCGTTGCCCTTCCCCCAACACTGGACTTCCCGACATGAGCTTGACTCCCAAGTGCTTCTGCAGACTCACACACTTGCTCACATGAGCTTTATTGAGCATGTCTTTGTTCGAAGCCATGAAGCCCCATGTCACATTTATTAAAACAAGGGAATGGGTGACGTAAAGGCAACAATGAGAAATCATTTTTAAAAAGGATGACTAGCTGCTTGGATGTGGAAAAAACATCTTTTTTTGTGACTAACCTCAGCCACCAGTCAGACTGCACACACTCCCGACCCACACCATCTTTTTCAGAGACACACAGGAGAACAAAAAGGAATCTGAATGTTATGGCAGCTGTTTTTATTTTTTTTTTTACTTGAAAAACTGCATCACAGAGGAAACGTGAGAGTCAAAACTGTAGCGTATTCATGTCTCTCTTTCTCCTGTCGTCCCCTGTCTGTTCTGTAATTGTTAAATCGCTTCTTTGACAGCGTTTGTTCTGTTTTGTATCGGCGACTTTACGGTTACCTGCAGTGTAATCGCTATCAGTACTTCGATCAGGGTCAGTTTAATGGCAGCTGTTCGATGGCGGATGGAGTGTCTCCCTGTAACTTAAGCAGACCTCTTTGTACCAGTCCAGTCATTTGTCTGGTGCTGTGTGCGAAGAGGGCCTGGTGGGGATTTGCTTGGGACACGGCTCTCCTGCTGGCAGATACAGACTACTGAAAGGCCGAAGTTGGAAAAAGGTCAACACCTTAACTTCCCTTCTCTTTCACAAAGCAGAGGGGGGTGTGCCATCTCATAATGTACACTCTGTACTTTCAGGCAGATTACTGGCCTATTAAAGGTTATCAGAGCTCAAAATAATAGCCCTGCAGGGCAGCTCTCTGGATGGGCCCCATCTAAATATATATTGCCTCTCTACCTGATACTGGTATCTATGTTCCAAGCAGTGGGAGGCCAGCAGACTAGCTGTTGTGCAAGTCTTTGTTGATAAGCAATGTGGGAAAGGACATACAGAATATATCAGGGGAAAAATGACTATGTGTTTATTTTTCTGTACTAAGACCTCTGGACTTCGGCTCAAAATCTGCACGTGAAAAATCCCTGCTGCAGCTTGTAAGAAATAAACTAAACTGCTCACAGCACAATGCATCACTGCCAACATTTGATTAAAATCAAATCTTTCTATTTTTTTTTTTCTCTCTTCGTCTACACCCCCTACTGATGAAATAAAACACAAGCAGAGGACAACGCGATGCCTTACGCCACAAGGACACTGCAAAAAAAGAAACATCAGTGAAAATTCGGTGTAATATTGAACAGTGATGCCTCTTCACCTCACATGCACCCGCCCCATTTTCAATTAATGCTGCCTCAGACAAGAAGAAGTAAATAAATAAATAAACAAGTAAAACTGGAACAAAACAAGTAGCCTTTAGGAAGCTCATCAATCATGGTTTAAGACAAAGGAAATGGGGAAAGAGGGTGGAGTTGAGAAGACTTTGCCAAGCCTTGTCCTTCACCATCCATTATAAGAGGATGAATGGAGTGGGGGGGGGGGGGTGTCTCTGCAGTCCACATGAGAATGGACAGACTGACTTGTGCCAAAAACAAACCAAAGCTGGTTTTAAAATGGGGTCACTGAGCTTTCCACCAGACATAGAAATTCCAAACTTATCTTCTCACACGGATGCACCGAGAAATTCTCTTTTTTTTTTCTTCCTCTAACACACATCTCCATGACAGACACACAAACACAAGCTCACACATTCAGAGGGTAGAAATATGTGTGTGTGCATGAGCGAGGGAAGGAGCCAAGTGAGTATCAGTCTTACCTGGATGAGTGATTCACTCAGTCTTTCCTCATCTACCTCCAGCACAATGTCCCGGATCTCTTCATAAGGCAGGCGGAACGAGCCCAGGAAAATAGCTGTTGTGATGTAGAGAGAGGAGAGAAGAGTCATTTCCTATCCCTTTTTATTAGACTGCAGGGTTCAAAAAGACATTTCCGCACTCATCACTCCCCAGACAAAATGACCAGAGACCTTACTTGCCACTTGGATAAACTGTCACCTTGACAAAAATAATAAAGGGAAACATAAAGATGTCCCTGTGAGCTTCCGCAGTAACTTTGTTTTTGTTTTTCTTTTTTTTTTAAGTATATTTCAGCAAATCTGAAATTCAAGTAGCAGAAATAATTCTAGGCAGGATTTGTGTGCGTCATCTGGGAAAGCAGCATATTTTTGATTAGGGGGGATACAAAGGGGCACACTGAATTTGCCTCAAGGGGGGGAAGCCTGGTGGTTGTTTTATACTCCAGGTGGGCGGCTATATTGGAAACTGGAGCTGATGGTGGATCCAGGTGGAAGTCACAGGTGGAGTTTTGGTAATGAGTTGGAAGAGAGTCACCCAACAGCTGCTATATGACTGTAGCAGTGGGACCTGGTGCCTGTTTTTGAGGGGCAACAAACAGAGACATAGTGTTTTTGTTCTTGCTTTTTAATAGCAAATTTATTGCCTAAACTATGGTATCAGGATAAAAAATCATGTCACGTTAACTCTCCCTTTACAGTATCCTGCTATATTTCACTAAATGCTTTGTGAGTATTAAATGAGCTTGTGGTGCAGGTGTGGGTTTGATAGTGGCGATTCTGCAGCAAAATGATATTTAGGAGCAGAAAAACAAAACAAAGTGAAAGCAACCCTGCACAACAGTTGTCTTAAATCTCGCCATCTTGCGTAGAAGACCTGAACCGCTGTCAAAGCTTTAGTTGGTGAATAGAAAGGAGAGTAGTTTAAGCAACACGGTGGTCTCCTGTTAGCCCAACCATAAAACAGTTTAGGAACATTTTTTGCCTTTTTTTTTTATTTTTTATTCATGTTGCTTTTTTTTTGCTTTGCGTTGAGGGATTGTGGTGACAGGAACACACCCCTCTTTTCAACAGCTGCTGTTCAGAACCCAACTGTTTGACACAGTGGATTTCCACAGCTGCTGCTTTTTCACTGCTTTTAAACGGTTTTAATTACAGTTTTCTTTGAAAACAAATGAGAAAATATTGCTAAATAAACAGGTTTTAAAAAGAACAGCTTTTGAAGAATTGCGGTGCTGATGATGAGGGAGTTCAGAGTGAGAAATGTTATAGAGTCTAACTATGAAATGGGGAAGGAATATCATATAACCTGCATTTCAATGCTTCATGCAACCACCATGATAAATCTTGCTTGAATTCTCCATCATCATTGGTCAACGTACATAGTGGTACAGTGGTTTCTCCGTAGTAGGTTAAGCTACTTTGACTGTAAAAGTAAAAATGATACGTTGTTAAATATAGAACTTCTGATGAAGTGCAGATAATTCGATTTGTATGTTGCGCAACTTTCATATACTTTAAGCCTAAAATCCCACATCAGTGACAAGCAATAATCTTCAAAGAGAAAAAAAAAAAGATAAATGACCCTAAAAGATGCTTTTCAAGCTGTGAAGGTTGTTGTGAAATTGTCCAGTGTAATTGGCATCATTTGGGTGTTTAGGTGCAAGCCATCCAGCAGTTTACTAACAGTGCTGGGCGAAAGTTTGAATAGACAGATTGATACAATTTATCAGATAGTTGTATACATAATCATTATACCAGGAAACATAAAGTGACACTGACATCACAATCACTCATGTTATGCCACTACCCGTCCAAGTCACTGAACCTTCACATCAGAATTGAAAAGAGAACTTGGCGGGTTCAGCGGCTGGCAGTGAAGATGATCTATGATGCCATGGTATGTGTCAAGGCAGATCAGGAGAGCTGTGTAGTTGTGTACGACAACATGCTTCCCACCCATTTCCTTTGTGAAGGTGAGGTTTTCAACACTTATTTTTGCTTCCTGCCAAATCCCAAACCGATTTGCTGGTTCTGTAATCAGACATGGCAGTGACAACTATCAACATTGTCACAGCCCATACACAAGCACACTGACATGATTTGCAAATGCACACAATCACATGCACACAGAAACACAAGCGCAAACAACGTCTCTATGAAGCATCCGTATGTTGGTGCCACATGGCCCTTTCCGATACCAAACCCACGTGTAAATCACACATGAAGGAAAACTAGGCAGATGAATAAAATACACTGATGTTAACCAAATGTTTACAATCGTCCACTGAGGTTGCTAGAAATTCAAAAGACCTACAATCTGTAGTCAGCTGTATAAAAAAAAACAAAAAACTTCCCAAGCAGTTGCAGATGCAATGTTTATATTTTGTCCTATACAACTGCTGGAAAAAATTCCAAACTTCCAGAAAAAACAAATAAATAAACCAGTGATTCAACATGGTTGCGTAGGTCTGTAGAGGCTCAGCGAACACCTCTTCCAAAGACCTGAGATGCATCCCTGCTTGCAGTGTAGTTGTGTGCAGAAGTAGGCACTTATGATTGGTCAGTTGGTGATTACATGTCTCTGGTTGTCTGGATGAGTTTTTGGGGTAAATGCAGCAGAGAAACTGCAACACAACACTGCAACCATTTCCTGGAGTTCGAGAGCACATATGATCTGCGTCAGCTGCTCCAGCCCTGACCTACACTGATATATCTGACAGAAAAAAAATGTGTTCATGAAGTAATGATGCTAAATATGTGACCATAGGCTGACAAATAATCTAAAACACTTAACTCAATCAACTTACAAAGATTCTGTGCTGTTTTGGCATCCAAGATACGAAGCTCCTTTGCCTTTTTCTTGAATTGTGGTACCCCAGCATCCGCCTCGTCCTTCACGTCTTTTTTCACTGCAAGAAAAAAGCAGAACACAATATTTTCACATTTACCTCTTAGAAATAATGTACATTATAACAAAATCAATACATACTCTAAAGGCTGAATATAGCTGCTATTTTAGAGTAAATAAATAATAATAAAATACATCAAATACATTATTAACTTAATGAATGAATGAAATGCAGACATATTTGATGTATACTTGCAAAGAGCAGTTATGTGGCATATTTCACCTACAAATCAATAATGTAAGATAAAATAACCCATCACTTAAAAACCAACAGCTAAACACGACATCGACAGGAAAGAAAACATGTGCAGACACCGTGTCAAAGTTCTTCAAATACAAATTGCAAAGAAACTTTGCAGCTGAGCAAGTTAAAATGTTCTCTTTTAGTTTTGTAATAACTCTCGCATCCATAAGAGTTCAGAACATGTGGTGCACAATGAAGTCACTGTTTGGCAAATTGGAAAAAAGGGACCCCCCACCACCACCACCTCAAAAAAAAGTGCATGTTTCACATCAGTGGACAGTGTTGTCAGCAATGTCCTACTTGTCATTTGTTTGTGAATGCCAACATTTCTGTCATTCCCAGAGTGAGTAGATGGTTAATAAGAACAATTCTCTTCCATCCAGAGGCAACATTTTCATAAATGAGTCTGGGAAAACACCACGTCAGCGCAAATTTCTCTTTATTTGAACAACAAAAACATCAGGGTCTGTCCATGCGCACGGCGATAGGTCAACATTTTTCAAGTGCAATTATGGTACTGAAGAGAGAGTTTAATTTTTCACAATAAAGATGTGAAAAAAAAAGAAAAAGAGGATTCCTTAGATCCTTCCCTCTCCCCTGATGGCTTATGAGAAGCAGCACACTTTGTTGCTAATCATCACAACCGCTCTGTTTAAGCCCAAGGTGGGAGTCTCAAAGGAAATCTAGAACAAACAATCTGCTCCCTTAGTGCTGGCTTGCATATTTGAAGAAAGAATCAAAGAGGCAACATCTCCTGGGCAGCCTGAAGAAGCAGTGCTTAAGGCACCAACCTAGCTCTGCTGTGTGCTGTCAACAAATCTCAAAAACAGGGATGTAGTTGTTTACTATATAAGTTGTGCTAAAATGGTGCGAGTATAAATATATGCATCACATGGCACAATGCTGGGATTTGGTGTCAGAATAGTGTGTTCTGAACCCGATCAAAGTACAACACACATAGTCCGCATGGAAACACGTTGGCCAAAAGCTTTGTTACTCTTTCTTTTTCATTAGTTTTAAAGTGCAAGAAGCCATATGGTGAGAAGAGGAACAGGAAGTGTTGATGAAGTGATCAAAATTTAGGCTGAAACCCAATTAATCATGAAGTAAAGGAGTTTAATTCTCATGTCCAAGAACTTGTCATAGGAAATAAAAAGAGACCATTTATATTGTGTCAGTTTGTCTACCAATAAAAACATTAGAAAGAGAACTAACTTGTAACCCTGATCCTTTCCAGGTGGAGACATCTGTTTTGACAAACATTAAATCAAGTTCATTCACATGTGTGGTGGGAGTTACTAGAAGTAAGAGAGAAAGGAAAAAATCTTGTACTTTTACATCATTCAGCCAGAACATTAAATTGCTCTGCATTTCCACGTCTGTAGATAAACATGAGCAAAAGCAATCTTGTAAGGGTTTTGACACTTACAACCCACTGCATCAGATTTGCAGGTTAAGTGCACCTTTAACAAGAGCGTTCCTCAACGGCACAGGCTCAAACCGTCCCGAAACTTTTCTGGAACTACTTGAACACAGAGAGACCCCAGTGTACAGATCCGATTTCCAGACAGCTTAGGTTCCAGTGTGAATGAGCATTTTTGGGATGCATCCAAATAAGTCATCCACAACAGCTCCATCCTGCGACCTATTGCGACCCAAAGCATCTGCTGACAATTCCAAATGCAACTCACTATCAGCTCCTGCAGCCTTACCACAATGGGTCACAACTGCCTTGAGATATAAGAGGAACCAACAGGATGTAAAGCAAGTTGACGTTACTACTTCCCATTTCAGTATAACTAAATAATAATAATGAAACTGATGATACTCTACCACCTATGTACCATCTTGGTCAGATATAATCTGACAAACCAAGTAACTCTTCTCTCTTTATTTCTTTTAAGCCTTTGATTTGACAGTACATCCAATTTTCCTACAGGCTGTGTCAGCATATTTATTTCTAATTGGGTTTTCCAACTTTACCAGATGATAAAGACACAAAATAAATATCAATCACTTCATAAACAAATCCGATGCCAACAACAGAGCTTCTACAGAATCCTGCCTCACATACACTGAGTCAGTAAGCATTTGGAGCCAAGGCATCACGCTGTTTGTCTTATGCAGAAAGAGACTTGAAAAAGAAATTAGAGAGCCAATGAAAATAAAGAGCATGAGGAAACATCGATCTCCCTCAGAGAGTGCCCTGGAGACAAAGAGCAACTTAAACTGAGAAGGAGAATTTGACTGCTTTTTGTACCAAATTGTTCTCTAAAATGTCTATTATCTATTCCCTCTACTGCCACTTAAATCTCTCACTGCGCTACCTTACTCTCTCTGCAGGGTGCTCTCAGCACTCTGGTCAGCTGTCTGCGCCCTTGCCTCCGGGGCTCCATGCATTAGAAAGTTAAATAGGAAAACAGTGCCTTTAAAAATCTAAAGCAGGCAAATTTCGTCCTGATGCCATCCTATGCAGCTCGGAGCTCTCCTGCCGGGTGGAGAGTTGTGGCTTCAGTAGAATGATTTCTGCTACAGCATTTGCTGGCTGACTCAATTGTGCCACAAGTCACATGCTTCCCCTGAGCGCCACATGTGAACTGATGGGCCCTGGAGGGCTTTCACACATTCAAGCTGCCACACTAGTCAGAGTCCCAGGTGTGTGGAAAGGATGAATGTGGGTGTCACATACCCAGATGGTTAGTCACAACAAAGCAATTTTCAAAAATTAACCCAAAAAAACAGACGCTGTAGGAAAGTTACTAAAAACTCAAAATGCTTTATACTTGTATTTTTTTCCACCCTTTTTTTTACAAAAGTAAAACTTTGGAGATGCACATTCATCCGACTCATTTTGTCAGCTGAGAAAGCTTAACCTGTCCAACAGTGCAGGTCTACAACAGATGATCTAAGGCTTTGCCAATATTTAAACGTGTTTTACTAGTTGCCCAGTGGCTAAAATGTAATACTGTGACAACAATGCCATCCTTCATGCAAAGAGTTATATTTGTCAATAGAATCTCTCAAGCAATAACACAGCAGAGAGCCATTTGTGATGGGAACAATGTGGGAGGGCTTTTGGCAGCTCGCTGGTTTCCTTGAAGCTGTTGTGTACAATGGAGTTCTTTCACAAGGATGCATTATTTCTGTGCCAGGCTGTCAGATGAAAACACAGTGATAACAAAATCTTAATTACAAGCAAAAGCAAGCATCACCAACATATATTAATTGCTGTTTGGTGGAATTACATGAGAGGCTGTTATAGGACAGAACTTGAATCCAAAAAGTCTGTTAAATTATGAGCATTGCTGTCGAAGCATGACACCCTGTTGAGTTGATCGCTGATTCTTGGGCCAGATGACTCCCAAGAAGAACAAATGCTTTAGTCATGACAGGAAATGCCTGAGAAATGGAACAATGAATCAACAGCGGTTAAGATTTTTTGCTGATGGTTTTTTTCCTTTCTTTCTTTCCAAATTTAGGTCCTCCGAGAAACATGTCAAAGAGGAAGTGTTTCAATATTAAGTAACAAAAAAATACAGGACAAATTCACTGTCAACAGCAAGCCAAGATAACCACATGAAGAAAAATCCTCTGCTGAGCATAACTGCCAGACATTACATTAATTGTACAGGAGTTAAAGATTGCTCTGTGCCAAAGGGAGTCACCAAATTGTTAGGTTTCAAAGAAAACATACATAAATGTTTGAGCAAAAACAGTTTTGGCTTATTAGCAATAAGCTGGCATCCGTTTATGTGGGCCTTGGACTGAGGTAAACCCTTGGGAAGCTCTGTGATAACAAGAGTTCTCCAACACTTGGACATGCAGTATGTTTGCTGGCCCAGAATCAGCATCCTGGTTGCCTTCCATGCAATATCTCCCTCAAGACGTCCATAAAACCCCGGGCATTACAAAGCTAAACACTACCACATGTTCACTTCCGGACACAAGCCATCCGGCTGAGCCCCACCACCATACACCAGAAAAAAAATGAGCGGGCCTTGAAATGCAGTAACAGAAAACTGCAGATGACAGGTCTTCAACAAACATAAAGGAAAAGAAACACAGAGTGCAACAGACAATGTGGAGTCTGGTGCTCTACGAGACAATTTATTCCTTCAAATGTGCAATCTGCCTGCAAACATGGGCCCTGTCTCCCTTCTCAGGGACTCACACCAAGGATTTAGCCACAGGAAAGCTGCCAGCTTGTCTAAAGGAGATGAATTCTTGAGAAAAGTCACTGGACTCAGCCATAAAAACATCAAATATACCGAACGGGTGTCCATATGAATGCATTTACTTTTAAAATGTAATTACAGGCCAAAACATGAACCATGAACAAAAACATTACTGAATTCATATGGTGAGATGAAGAATGGTAAGAGGATAGAAAAATACTTATCAGAAAAATGTATAAAGAGAAAGCAAGCGGAGAGCCCGCTTATGATCTGAGCACACCATCTGACCACTGAAACCCAGAGCTCATTTATTTCTTCTATTCCCTTAGTTGAAACAGAGGTCTTGTTCTCAACCCTGAAGTCAATCTGCTGTGCTGAGACATAGCTGTACCCACTCATCCCACTGTCTTGGATCTTAAAGCATTCTCCCACTCAAAAGACAGTCCCTCCCCAACTGGTTCAGACTTGAAATCATTTCTTTTAGCTTCAGCTTGGCAAATCCAGCAGGACTAAAACAGAAAACCCAAAATCTAGAAATCTGTAACTGTTGTTTGCTGATAGTAGTTAATGTTTGAATGGGTATGGAAATGAATTATTAATTCTAAATACACGTCACTCTTTAAATGCGCATGCATACCTCACTTAGCAACAGATGTTTCAAAAGAGCCCCTCAGGTCAAGGTGAACTATATGAAAGGAGTGCAGTGTTTTGAAGGGGTACAGAGTTGGGAGGATGGGAGTTCTCAACCATGCAGTCATTACCATGCCTAATGACAACATAGAGTGGGGGAAGCGGCTGATAATGATAATGATGATGGAAACTTTGGATTGTGTAAAACTCTCTTCCAGAAACCACATACGCCCCATTTCAGCCAGGTATGACAGGATGAGTTGTAACAGCTATCAGTCCTCCCATTCAAGGCATCTGGTTCTGTTTATTCAAGATCTCTGAATAAAAGGTGTGTGTACAGGAAGCAGGATAAATCCCGCAGACTGACACTTTGACCTGCGGCCAGTAATGTCTTCAGTATGCAGGGAGAGGCTCAGCCCACAGTGGAAGGTACACAGCTGGGCCTGGAGTGCAGCCCAGTGAGAGAGGGAGGAGAAAAAGGAGTGGAGAAGAAGGAAAAAAAAAACGCCCCCTCTTCTAATTGAGACAACACAGATCTCCCTTACTGACCCTTCCCTGTTTCTATTCCAAGGAGAGGAGAAGGATTCCAGCTCACAGTTAATGTTTCCTGTAAAACACTAACTTATATCAGAGACTTGTCTCGAGTCAGTTGTAGGTCAAGAATTAAAATATAATTAAAACAACATTGGTGGGATTAAAAAAAAAGAAAAAAGAATCCAAGCTAAACGTATCCACAGACTTAAGCAAAGTCAATACATCTTATACTTGGGGGGTTTATTCATGAAAGGAATTGCACTGATGGTAAACCATCTCTCAGGTCGCACATTTCCTTTTGCTTTTATAGATCTACTCGAAAGAAACAGGAAAAAAAAAAAAAAATAACATACACGTACACTAACATTGAACAAATAAAAATTCCCCCAAATCAATAACTCTAAGTGTTGCAGATGACCTCGAGCTTGGCACAGCCTTTTAACAAGTATATTTAATCTGCCCACATCTACACTCGACTCTCTCAAAGGCAGGGAGTGTGGGAAGGCTCTGACTCTGCCTCTTAAATTGGTCATGGAGACATGCTCCTTGGGGCTCTGATGGATTGAGCCTCACAGCCAATCAGTTCTAGGAAACCAGTCTCTGGTTGTGCCAAAGCAGTTTGTTGTGACCCAATGCGCTTGAGTGCTGGTGGGAAGGCTCTAGCTGATGGTCCAACCAGCTGCACCTGCCATCCGTTAAGACCCCGCCGTGCAGTCCGGCCTTAAGCGTTCAGGAGACAACACTAAAACGGGGCCTGTCTCACTATGGGGGGATGTTGAACAGAGATTAGAGGCTAAGGCTGTTCCCTGAATAACTGGCAAGATTACTCAGGTCCCTGTGGTCTTTATTACCTCTCTCACACCACGCTACATAGGGCCTAGTCCAGAGATGAGGTCCACGGTACACTAAAGGTAGTTGAAATGGTTACAGATTTGGTGTGCACCTCTACAGCCAGACACCATTACTGGAGATACATGTGGGTTGTTCCACATGTAAATACACACACACCCTGTTCAATCAGTAGTGGAACATCATGCTTATATTATACAATAAATTTAACTATAATCTTTCTTTAGATGGAAATGAACATTTATGGTTTAACAGACCAGCAAGAAAAGAGAAATGATCCTCCGTAAAAGTGACACAATCTTCAAAATCTTGAGAAAATAATAAGTAATCTTTTTTTTTCTTATTTCTTTTTAAATGATCAATTATTCTTTTACAGCTGTTTTCCTTTATTATACATATACATTTCTATTGTAGGGAGGGGGTGGGGGTGGGGGTGGGGGTGTTGTGTTTTACATGTTCAGTAGCTGTCCTACTTTTGAGTGTATTCAACAGGGTTGCATTTTGTACATTTGTCAGCTGACAGAACTTAATCTGTCCTCTTTCTATAAAGCACTGTTACTCTGTCCCCTTTCCCTTTCATGTATAATCAAGTTCCCTTCTATTCTGCGTGCTTGTTTATGATTTGCAAGTTAAAAATAGCATGCAAAAAGAGACAAAAAAAAACCTAAAAAACACTTTACGTCAACTGCATTCCATCTTCAGCATCATTTTCCTTTTTATGTCATAGATTATATACATTTTTTTCTCCCTCTTCCATCCCTGCTTTCATAAAAAAATCAAGTAAGCAGGTGTGTCTAAGCAAAATGATATAAAAAGCGGTGCATGAAAGGTTGTCAAACAAGGAAATGACGTCCATGCTTATGTTTTATTTTTTAAGAAATGTGCTCAAGTATTATCTCCTCTTCTTGTGAAGGTTAACCGATAGGTTGATCCAATTTGTCTACTGAGGCGTGAAAGGACTTAAGAAATACTTCACATTTCTGTGCTGGAAAATGTCAAGGTTTGCCGAGAGATGAGGACAAGAGGAGGGGGAAATGACTTTTTCTCTTGCTGGCAGCTTGACTTCATGCTTGTTAGCAGCAATAGGTTTATCCCTGGCAATCAACTTGGGGACAGATATGCACAGTATAATTGTAAGTTCGGAATTGCTTTAAAAACAGCTGGTTCCACATCTGTCAGCAAAATACATGCAGTGTCCTCTCCGTGCGTGCAAATGCAGACAAACATTCAACTGATTTAAAAAGCAGGGATTGGTTCCTGCGTTGACCGCAGCTGTAAATTCATCCATCGTGTCACCTCCTGATGACTATTCTTTAAGTAGCAGCAGAGAGACATGTTCTGGTGACACGAAGGTGTCAAAGCAGACATGACCTGATTAAAGATTCACCATGCAGCATCTGGGGATAGAGTCAAAGTGTGGAAAGGAAAAGAGGTGTGTAAGGGCAGCCACTCAGTCGTGAACTGCATTTAATTCCCAAAACCACAGAAGATGTTAAGCTGCTCACCTGCCTCGATGTTTACAAGGGTCTTTCTTTCTCTTTTGTTTACTTTGAGTCTGTTTACTCTAAAATGGCTGTTTCTGTTTTCTCTCATGAAACTAAGGGCACTTTCGCATCAGCCTTTTTGATTCGAATCCTAGTCTGTTTGCTCAGAAAGTCTGCTTCGTTTGGGGAAATGTAAAACGTCAAAAAAATTCTGATTCGGATCCAAGAGGAGGATCCAGTCCGCATACAAACGCAGGTCTTAGTCTATGACAAGGGGAACAAATACAGAACTACAAAAACAAGTCACTTCCTGCATTTGATGTAGCGTTGCATTGTGGGTAAATACGACCGCGTTAAGAGTCCTTTGCCTCATATGTTGCGATAGTTTTGTGCTCCATGTTTAGCTCACAAGAGGAGGAAAGAGGACAAAGTGCGGCGTGAATGCAATCTCAGCCTGAATGTATACACTTCCCTACAACTGAGCCGAGTCCCTAATTGGACCGAGTCTAGTGGACTATCCTGATGTGAATGTACCATTAGTGGGTTCTTAGACGGCACTGTATTCTAAACATCATGATGCACACCAGCTAAAATATTTACTTACAAAGTGCATTGGCTATAAATCTTTTTAAATGCGTGGACTCCTCTACTGTTAACCTCTGTGAGCCAAGTTGGTAACACCCATAAATAATGAATGTTGCTACAGAAAGTGGGAGCTATTGGTTCACTGTTTCACCCATAAAGGTAATGTTTCTTGAAAAAAATTGGATTAATAAGGTGATAACTAATGTGCTTTACATGGAGAAGTGAAGAGCATTTTTATTCCAGAGAAGTGATGACAGAGGAAGATGGACATTAGCTTTACAAGAAACAATGAGCGTGAAAAAAGAATATTATAAGGCACTGTTTTTCAGTCAAAATTCAAACCGATGAACTCTATGACCTATTTGACTAGTTTTTCTTTGTTACATCATTTCTCCTGTGGATTACTAAAGTATTTTTAGGTTCGTTATAATATCAGATACCACCCACTCCCTATTAGATGCATAAATTTTTTTTTAAAAGGATCTAAATATGATGTCTGAAGTACCAAAGAAAAAGAGCAAAAAAAAAAAAAAAAACTAAATTGCAAAATGGAACAACGGTGTCATAAAGAAGTAAAATGAAAATAACCTCACATGAAAATGGGAACTTTAAAATGCAGCTGCTGATAATTATGTAGCCCTTAAAAAATCCTTCATGTTAAACTTGGCATCACAGAGTATACAGCCTAATGAAAGTTAAGTTTTTTTTACAGATTGCAAACCTTGACATTTGCTTTGCCTCATTAACAACTATTTTAAAAAGCATGTCATACTTAATTAGAGATAATGGCAGACTTGCGTTAGTGCTGTGAGGATTCAGAATGTATACAAGGTTTTTGTTTATGACTGTACAGGTGAACCCATGAGTAGCAACACTGAATCTGGATGCTTGACCTATGTTGTGGAATTAGGGCTTCCCACGGTGTTTGAGGCACCAGTCGTTTAAGTGCAGCCAACCTCTAAGTGGGCCATTATGATGTGTTAAAGTCCTGCTGCTACCTCGCTTTCTGGATGAGAATTGTGGGAATCTTAAGGGACACTGAGGCAGAGAGCAAGTCACTGTGTAGTTTGAGGAAAAGGAGGAAATTAATGAAAACAAGCGATGACCTAAAGTTTAGTTAAGTGCTTAAATAACACTACTAATAGATAAAAATTGGAATTTCATTTAATTTCAATTACACAAAAAAGAACGTATATGTATACATGATGTATCTATCTATATTAAGACCATAAGGGCAAAGGATATAAGTATGGAATTTTAGTAAAATGCAAATTATTAACACATATATATATATATATGTATGTATAGTTATTTTTGTTTTTAAAAAAATCCTTTCGTCCCCACATTAGCACAGCGACAAAAACATAAAAGCAGAAATAAGGTGATACTGAGAAAAAAAAAAAAAAAAAAAAATCATTAATAAAACAATCTTGCTGCTAAATTTAAATTGGAGTTATGTTACAACATGGGTAAAACAAGCCTTTGGCACAAGCTGCTATCTTGTGGTGAGCAGTTATGCATTTGCTGCCTTTAAGCCTTTCAGAAGGTCCTACAAGATGATGCAAAACTTCATGAGAGCAAATACATGCCGAGTGGCAAAAGATGATCTGTCGAATATGTGTTATCTCTTTAATATATTTGGCACAGTCAGTGTCCTCAACCTCAATCTGTAACTTTCACCTATATGCACAATAATCTTCATGTTGGCACAAGCCTGTCTCTGTTACAACTTCCCGTGTGATAAACAAATTCTAAAACTAAATGGCCAAAAAATAAAAAAAATAAAAAAAATGATCAATGTGAATTGTCAAAGTGTTCTACTCCTGCCAGTTTATTCCCTAATAGCCGTGAACAACAGATAAACACAGGTTGTGCGAGCAGCAGATGTTTATCTCCAGCCAAGTGTCACTTGTCATGTGGATTTTGTGGATGTTCTGATTTCCTTCTGACATGTTAAAGCATAAGTGTGCACATGTTGGAAAGAGAAAAAAAAAACAGAAAATCTTGAATCCTGCCAGAACATACGGGGGGGGGGGTATTCATAATGACATTTCTCCTGCTGCCAAGAAGACAGAACTGGGTCGAGATGTGAAAAAACATGCAGAGATTGCATTTAAACGGACAAAACACTAATAAACAAAAATCTGTTCATTTCGCGGTTTATCTTTTCAAAGCCTGCTCTCTCTCTCTCTCTCTCTCTCTCTCTCTCTCTCTCTCTCTCTCTCTCTCTCTCTCTCTCTCTCTCTCTCTCTCTCTCTCTCTCTCTCTCTCTCTCTATATTATATATATATATATATATATATATATATATATATATATATATATATATATATATATATATATATATATATATATATGTATATATATATATATATATATATATATATATATTCCCCAAAGGCTGTTCCCCCAAATCATATATATAAGTACTCCCAAACAAGCGTATTGTTGTCTAACAGCCAATTGAACATATTGCACCAAGCTATACTTTCATCTAAATGAATCACATGTCTACAACTGATATGCTTTTAAGATACCACTCTTGTGGAGCCACAGTAGCTAAAATACTGTCATTACAGCAAAAAAAGACAGGGTTTGTGGCACTTTGACATGTAAGTACATCAATTAAGCAATTTAGTGCTCTGAATGGTTCATTCTCTAAAGCACCAGCTTCTGAACTGATGGGCTCTGATGCTGAAATGTGTCCATGTGAATCAACACATTCAGCGAGAAAAAGTGCACTTACAAGTACTTCACAGCACTGAGTTTGGTGACTGCTTTACATTACAGCACACAGTCTGCCATGATACATTCATTTTAAAAACCGGTGTGGAAAAACATTGACGTTTCAGGAGTCAAACAGACAAAAGAATAAATGCTTTTGGAACTGGAAAGTGCCACTGATCCACAATCTTGAAGAAAGGAAAAAAAAAAAAAGTGCAGCACAATTACATTCTTCTTCCATCCTCCCTTTTTCTGTTTCCCACCGTATCTTAGCTTGATTC
The DNA here is from genome assembly GCF_933228915.1 of Telmatherina bonti. Classification (NCBI taxonomy): domain Eukaryota; kingdom Metazoa; phylum Chordata; class Actinopteri; order Atheriniformes; family Telmatherinidae; genus Telmatherina; species Telmatherina bonti. The sequence goes on along the minus strand of NC_136610.1, from coordinate 20,157,243 downwards.
GCACTGATCCGTTCAGCAGGGCTGGGGTTGGAGACAGAGAGGTCCACAGATCCCACAGTACAGGATTAGCCTTTTATTTGGAGAAGGTAAAGGGGAAAAATAATCCTAAAAGTGATACTGCAATCGTCTGCTGGGTACTTAAAACTAGTGTAATACAGGATATGTTCTCACATTTGTGAATGCAAACGAAGCAATTAAAGAAAGCCTTTCTGTTGTGTGTGTGTGTGTGTGTTTTCTTCTTTATTCCCTTTGGTTGAACACACACCTTTTCTTCTACCTCATCTTTTATTCATTTATTTGTTTGTCGGTTTCAAGTAGCTGTTATCTTCAACAACAATTGAACCAGGTAGGCCGCCTGCACTATTCAGCTCCAAATACCAATGATACGAAACCCAAATTCTCCAATCCCAAATAAATCAAAGATAAAATCCATTTCATGTCAAATCATTGCAGTGCATTGACTCTTGAGCATTTTTATTTTAAATTTAATAAATAAATACAGGCTCAGGTAAATTATATTATTTGGGCAACAATTATTATTACTAACACAATGTTTTGTAAGGTCAACCTGCCAAAAGGGTTAGAATATTTGAAAGTATTCCCCAATACACAGAAAGACAAATGAGTGAATAAATGAAATGAAAAACAATAATGGTGAATAAATAAATAAATTCAAACTAAAACTAAATGAAAATTGAGTTAAATTTAAATAAAAGGATTATTTCTTCACCATTACTCTGGGAAAATGTTATTAAAAAAAAACCAAACAAACCTGCAACACTTCTAAACTGCAAGGACTCACATAATTGCCTGGTGGCCCATTTCAGAGATCCAGGTGGTTGCATCTATTTTTGAGTCCTCCACAACTTTCCTTACCACCCACAATCCAAACCATACTGTAGGACTTCAAACACCCTCCCCATTCTCCAAACCTTCCGGTTCTCGTGCTCTCAGGGGGGAAACAAGCACCTGGCTCAGGAGTTTCGTATTCCTCTCAGGTCCACGTCCACAGCTTTGTACCAGCCTGATATGCACACATATTAAGTTCTGTATTGGCATTCTATTTTCAAATGGTTGCTATTTTACTTTCAAAGTAGGCCACCAGTGAAGGACGGAGCACCTTTTCTGCCTACCAATTCCTTAACACAGAGGATGAGTGGTCTCCATATCCCCTTAGGTTTGAGGTGTGTGCCTGGATTAGTGTGTTTTTTAACTCTCAGAACAAATTAAGAAGTAAGTCTTGTTCATGTGCATGTTTAAGTGATCATCATGGTGCATGACACCTTTATCCTAGTAGGCTGCAGGCTAATCATTTTAATGAAAACTAAGAATTAAACCTCTCCTTCATTGATTATTCCTCTACGTGTTGCAAGTCACTTTTCCTGCTTTCCACAACGTCTCCAACTCCATCTTTTCTGTCCATCCTCCACTTTAGTTGGAGGTTGCTGTCTTATCTGAGCTGACGGCTCACAGAGAATTCCCCGGTGGCTATTCATGGGCCTCTGCCTTACGGGACTCCACACATTTAAAAAGAAGCAAAGAAAGCCCACACTGACTTCAATTTTCCAGGAGAACAAAGTGCAAAGTGGAAGGTAGCGGATGAATTACATGTACCTTTATCTCTGTCACAAAGTCAGCCTACGGTCACAGAACAGCCAAGCCACACCTTCATTTTTCTTTTTCTTTTGGTTTAAATAAGAATTTTAAATATTTGCCCAACAAAATTTAACAATATTTATGTTTATAGTAGGTGTTGTTTCAAATGATTATATTTTATTATATGTTTATCCTAAACATGAAATTAATCGAATCCCATTCAAGTTTGTGATCTTTTTATTTTTTACAGAAGTAATAATGTCAAAATGATTTAAACGGGAATACATGCTGGTTGTGCTTTTCAGACGCGGGGTCAAAAAAACTGCCAGCATCCTGCTCCATGTTTACCTTCTCTCTGCTGCTGTTTGCTGAGCTAAAAATGAAAAGAAAATCGTTTTTCTTTTCTCTATTAACTATCAAAGCAAAAGCTAGAACAGAAAGAAAAAAAAGGAAAGTTTTAATGTCCTCAATTATATCAAAGTATTTACACAATCAGGTGACCAAAAAAAAAAAAAAAAAAAAAAAAAAAAACTTGATCAAGCATATGTTTAATGAGAACAGCAACTCCTATAATTCGTCCTACAAAGAAATGTACAAGCTGGATATGAACTTTTGACATCCATTAGAACAACTAGGCAGTCATCTGTCGTTTCCCAGAAAACTACACAAGAAAGAGAGGTTAACTGAGCCCAGAAGCAACAATTGCTTCCATGGCTCCTGGCACAAACAAAAGCACGTTAAAATAGCACACACCACTCTTGTAAACAATACAGAGGGGGGCGCATTGCTGAACATATTCCTCTATGTGTTGAAACTGCAGCAAACAAACCCAAAATGGCCTGTTTTCCTCTGAGCATCGCTCAACCTCACTGACTGGTGAAGCTACAAACATGTATAGCTCATTTACCTTTACCTCCTTGCATATAAAATGCAAGTTGCACTTAAAAGATGCAGGTCTGCTTTATTTTTTTTTTCTCTTTGCACTGCCACAGTACAAATCTAACAGGGGGGGTGATCACAATTTCCCTGCGCCGTAATTCTATCACCCTCCTTCTCAAGCACGGCTGCTCCCCCAGACTTCACTTCTCCTGTCCATCATTTGAAACATCTGGATTCATTTTAGAAGGTCAGGGCTATTGAAGCAGAAACTGTCAGTAGAAGTTGTCTTGATGTATGTCATGAAATGGAGCAAAGAAATGCCACCCTCAGACAGACCAGGAAATAACATTTCTGTAGATAATATAAGGGCTGAGAAACCTTCTGCAGAGATATAGGTGGAGGAGTTCTACTGACATCCAGACACATTAAATAGGTACAGCAAATAACGCTGATCTGCCCAATAAAATGAATTCTTTTTATCTGAAAAGTCAAGAACTTTCTCATTTGAAGAGAATCACGGAATTTCAAGGAAACAGCCCATTGGTGATCCCTAAATCCAAGCGACATCATGTCTAACAAGATCAAATAATATTTAATATCATAATAAGACTGAATCTGCATACACTGAAGCAAATGGTTGCAAAAATGTGACAGGATCCCACTGTTTCTCTGCACTTAGTGCTCCTCCAGGTGAAGGAAACTGTGCTTTCAAAGCCCTCCACAAATATAACCATATTTTATTATGAATGTCTTTATTAGGTGTGAGCTTTTGGGTCGTTGCTCATTTCTTCAGGGGCAAACAAAAGTAAGCAGAGCGGCAGCTCCAGAGTCCCACCCACCTGTCTCACGATGCCAATACCTCCCTCTTAACTCCTCACCCTTTTTCTTCCCTTCCTCCAATCTCTCCTCCTGGATTAAGAGCTCTTAATTTTCACTAATTACACAAACTCATTCCTTTTTCTTCTTGTCTCGGCATTTCTCCTTGTTTTTCTCACCACGGGGATCATAAACACGTTTTGTAACGAGTTTAATAAGACTGCCTTGTGAGGGTTTAGGGCCTTTAATGGACACGGGGCTTGTTTGATAAGTCTCCACTTCATCACACACTTTATTAATTAAAGTTTATATTACATTAGAAACAAAGTTAAAGCCATTTGCTCCCCAATAATGGTTTCATGTAGCTGCATATCTATGGACAATTAATTGGAGTCTTGCCTCTCCATTTGCATTTTGCCCTTGTTCGACAAAAGTGTGCTGGGATTAGAGTCGGGCAATCTATTGCAAGCAGAAGCAATACTGCAGGAGAAATCCAGAATATTAAAAGCTTGACTGCGCTAGCGATTTTAAGGTGCCTGATAAGTTGTAAATGGGAGTGAATATTGTCAAACAGTTGTCATGGAACAGTAATAGACTGGTGACCTTTTCAAGGTACAGTTTCTTGCCTGGTGGCAGATGGAGGTGAATGAATGAAAGAACGAATGAACCAATGAAAGGATGAATGAATGCAAAACATTTAGCTACAAATGTATGAAAATGAAAGGAAAAAGTCAAATGTTTGTTCTTGGGAACAGCCTCCAACACTCTTGGTTTGCCAATATCACTAAGTCTATTTGTCAAGTGCATGAACGTTACTTCAAGGCAAGGATAGATGGAGGACTCCGTATTCTTTTGGTTCTTTTTAGACAATGTTGGAGCTTTTAGTTGTTTTTTTTTTCCCCTATTGAGACTTACACTATGCACCAGGCAGTTTGCAAGTGAGTAGTTTTTTTCTTTTAAAATGAACAAATTTGAGTGGGAGGTTATTTGCCAGAAAAGCAGTGGATTGCTCCCTTCAAGCTGTTCTGACATGTGAAAGAGTTTTCACTTATGAGATGGGGGTTTTGCTCTAAAAACAGGCTATACAGAGGGAGTAAACATGGAAAATCGCTAGATGAGATCCGGACGTATATATAGAATTAAAACGAATGAGATATGCACTGACCCGCCATGGCATCAAATCATCTTTGTAAAACTTTTTCATGCTAGCAAAACACCTAAAGGTGTCTCATACCTGGAGGTCTGCAGACTCCAATATGTTTAGTTGGATTCTACAGCAAAGAAAACAATATTCAAGACCGGAGATCTCCAGGCAGTTCATTGTAAGTGCAGGAATATTCACTTCTCTTGGTTTAGAAGCTGAGACTATCAGAGTCTATCGGATTGACTCCAGAGACAGGCGCTATATTTTATCTACACAAAACAATTAAATTCTACCAAGGGTTTAGCATTAGTGAGCATGAGCAAAGGGGAAAACTGACTCCCTGTGAGATTTTCTGAAGCCCTGAATAGATGGATACAGCCCCTGATCCCCCAATTGACTACCTACACACTCACCATGCACACTTTGTGTGTGTTTGCACTGAGAAAGCAGATGATGTAGGAGGCAGTGAACAAGAGACAACAGGAGAGCAAGAGTGATGTGGCCTGTCAGACATAATGAGTAAGCAATCGTACACACAGTAATTGTGGCCAACTCCGGGGACCCCCCTCTGTGTGTGTTCGTGGGAACAGTGGTGTTTGTTTCTGAAGGCATGTGCATGGGTATGTAACTGTGTGTGTGTTTGAACACACCCATTTCTGACACATGCAGAAAGCAATATGTAATAAGAAGAAAGGCCACAGTGAGGGCAGCTACACAGTGAGGCGGAAGGAAGCAGCGAGAGTTATACACACACTGTGTTTCATGCTGACTGTAGAACATATTTTATGTTACACTCGGCAATGCGATGTTTATGGGCATTGTACAATTTACATTTGGCAACAAATTTAAACATCCAGACACAGTGAAAACACGTACCCTGAAGCTATATGAGATGAAATCAAGTACCAACCTGAAAGTAAAGACTTTGGGACAATTGCACCAGAATATAGGTCTAATCGGGACCTGGGCCCTAAATTCAGACTGATCCAATCACTTCCAGTGAAACTTTTAGTAGCAGTTATTGACACGAATGTAACTACATTGCCAAAAGGATTTTAGCAGCCCACCCAAGCAGTAATATTGTGTGGTAAACCCGGATTTCACATTGTGTGTTACATACAGAAACACAAATACAATGGAAAATAAGCAGCTTAAAGAACTGGTATCAATATGGATGACCACAAAGCGATCAGTTTTAACTACATCCTCCTCAGCTTTTCACAATTCACAAACTTTACAAGCACACAAATAACTCCTACATGCAAAAATCTTAAAACAAGAATAAAAAAAAAGCTATGCTGACAAAGAGACTTTCCCTTGTTAATTTTCTCAGTGACATGTCCCCCACTGATGGTTAAGTTGGCATCCACCATGCATACTGTGACCTATCTCTAGTCAGTAAAAGGAAGTTTTATATTTACTCATGTCTTATCTATTCTCCCTTTCTTTTCTTTTTTCTTTTCTTTTCTTCTCTTCTCTTCGTCTGGCAATGATTTCCTTTGTGTCTTTGCTGAATCAGCCAGGGCGTGCCTTCAAAACAGCTAGTGTGTTGATTCATTCATTCATTTGATAGCATGTGGTATGGTACATAAAGTGAAACAACGCTGCAACATCATTCGGCGTCCCAGAAGAAAGTATTGTACAAGATACTCAGTCTCTGTCGCTGCTGGGCAGCAAGAAGTCTAGATATGTACATTAGAGATGTCACTGTGCCATCAAGTGAGACATAAACACAGTTTGTAGTTTTAATCTAAAAAAAAGTTATATAATGAGTATTTACAATAAATAACCTATATCCTAACTAGCTGTGTTTTCACAATCTGTAGAGATCAGGTGAAATGTTACAAATGAGTTTTAATGGAAAGATGTGTGTTTTAAACATAAGATGATAGAAGGGCATTATGGTATGAGTAAAATACTCAAGAAAAGACCCATTATATATCAAAGAAATAAAAATACTGAAAATGGAGTGAATAAAACTAATGAAAATTAAACCAAGGCTCTAACTCACAAAAGTGTTTTTTAAAAATGGAATAGCAAATGCTCCGAATGACTGTCTGTTGGGGATTTATTATAAAGAGAAATAGATAGGTTGATGAAGAAAAGATAAACAAACAAAAACACCTTAAAATGAATAAATATATAATTAAAGAAAGAAAATGACTGAAAGTATTGTTTGAGATTATGGAGCCAGCATAGTTGATGCAACAGGGGGAGATAAATATTGATGAGGAGAAAAGGGGCTTAATAGGTTTTAAAATTCCTTGAATGAGGCTTTGACAAAGGAGACAATGGGATTGGTCCATTGATTTACATAAATACATACTGCCATCTATTGCCCCCAAGTTGGAACGCTAGTGTGTCCTTCATTACCTAAAAATAAATAGATGAAGTTGGTGGTGTTAGCAAGTACTGGTCAATTCCTGGTTAAAATTGTTGCCTGTGACTGACCAATCTTTGCATATGACACCTGTTACCCCAGATTAAAGGACTGCAGCACCAGGCCGGGGGGATGGGAGGTCGCATCAGTGTTTACCCCATGTCAGGACACGAATGCAGGGCCAAGGCAGTGCTTAAATGTTGCTCTATTGTGTGTCTGTCCTCCTTTGTGTGTTTGACAAATGGAGAGTGTACGGATACAGGGTGGCGGGATAGAGAGACTGTGATAATAGCAGCAGGTGCACCAGGACAGCTAATATTTGCACAGCAGCTTTTGCAGCAAACAAGCAACACCCCCTAAAGAAAAGGGGCAACAGTTTCCCCATAAATGGCTCCGTTACAGATGCATAAATCCAAGGCAGACTGCATGAAATATCTGGACACCCCTTCCCATTCTTCTTCTCCATCCCACAAATCCCTTCGGTGTGGGACAACTGCCAAGATATATCTCAGTAAGAAGTGACATTGCAGAGGTCAAGCTTTAAAGTTCTTGTGTGAATGCAGCATGTTCATGTGTGTGTGTGTGTGTGTGTGTGTGTGTGTGTGTGTGTGTGTGTGTGTCTGTGTGTGTGATCATCCACTGTCATTTTGCCAAGCCTGAATTGTTACAAACATATAAGTGCAAAATTGTACTTTGAATACTTTACCCATTAGTCGTACACACACACACACACACACACACACACACACACACACACACACACACACTGAACCAACTTCCAATGTATGTGACAGGAAAATCAAATGCAACAGAACAAATGTGCTTATTAAAACACATAAAGCCTTAATTTAAAACCTGCCTTCATAAATAAACCACACCTTCGGTTTAAAGCTACAATTCATGTGTTTTTACAACAAAAAAAACTAAATATTCTCAGCTGCTTTTGTGGTTTATGTTGTTTGACATCCTAGAAGTGAAGTAAGTGTGACGGATAAACACAAGACACAAAGCCCTTATAAAAATGCATAGACATTGCTGAAGACACACTGATCTGTTGTTAGGAGCCTAAGAGGGAGTGGGGGGGGGGGGGGGGGGGGGGGGGGGGGGTCACTCTGAAGAAGGCTGAGAAAAGACATGTGAAAAGTGATGTGAATAGGCAAAAGCCTTTATCTTAAGTTTTCCTCACCCCTATCCTCTTTTTAGTAAAGAAGAAAAAAAAAAGTGATTAAGCAAAAGAAATGAAAGCTTAATCCATTTAGATGGAAAATCCATGGCAGCCGCCCGGACTATGCGGGGGTATTAATACGATGACAATGCAGATTCATCAGTGGGGACCAGAATGTTGTTCCATCACTGCCTGTCCATAGGTAATGAATGGACTTCTTACCAGCAAAATGCTTGGATCGCTCTCATTTTAACAAAAAAATCTAGTGTGAAGATCTTGAAAATAATGTTGGGCAATCAAATGGAATAAATAGAAACAGCTGTAAATGACATTCGATGGAGCAAACCCAGCTGAAACGTCAAGTTTAACTATATCAAGCATAATCAGTGCAATAACTGAGAAGAGTCCAAATTCATATGAAAGGCCCTTTCCAAACATAAAGATAGACAAAACATGTATAATATACCTTCACTGAGTTTGATTAACAGCAAACACTGAGAATAACACAAGCACAAAAAAACCCAACAAACAGAAAAACATTTTTTTTAAAAAAGGGTACACAAAGCACCAAACTTCTTACTGTTATACTTGGTGTTGTCATGCCTCAGCATGGGGTCCTCAGTTGATGTGCCGAGCTTTGTTTTATTGAACTGCAGCATTGCAGAGATGCCACATCCTGCTCAGCTGGTTGAGAGCAGACTGATGGCGACAGCTCAACACTTGTCAAAGTCAAAAAGCCACCCAAAATTGTTTGTAATGCTTTTTGACTGAAGTCAGCTTCTTACAATTTGGGTGAAGAGTTCAACAATATGGAAGACTTTTTTTTTTTTTTTTTTTTTTTTAATGATTAAATGAAAGAAATAAATAAAGGAAGACAGAAAGAAAACAAAGGTTTTAGGGACGACAAAGAAAACATTTTCAGCACTTATTAAATAGTAAAATATACCCCGTGAAGAGCTCAGTTTTTCAACACATTCTCATTATTAGTTATTATCGTCCACTTTGAATCTGAAACAGTTTATTCAAAACGTGTGCTGAGAAACGATCACTATTTTTAGTTTTTTAATTTATTTTTAATTTAAGCAATTTTCAGCAGCTGCAGCACATAGTCGTCTTCCTTCCTCAGCCCTGGATATGATCAGAGCTAAGAATTCATAAAACTAATAAAAAAGACAATGTACAGTATTCTGCCATTAAATCCTTACAACGTGGACCTTCCGATCTACTCACTTCTTTTTGTGGATCCACCAAGAAATCTAGTTGGCAGACTTTTTTGACAAAAAGAAAATAAATAAATGAAAATAAATTAAATCTAAAAACAAATATAGCTTCCAAGGCCTTTTGGCAAGACTTTCACCACTTCAAACGCAGACAGGTTTGAAGAACTGCTATCTGCATGTCCGTATAGTCTTAAAATTGAATTTTTGTAAAAGTGTAAATATAAAATTGGACAAAAGGACTTCTCCAGGTTGATAATACTCCATGTAAGGAAATTTATCAAAAATACTTGAGGCAGATCAACTCCGGTCTTCCTAAACTGGCTTTGGCTTATCAAATTCAGCAATTTGTTGCTTTTTTGTAACGTGCAAATATTATTAAATACATGTAGCGCAACGGCGTAAAATCGGTATTGATCCATTTTGGATATATAAAATTAACTTCTTCGGTGGACAAACGAGATATTGGTATCAGGGATTTTTTTTTTTTTTTTATTTCCCCGTGTGGAAATAATATAAACAGACCAATTGTGCAAGTGTTTAAAAACAAGACAGCAATATGATTTTACAGGTGACTGACCTACAAACAGTCTGTTTTAACAGCTCCAGATTGTCTCTGACAGGTGTTGATATAGGCACAGTGAGAAGCTTTTACGTGGGTGACCTTTTCTCTTAGCTGGGCATGGGACCGACGTGGACCATAACAGGAGTAATCACATACTAAGGATCACTGTGATTGAGGGATAGGAGGGCCTCTTAACTTGTGATGAAAGAAAAAAATAACAGAAATTCAACCTAAAGAAACCTTCAATCCACAGCTAAGAACTATATATGGTAAGTCTGACAAGAAGAATGGAGTTTCTTGGTGGCTGCAAAGGTGAACATTTAAATCAGTACCACATGTACATCTCTTCTGCCTTGGCTGAGTCCAGGGGAAATCTATGTGAAGCAGGGATTGAGAAGGTGAGGGGTACCAGGTTGGTCAATAAACTGGGCCCCTGCCCCAAGGCAACAAGCTGACTCCAGCTGTGAGACAAGACCGCAGGCCAGTGTTTAACTTTCATCCTGTCAGCCAATGGCTTACCCACTGCTCTCCCACCACTTGCCACTCAGTGCGACATTCACCTCTACCACACAGCGGACCCCCGCCCCCTTGACGAAAAGGCAATCAGCGAGCTGAACCAGTCTGCACGGTAGCCTGAGGCAAGACAAAAATTCTGCAGTAGTAAGTTTTCTATGTGAAATGGCACCGTGTGTAGGAAACTGCACACTTAGTGTAAAGAAGTAATGCGCCTCATACAGACGCCACAGCTGCAACTTCACCCGAGACATCGGTTGTCTGAAGTACGAGGAAAAACATTGATATCTACAATATATGAGCAAATTAATATCTGAACAATACAGGTTAAAGTGTGAGAATCTAATGCGATGTGTCATCCAAAAGTTTGGACATCTCAGGTAATAAGTAACAAGAGGCTGTAAAAATTTCAAGGGATGTTTTCTTTCTTGCTCTTCTTTTAATTTCTGTCATATTTCACTGTTTTTATGGTGGCCATATTTCTGCAGGCCTTGCTGCATGGCAGAACAATACAGCTGGCAAACCACATCTGAAAGTCTTCTGCAGATAAACAGGATCTTTAATTTGACTTTTACTGGAAAGTTGTGTGAGCAGTTCTCTCAGTAAAATGCACTGTTCCTCTTCATCACTGCAAAAAACTCTCAATATTATGCATGCATATAGAAAATTTGCCTGTTCTGTCATTGACATGGGGTAAAAAAATACTGTATTTCAAAAGTTTTCATTTGAACACAAAAGAGCATGAAGCGGCACATCCACCTTGATGTGAAAACATGGCAGTGAACTTACACAATGATGCTGTCCTGAAAGGAACTAAGATGCTATCACTATCATGAGAACTTGATAAAAAAATACAGTTAAAGACCCCTGCTGCTGCCTGAAGGAGGATGAGGACTAAAAGTAATTACTTAGCCATCCGTTCTTGGCCTGAAAGTGACAAAAGACAAATCTACAGTTGCAAATTAACCCCAGAATAATGAATGAGGAATGGAGCCCTTAGGTCTTAATTGAATATTTGCTGGACTCATTTTGTTGACAATGATGGATGTCTGCAAAAAAAGTCCTCAGCAAACTCATAATTCATATTTCATCATCCCTACATCTGACTTGAGCTGAACAGATTTATTGATTGGTAAATTATGACTTTTCATTGTGCAGCAAACTGAATGAAGTTTGACATGTTCTGGTGAGGTGTGATAAATTGGGACTCTCTGGACTTTAAAGTGATGAACATGAGTGCTTCCTAGAAGGTTTCTAACACAATATGCTGACTTGAAGAATAAAAATGTTTGAAGCCATCCATTAAGGCACTTATAGCTCTATGTTTTCATTTGCCAGATGAATCTTGATATTCCATCAAATACAATCCTTTCACCTGTGCCTTGACTGTCCAGGTAGGTAAGTAGGTAAGAAAGTAAGCAACTAGATAAATTAATAATGTGGAGATGTCCGCCAACCACCTCATTTCCACCCATATTGCGATTCTCAAATTTGGTCCTGCATTCATTTAATATATATTCACGATAAGATTCTTAGATTCATTGATAATGGATCCATGTTGTCTTGGCTTTGTTGTGGTGTTTGCTGCATGTTTATTTCTTAAATTTTGTGTTGCAGTAATGAAAATTAAAAAGATCCCTAATTTTTTTCCTGTTATGGATTGTAGTATCCAGAATTCTGTCGTGATCTAGATCTGTTCTGTAGAACCTATTGGCCAAGCACCCTGACCATTCAGTGTGGTGTTATATGCATATATAGGGAGAATGGCCATATCTCATCATGAAAAAGCTCCAGTTTTCAAGGGTCACTGACCTGCAGGGTTTTCCCTGCTCCAACACACTTGATTCAAATTAAGAACAAAACTAAATAAATAATTGTGCGGAATTCCATGGAATATTGGATCCGTTAATTTCGAGTGAGATGTTTTAGAGCAGGGACACAATGAAAACCTGCTGGACAGCAGCTTGTGTAAGGACCGTGTTTGGACAGCCATGGCTTTTTCAAAACTTTTCTGTGAAGACTGCAGATGCCTGAATAGACAAAAAACAATGAAATTACAAAACAAACTAATTTAAAACTATAAAACAAGTCAGAATGTTAAGAACTGAAAGTCAAGATTACTAAAAATATCTGTAGCCATCACTTGGCATCCAAAAATACTTGTTTTAGATGTCTATTGCGTAAAGTTAAATTTGGAAATGTGCATAAACAGCATTATCTGATTCAATTTAATCATAAAAGCAGTCCAAGAATGAGTTTACATGAAGACAGATGGAGAGATGTTGTTTGGCATGAACTAAACAGATCACAATTCCATTGTGGAAAGACCTGAAATCACAGGTGAATGACACTAAACCCAGACATCACAATTATTCCCCAGGTTTTCTTCCATCAAGCAACATACAGCTACAGAATAGAAAAATAAAACACCATTTAATCAGTGAGCAGAACTATTATCTTATGATTATAATTACAAGCAGGAGACATTCTAGAGCATTGCATTTTGAATATCACAACTATAAGATTAACTATAAGAGTTAAGCTTCAATGTTGATGTGAGGTACAAACCTGAGGACCCATGTACAAACCAGTGTCTAAAATTAAAAGTCAGTAGTTTGAATTTGGTTTTGGTTTCACTGGAATTTCAGCATGGGAAAAGAAACAAACAAAAGCAATCCCAGTGTTAGATTTGGAGCAGCAGCGCCTGCTTTTTGGTTCATACACTCCAGCCCTGGCATGAAACTCCTTGTTCAAACTATACAGTTCACCTTGAAGGCAGATGACTAAAAGTGACAGCAGAGATAAAAACTTCCTCATCAACACATCCAAGGGAGGTAATAATGATAGTCCATGAATAAATATTTTCCCAGGTGATTAAACTGGGAGGAGATGGTAAAAAGTGGCTGTGAGCACAGGCTGAGAGTGTGAGAGTGTGCATGCAGGAGGTTAGATAGGGAACAGGGATAAGAATGCAGCTATCTGGGGCATATAATGTTCTGGGAGGCTCAGAAACAGCCCAGCCCCACCCTACCACCCACCAACCACCAGATGAAGGGAAAGAATGTCTCCCATGAGTTAAGAGGCAGCCAGAATCTCCCACTGTGTCACAAGGTTCAAGCAAGACAACATTCCCTGCAAAATAAATAGCAGCACACAGCAAATAGAAGGGGTAGGGCAACAGAGCAGCTCAAAAGGGAAAAACACTTACAACCATGCTACTGAGGATAGTTTCTAGTGAAAGGGTGCTGCCTTGTGTTAAAAAAAAAAAAAAAAGTGGTTTCAAAAATTATTTTAATCAACAATTTTTTTTGCGATGTTTAATAAAATGAGAGCTATGGCTTATGCTGGTCCATCTGCATGTTTCTGAGAGTTACTGTGTGTACAGGCACAATAAAACTAGCCATACAAACTAGCCGCGCCTAGAAAAGGCACACATACTCTGATTCGTCAAATGACCATGAATTTGGAGAGAAGTAATCGAGCTCCACATTAGATCTCGCAGTCTTACACTTGTTTTATGTGTGAACTGCATAGAACCATGTTTGTGTAATGTTTTTTATGAAAACGTTTTGAAGCTGGCTCAAAATAAAACATATGATTACCATATCTGCTAGCTTACCAGTGCTGGCAGAGCTAAAGTTGTACCTCAGTTGATGTTTGGTATGATTTTTCTACTAATGGCTTCCAGAGATATCTGCATACTTATTGGAGTTTGCAATATAATAAAAATGCAAAGGTATGTTCGAGTGCTTATTTGAATATTATAACACAAAAAAGTCCCTCCAGTAAGTGGTGTTATCCTAAGGAATAGTTTATTGATGTTCCAAATGGTTATACCTTCAAAAGGCTTGAAATCCATCAAACATTTTCTTATAAGGACAACTGAGGCAACAGTTTATTCCAAACAAAACCAGCCTGGATATGTTGGTATCTCACACTGCTGTTGACTGCAGATCTGTCAGCAACCCCAATTACTCTCACTGAAACACTTGTTCTGCTCATTTAATAGCTTCCACACCAGATGGAGCTTGCAAGTGGCAATGGAAGCAGACATGACTTTCAAGTTGCTCAAAAGAAGAAGTAAGCATACTGCAAAAAGATGTACTAAAATATGAAACCCGCAACTAGTTACATGACATTGTTGCACAGTTAAATGACAAAAACATCAAATTCAGTTGGCCATCACTGCAGGGACTGAAGTCAGTGCACATGAGACAGCAAATGTCTGTCTCAAACATTACTTAGGTTTGTGAGTTGCTAAAGTTCTACTTAGAGCTAATTCTTTCATCAGTCTGAACATCATTAAACTGCAACTGTGACAGTTGTGGGAGAAGTCTAAACCCATAGCTGCAGTTTCATCTAGTTTTGCCTACTGCAGATGTGCCACAATCTTAGTCACAATCGGTGTAGGATCAAATCTCTACCTTAAAAAAAGGATTGTTTGCAATTGAATTTGCCAAAGGCAAGCCTGGGAACCAGACAAACCTTAGTTCTCATGTCTTTGCAGTCATCTTACTTGACACAAATGTGCTGACAGGAAACACAAAGGCACTTCCTCTAACAACCTGAGATAGCTGGGACCGACTAACACAGCCTTGTATAAGCATATACATTCATATCTTACTACTCAACTCTGAATGGTTGCAGGTCTTTCCAAGCTGCATCCACAGGCAATTTGGTCCCTTCAAAATAATAATAGATTAGATTTATGTAGCGCTTTTCAAGGCACCCTAAGCCCTTTACATGGAATCTATTATTTGTTTACTCATCATTCATACTTTGTGATAGTAAGCTACATTCGTAGCCACAGCTGCCCTGGAGCATGCTGGAAATACTTCAGCCAATGCATGCCAGGTGCCACTCCATCCACCACTGAAACATTCATTCACATTGCCGACACTGGAGGCAAGGAGGGTGAAATGTCTTGCCCAGGGACACAACGACAGATTGACTGGTTGATTAGCCAACCTTCCGGTCATCAGACAACCTGCTCTACCACTTGAGCCAACAGTGCCAAGTGTTGATATGTCCGATATCAGCCCTAAACTGAAACATGGAGTTGGATCTGGCTGCAGACCTCCACTGGGGGGGTCTGCTGCAGGCTTTACTCTCAGGCCACCTCCACCGTAGGGCAGGAAGAAACACTAAAATAAGATCCATTATGGAACTTCACAGAAAATCTTTCCAAGTAAAATGCACTCACAAAATTGGTGAACGTGTTATAAACACTGTTTTGCTGTCTGGATCACGCTGCAAAAAACACAATGTGCAACGATTTAATAATTCTTCTAAACAAAATGCACTGATAAATCATCAGATAGTGGGCTATAACCCTCATGATGCCATCTGGATCATGTCATTAACAACATTATAGCAAACGAGCAGAAAAAATATAATAAAATAATAATATCTATTTCAAAAGTCTGCTGATTTTAATGAAGTAGATATTAATAACTCCATATGTCCACTATGTGAACTTGAACTTATATTAAAACTCTCATGGTACAACATAGTATTTTTATTGTAAAACTTTAAACTTAACATGTGATAATGTCATTCGTTTCACATTTTTATTATACATTTCTCACATTAAATGTAATATGGTTACGTTTTCTTTTTTTGTTTTGAGGGGGTGTCACAGATCTTTGCTGCTTTGGTGCAAATTCAAATGTTTGTCTTTATCTTAGGCTTTTTCGTCTTCCTCCGCTGTGGTTTCTTGGCAGCTGGCGAACCAGACTTTGTTGGAAACTTTCCAAACTAATTTGAAGCTGTGTCGATCAAGCTTTTGCACAACAACCAGAATACATAATGTATGAATGCCCTGGACAGGCACCTGATCAATTATCAGTTAACTACTCAGTGGTATTTTTTTGTTGCCACTATTTTTCTGTTTGTTTGAGTCTTCAAATATTATTCCTTAACATGTCTTACAAAGGTTTCATTTTTCTTTGGTTTAAAACCAGAGAAATGATAATTCGGATTAAACAAATTACTCAGTATAAGACTGTGCTACACTATACCCATAGACTCCAAAGAAGGACAGAATGAAGGTGGATGACACAGCTAAAACCTTGAATTATAGACTTAACAAAAAGAGTCGCAATCTTCTCTCTAACTTGACCCAGCAGGTTTGGTTAGGAAAATAAATAAGAGGGGGAAATTAATACTGCTTAATCTTGCTTTAATCTGGACTGATCATAAAAACATGCACCTTTCAAACTATTAATCATTTCACTGTCATTTTCTTTATTTCGTTTAAAAAGCAGATTCCTACCTGACAGTCACACAATCTGTCAAACACACTGCATGTCATGGCCATGAGTGCCGGGGCATGCAGTGTCACCCAAACAGATGGTCTCAGCTTGGGTCTAGGAGGGGGTTGAGAAGAAGAGTAGAGCACACTGTAACTGTCAGGCCCGGTCCCTTGAATCCCACAGCTTTCTGCTACACTGATCCCAATCACTGTACACCTGCTCTCCATCTTCCCCACATTCCAACCCCACATGTAGGACAGACTGAACGACTCAAGGAGGATGTGAAAACTGGAAATTACTCTCCTTAACGTCTAAGCCCCAACTTCAGATTCCGGGTGAAAGCTGAACCAAGAGCACCATGTCAGAAAAAAAACCTTTTTTCGGGCTTTTGCAGGGAATTGAGATACAGTTGATAGAAGATTTGGTGTGGTCAGAGTAAAACTGGAGGCCATCTGCCTACTCATGCTGGACTGTGATTATGAGCCTTAGGACTCCCAAAGGTCCATGGAGTGGAAACATGCAGTTCACTATAAAGCTTGCTGTCTACCAGAGTAGAATTCACAACTCACTTTTACGCAGTTACTCTTAGCCTGTTTGTCCTTTCAGTTTAGTAAGGCTGCTTTATTGCCCTACTTTATAAGTTCTACAGAGACAGCACTGTCATCATTTTCAAGCCTCAAATCTGCACAGAACCTGTCTTAACAGCAATTAATAAAAGATGGGCGTTGGTAAAGCTACGTGGAGAACTGTGTTCACACATGTTGCAATATATATGTAACAGTAGGGGTTTGAATCCTAGACGAAGTTGCAAAGATTTTTATCTTACGTAACACTGGGAATGAAGTTTCTCTACTAGTTTGTTTCAAGATATAGGTTGTTGTATCATTAAAACACAACGGTATTGAGTTTATTCATTTTAATTCTAGCCTTTTTTTTTTTTCTGGTTTAGTAAATCTCTGCAGAATTCAGCTATATGTGATTCAAAAAAGCTTCCAACACAGTAACAAACCATCACCTCATTCAAAATACGGCCAAAACATAGAGCCAACGGTATAAAGCTTTCCTATGGAGGACCCCACTGTAAATAGCTTGTACACTGAATGTAAACTTTGAAGTAGTTCAATTATCATCCCACCTCATCTCTGCACCTCGTTGCCTCGCTGTTGCAAACTCCCACCTTTCCTCATCCATACGTGTGCATCTTGTCTCCATTGGCAAACAAAACCGAAAGTCAAATTTTGAGGGCACTCATTAAGATTTCAACAAGATATGAAGAAAACAGGTGTGTATTTCTAACTCAGGTTTTTTCTTTTTCTATTGTTGAAAGTACTGTGTGGAGTATACGTGATCATTAGTAATGCCATAATGCGGTGTTTTTGTCTATCTGTACTGCACTCAAATGCCGATGATGCAACACACATTTAAGCAAATAGCTTCACACAATTCTTTCAATTTACCAACAACAGTTGCCCCAGAAAATACTGCAATGTGCCAGTTAAAGGTGCTGCGAGGAGGACTGCCAGCAAGAAAACAATGATGATTAAAAACTGTGTTTCAGAATGCAAAGATGAGAACATGCACAAATCTTTGTCACAAGTAAGACTGAATGTAAACCCTGCAGGGCAAACTTGACAGACAAAAGAGCAGAACTAAGATAAGCATCCTATAATCTCCAAATGAAGTCTGATGAAAATAATCAAATAAAAACATATAATTAAATAATATTAAATCAAATCTGTATGAGGTCTTGGATATCATGTCATTACAACAAGCACAGATGTACGAGAACAGAGACAGCTACAGTGTGTTATTAAAATTTGGGATCCCATTCATGGCTTTTTATAATCTCTATTGTTTTCTTTTCTTTTCTTTTCTTTCATTCTGTTTTTTTTTTTTTTTTTTTAATTTAAGTGCCTGGAAGTTGGGAGAGGAACAAAAGTACCACTGAAGTGCAAAATTACAATAGAATACTGGGAAGTAAATTAATTTTGATTAAAGAAAACATTACTGACAATGTCATAAAATGGCAATTACTACATTCAAAACCACCCTGTGGTAAACCAGGAAATTTCAAAATGTTGCCTTTATGTTCTTGATATCCGAGTTTGTAACTTTTTCCACACCAAAACTGTCTTTTTTATTAGGTATTGACTATTTACTAACAACATTAAGGGACTGCTAAACCATTTTCTCCTTTGAGATTTTTTTTTTAAAGGGGGGGGGGGGGGGGGGGGGGGTCATACCACTGTTGGGATTTTGAATGCATCAATTTTATATTATTTTTTTTATATATTATTAACTCTGTTCTCTACCCTAAAAATCACCAGCAAAACACTAGATCCCAACCTAAAGACGTATTTTAAATAATTTGTTACTAATGTCAGTACATATGTAGCAAACATTTACTGGCAAATTAACAAGCCACTGGGTTCATTTATTAATTCTTTTTAATATGCTTGCATGTGGGAGTCATACTGATAGTCATACTAAGTGTGTTTAACTTGAAGAAAAAAAAAGAACATGCAAAGGCCATGCTATAAAATGCTATTTAAAGAGACTTTTTGATAGATCAGATGTTGAAGTGCTCCTATTATTTCTTCCAACTCTGCGCCTGAAGTGTATGGGTAGCTGCTGTTTTAATTGTTATAAAATGATTGGCAGGGACTCGCAAAATTCCCTTAGTCCCAATGACAAGGGCTATGGCAAAGTAAGCCCCATGTAGGGTGAAACATCCCCTGCTGCTTCTTTACCTGGAGGCAGCCACAGGAACTACCCCATCCGCACTAATGGGGAGGGCAGGCAAGGGCTGACATGCTTCTTTCCATGCCTCCGAGCATAGTCGATGCTTCCTACTGTCTCTGGCATGAAAAAATGAATGCTATCATGGACACTGTTGTGAAAATGATCATGTCAGCTCCTATCTGGTTTAAGCTGTGATAAAATTAACATAAGACTTTCAATCAGGAAACCATACAATGTAATAATATCAAGGACTGTTTCTCACCATTCCCATGTGAAACTTATACCTACATCTACCTATACACTCCCTTTATACCGCATTATTTCTTCCACTCACAAACCCAGTGCTTCGGGATCAGTTTATAGGGATTG
Source organism: Telmatherina bonti (assembly GCF_933228915.1). NCBI lineage: Eukaryota > Metazoa > Chordata > Actinopteri > Atheriniformes > Telmatherinidae > Telmatherina > Telmatherina bonti. Next base: position 20,137,603 of record NC_136610.1, on the reverse strand, counting down.
TAATTGCCTTGAAACTATTGTTGCATCATTAGACCAGAGCTCTACGATGGCATTTGCAGGGATAGAAAGGGCATGGCAAACAGATTCTACATAGCTCTAAAGGTTACTTTTAATCACTCAATGAGGAATCCTACTCTACCTCCCCATTCCTGTTTTAATTCTATTCCAAGATCCACTCAAAGCTCTACATTCACCACACAACAGCATATGTGGCAAGAAGACCAATTAATTAGGTGGTGGTTTAGTTTGTTACAAAAGGACTTTGACCTCTGACATGTTATATGATGATTCTTGGACTCAAACTACGAAACAAAATATATCAAAATCAATTAAGCACCCAGAAAGGATTCCGTTAAATCTGGCATGTTTGAGTAAAAACTATTGTGTTACCAAGACGCCACTATCGGTGCTCAAATTTCATCATTCTCCACTATCCAAATCCAAGGGGGAAGAGTAAAAGGCAGGTTTTGGTAAAATGATCGCACTACATTCTTTTCATTCTTTCATTCCCAGATTAGACCACTTTTCTAAAGAGGTGTCTGTGCAACTGGCAAAAAAACAAAGCGGCTGTGGGAAAACACCACACTGCCAAACTGAAACAAAGATAGCTTTAATTCAGTTCTTACCTTGTCAGTGCATACACTAAATGATATAATGATAGTCAATGATGAGTCCTTCATTTCCACGCTTCTGTCTATCTGACTTTTCAGCCTCTCGTTTCCCTTCAGATAAAACCCCCTTTGCAGTACACCCAAACCCCCATGGGTGCTTCTTTCATAAATGCATAAATGAAGGGCAAATTATTATGCACAGGACTGAATTTTTAAAGTGCAGTCACACACACACACACACACACACACACACACACACACACACGTTCATCATCAGCAGGGTATCTTTTTTTTTTTTTCTTTCCCTCTTTCTTTAGGAGTGCATACAGTTTCATGCAGCAAGGCAGTATGTCAGGAAATCTTGCCGGCACTACATTTTCCACCGCTCCTTCAATGGCAAATGTATTTCTTGAGCTGACAGTTGTAAGACTGACACACATCAGACACGCATGCATGTGCGCGCCAAATCTAGGTCAAAGACCCATTAAAATTTCAACAAAGTCCTCTGCTCTGCTATGGAGGTGCAAAGAAAACAGTTTAAATGAATGTGGAATGCTCACAATGGTGCTCTACCATGTGACTTCCACAGTGGTTACAAGCCCAGATAGCTTCTTGGTAAGTGCACAGTGGAAAATCACTCACACACACACATACACACACACACACACACACACACACACACACACACACACACACACACACACACACACACACACACACACACACACACACACAATGATCATAGCACATATATCTGGCTGTACTTTTTAGAAGGAATGAAAAATGTTTCTGACCTCTAAGCAGATTTATGATGCCAACATAGCCCTAATATTCTAAATCATGAACTCAACGTCACACTGACCACACTGTACCTCTGTTTACATGGTAAACTATTCTGATTAGAGATTCAAAAGGAAGTGTGTACATGGACAAGAAATAAGGAGAAGCAATAAGCCTCCGGTCATATTGATTTTGTTGAATACAATTTCCTTCTAGTGCATGCAAACTTACTGCTAACACCGAGGTTGTGGTGCTCACATGTTTGAGTTCCCGTTTTAACTAGAGAGATGGTCGTGTAGCATCATCGCTCAATCTACACAGTAATCAAACAGCTTAAGTTGATGCTCAAAGGAGCTAAATGGTCATGAAACTCTTTTCAGATAAGTTACAATACTGACCGAGAAAAACACAGAAGTGTTTTTTTCTTTTAAAGACAAGCATTTGAATTTTTTAAGCTCTTTAGTTCCACCTCAGTTTTATCAGAATATTGTGCTGCCAGAACCTGCTGCCACCATTCAAAATGCATCCAGACAATTTTGCTCTATTATTTCTTTGCATGTATTTGCCAGTTCTTCAGGTGACAGGTCAGTCTGATGAGGTTTTAAACTAACATCAAACTCCATCCATCACATTAAACATGATTATTAAAATAAGGTAATTACAAGACCACTCTGGGGGAACCAAAGGCAAATAAAGAAATAAATAAATAGATAAATAAAGTCAACCATGATTGTGACACAATCTGAATAATGACTCACATTTCATTCTCAGTAAAGCACTTGACGGTGACATTTGAAAAACAGCGTCAAATTCAGGAGCAATTCTCAGCGGTTGCTGTCAGAGCCTAATTAAACTACCCCCCCCCCCCCCCCCCCCCCCAGAACTATCTGGATACAGCCCCTCTTGTCTGAATAAGTGTGTATGTGTGTTACTATATGTGTTTGTGTACATACATAGTTGTGCATGCACCATGGGTGTTTTTGTTGGGTATGTAATAGAAGGAGAGACAGAAGACGCAGCATATATGAGACATCCTCTGCACCCTGTGCCATTTGCCCTAAGGAGATCCTTGCTAACAGTGCTTATTTTTTTTATTTATTTATTTACTTTATTTTTTTGCACATACATCTGCAGCTGTGCCAGAAATTTAGTTTTTTTTTTTTTTTTACATCGAGCCACAAGCTTTTCTATTAAAGAATTGAGCAGAAAAAAAATAGATATAGCAAAGGCAATATTCCAGTTAAAACCGTATGCACTATTTGCAGTCTAGCTTTATTTACATGTCAGCTATAAGCTGCACCCTCTTAGGGCACAGTAGTAGGTGCATGTCGTAATTCATTAATTCTCTGCCACGAAAAAATAACGACAGTGTTGACAAACACCTCTCCTATGGGGGTCTGGGAACACGAACATGTAAAGTCTCAAAACAGATCAAATCTGCAGGGAGAGGGAAAACTGGACTGCTTCCATCCGCCCATGTGCACACAAACACCAAATCAAAGCAATATGTGTTTGAAAGCTTTGGCCACATTTAGTCACAAGACTCAAAAAGGCTAAAAGGAAAATATCAAGTGAAACAGGAGGAAAGCATGTCCTTGCATTCTTCTCTCTACATCACACTTCCAAAGCTGATTCACACTTTTTTTTTTAAATGTTCTAATTGACTACATCAAGTAATGAAGGTCACCATTGCTTTGCTTCCACCAACAGTCGCGGCAACCGACTGGGTACAGTGCAGTCCTAATTATCACAAAAGAACTTACCAGCTCTGACCCACAACAGCCTCTCACTGTGTTGCATGTTACTACATTTGTGAAAACACACATGAAGGCACACACACATTGATTTCAGATGAAAAGAGGCCAACAAACAACATAAAATGCTCCCAGCCCACTCACTCAGCTGGCGTCGACCCATTACATGCCACAATGACAGTAGCCCTCATACGTTCCTTATTAAGCACACAACAACCTGCCCAGGGTTTTAATTGGGAAAGTGAGCAGGTATTGGCAGTGCATCAGATAGGAGGGCTTGATGGTTATTTCAAGTGGTCTGATATGAATTCCAGGGGGTCCCCTCCGTGGCTTTGTTGTGCTTATTAGTCGTCTGAACAGATAGCAGATTGCATCTTAATTGAAAATCCCACCAGTAGTCTTGGTAACCATATTGTAAAATGATCCAAGTCTCTGGAGTTTGTATTTCTCCGGGTATTTCATTTAAGGAGGCTGGAAGGAGACATTTTTTTTAGTAGGGAAAGCTATAAAAATAATAAATAAAATAAAAAAATTAAAAAACACACTTGTACCTATAATATTAGCAAATCAACAACATGGAGATGTTTTGTTCAAATCAAGATTCCTACAGGACTAAAAGAAGAATAAAAGACTGTTACATACATTTGTACAAGCTTTGTTTGAAGAGAAAACTCTCAAGCACTTTGCATTTCTCATTATTTTAAAAAAAATCTCAAGAAAAAGTGAGAAATGTTAAAAATACAAAGAAGCACCAACTAGTCAATAACAGCTCTCAGTCATTCATGACACAACATGAGTGGAGTAAAAACTGTCACAAGTATTGAGAAACTAAAATAGTGTTAAACCTATATCAGCAGTGGTGGTGAAAGGAAAAGCACACAACAAAAATACCCCCAGTCACAATCACTGTTTCCTTTAAACTGTAAGGAGGCAACTTAAAACGTCTTCAAATAAGTTTTCATGGGTTCCACTTGTGCTACAATGTGTGTCCCTATCTTGAAATGCAAGTGTGTGTGTGTGTGTGTGTGTGTGTGTGTGTGTGTGTGTGTGTGTGTGTGTGTGTGTGTGTGTTTGTGTGGGGGTGGGGGGTGGGGTGGGGGGGGTGTTTGGCATCTCCACATCTCCTACAGCTGCCACACCTGCAAGGCATTACCTCATCAGCATCTGCAGATTATCAACCTCAACTGTCCTCCTCGACTCAGCCGAATCATTCAGTCACACTAAGTGATGTTAGTGCAAACTGTGCTTGTTCTTTGTGCTTTCTCTGCATTTTTGTAGTGTTTTTTTTATTTTTTTCTTCCAAACCCACCTGCCAAAGTGCTGCTCTACTCACTAGTGTAAAGATAAAACTGAACCCTGCTAAACCAGTCTGATTCTGCCTTTTACTGTGGGTCTTTAAGATTTTAAAGGATAGGTCTTCTCTTCTTAACCCTTTCTTTCAGTAACTGCATCTTCATTTGCATGTGGCAGAGTTCAGTTTGAGATCTATGATACTGACTGAAACAACCACTACAAACTCCTCCAGCTGGACTGGTACTGTGCATTGCTAACTGTACATATGCTGTCTTGGGTGTGTGTCTGCAAAGGCCTGTTACATGAAACTGAATACAAAGTGTAAGTGGGAATGTAAAAAAAAAAAAAAAAAGATAAATAAACAGAGACTGCTTCTAAATATGACAGTATTTTGCCTTCAAAAACCACTAAATAATGCAGTTAAGTTTATTTCCACATCTTCCTTTAATGTAGCTGAACGAATTAGGATGATCTGATCTTTGGAAAATAACAATTATGCATCCAAAATTAACCCTCAAAAACTGTCTGAACTTTAGCAAACCAAATAAAATGTATTCACACTCATCCTGTCTCCATCCATTTTGTTGTGTGTGTGTGTGTGTGTGTGTGTGTGTGTGTGTGTGTGTGTGTGTGTGTGTGTGTGTGTGTGTGTGTGTGTGTGCGTGTGTTCCTCCCTCTGAGGAAAAAAAAAGGAAAGATGGAGTTTACATTTTAAAAGCAAGATGTGTTTTAGAGAACCGGAAGTAAAGTATAAACTAAGATTTATACTCTTATACACTCTTGATCTTGTTCTAACATATGGTATTGAGACTGATAAGCTCAAAGTATTTCCTCAAAACCCTGTCTTGTCCGATCACTTCTTGTTAACCTTTGAATTCACTTTATTTGATTACTCACTGACCAAAAATAAATTCTACTATAGTAGATGTTTATCAGACAATAATATTACAAAATTTAAACAATCAATTGAATCAATTTTTTCACATCTACCATGTGTTAGCATGACTGAGAGTCCCCCTTTAAGCCTTTAAGCCTTACTCCTGCTCAGATTGATCAACATGCTGATACTATAACAGCTTCAATGCGTACAACCTTGGATAATGTTGCTCCCCTAAAGAAGAAGAAATTAGGTAAGATTATGAAGGCCCCCTGGTTTAATTCCCAGCTTCGAGCTCTAAAACAGGCATCAAGGCGTTTGGAAAACAGATGGCGTTCATCAGGACTAGAGGAGTCTCACTTAACCTGGAAAGAAAGTTTAATCGTATACAAAAAAGCCTTACGTACGGCAAGAACAGCTTATTATTCATCATTGATAGAGGAAAACAAAAACAACCCTCGGTTTCTTTTCAGCACTGTAGCCAGGCTTACTAGGAGCCGGAGCGCTGTGGAGCCATGTATTCCTTTCTCACTTAGCTGTGATGATTTCATGTATTTTTTCAGGAATAAAATTGACACTATTAGAGATCAAATTCACAATACTCTTCCTTCTACCTATAATGTTGAGCCTGTTGTGGTCTCCGAAGCATCCTTAGAACCAGGATCTGACTTGTGTCTAAATAGTTTCTGTCCTGTCCAACCCTCTGAATTAACTAAAATAATAGCTTCATCTAAACCATCCACCTGTATCTTAGACCCTCTCCCAACGAGCCTCTTTAAGGACATTTTCCCTTTAATTAATACATCACTACTAAGTCTTATCAATATGTCTTTAGTGACAGGATATGTACCACAATCATTTAAAACTGCTGTAATCAAGCCTTTACTTAAAAAGCAATCTCTGGATCCAGAGGTGATAGCAAATTATAGACCTATATCTAACCTCCCGTTTATGTCCAAAATTCTGGAGAAAATAGTTTCAGCTCAGCTACATGCCCACCTGAGCAGAAATAATTTATGCGAGGAGTTTCAGTCAGGATTTAGAGCTCATCATAGTACTGAGACAGCATTGGTGAAAGTTACTAATGACCTTCTTATGGCCTCAGACAAAGGACTTGTGTCCATACTTATCTTGCTTGATCTTAGTGCTGCATTTGATACAGTCGATCATAACATTCTGTTACAAAGACTAGAACAGGTGATTGGAATTACAGGTACAGCGTTAAGCTGGTTTAAATCATATTTATCTGATAGACTTCAGTTTGTTCATGTAAATGACAAGTCCTCCTCCCAAACTACAGTAAGTCATGGAGTTCCTCAAGGTTCTGTACTTGGACCAATACTCTTCACGCTATATATGCTCCCTTTAGGCAAAATTATTAGACAGCATGGAATAAACTTTCATTGTTATGCAGATGATACTCAACTATACTTATCCTTTAAACCAGATGAAACAAATCAGCCCAAAATTGTCTCATAGACATAAAGACTTGGATGTCTAGAAATTTTCTCCTCTTAAACTCAGATAAGACTGAAGTAATTCTCGTTGGATCTGAAAAACTCAGAGCTAAATTTTCCGGTTTTGTAATGAACCTGGATGGCATTACTTTAGCTTCCAGTGCTACAGTGAGAAACCTTGGAGTAATATTTGACCCTGACCTGTCCTTTGGCCCACATATTAAGCAGGTTACTAAAACAGCCTTCTTTCATTTACGTAAAATAGCCAAAATTAGGGACATTCTGTCTCGGAGTGATGCAGAAAAACTGGTTCACGCTTTTGTTACTTCGAGACTAGATTACTGTAACTCTCTATTACTGGGCTGTCCTAAATATGCCCTGAAAAGCCTTCAGCTGATCCAGAATTCTGCAGCCAGAGTCCTGACCAGAACCAGCATGAGAGATCATATTTCTCCAGTTTTAGCCTCTCTTCATTGGCTGCCTGTTGAATCTAGAATAGAATTTAAAATCCTTCTCCTTACATATAAAGCCCTCCACAACCAGGCACCACTATATATAAAAGACCTCATTGTTCCTTATATACCAAGTAGAGTACTTCGTTCGCAGACTGCAGGCTTACTTGTGGTTCCTAGAGTCTCAAAGAGCCGAGCAGGAGGCAGAGCCTTTGGTTATCAGGCCCCTCTCTTATGGAATAAGCTCCCAGTTAGTGTTAGGGAAGCAGACACCCTCCCCACCTTTAAGACTAGGCTGAAGACTTATCTTTTTGATAAGTCCTATAGCTAGGGATGGTTAGCATCCCTTAGTTATGCTGCTATAGGTTTAGACTGCTGAGGGACATTTCCTGATACACTGAGCTTCTTTCTTTTTCTCTTTATCTCTTTCTTTTACCCCCCCCCCCCCCATAACAGTGTTGCATCATTAACATGTATGTCTCCTGTCTCAGCAGGTCTCCCTGGCCGGGAGTAGCAGTTCCTGTTGTCTGTTGTCTTTCTGTCCTCTTCCCCCCACACAGCAGAGGCAGATGGCTGCCTGTCCTGAGCCGGGTTCTGCCGGAGGTTTCCTTCCTGTTAAAAGGGAGTTTTTTCCTTCCCACTGTTGCCAGTGTGCTTGCTCAGGATGGGAGATTGAGTTGGACTCAACTCAATCTGTTGGTTTCCTTATATAGGCTGTTATGAATTGGCCTTCATTATGTTTTCCCCTCTGTCTGTAAAGCGTCTTGAGATGGCATTGCCGTGATTTGACGCTATATAAATAAAGTTGAATTGAATTGAATTGAATTTAGGATTTCCAGAAGGCAAAACATATCAAAACAAAAACAACCATTCATGTAATGACCATTTCCCTGGATAAGAAAATGATGGACAACCAAATACACAGAGAAAGAACACTGAAAATAAAGTAGAATGGGAAGATAAATCTCTGCGGATTTCCCCTTTATTCTGATGTCCTTACAAATCCATACAAATAACTGCAATAATTACAAATAATGCATATGTCAGAAAAGAAGACAGAAGAACCAGTGCTTCCACAGTGTCCACACTGCATTGAGCAGGATTGTCCATCACTGCATGGAACTTGCCATTGTTTGAGAAGAAATGCAACGACACTAACTGCAGGTTTGAAAACTGGCAGGTCATTAAACAGAGGATTTGGCACAGCAAAATCTAAATATCTGCACTGCAGAGCAGGAAAGGGTTAGTCAAATATCAATCATGGTTATTGGGTATCCTGAAGCCCAAGATTCAGCCCTGAAGCAGGTCTTTGAAATCTAACTGAGGCGTATAATACACACAACCTTGACCAGAAACTGAAATTCGGCTCTGTCTCGTTCTCCTTCACAGAAAAAAAAAAAAGAATGTTGACTTTGGTCTTTTCATTCTGATTTGGAGACATCTTAAACAAGTACAAACAATTTAGTCATTCAAGAAAAACCTGAAAGGTTCCAAAAATGCTCCAGATGGAACAGGATAAACTAATGTGAGCTAACCTGCATGCATGACTCAGCCCGCTTCCCGACACAGAGTAAGGAAACTTGGACAACAGTATCATCTCTGGTGAGCTTCATTTTATACAAGGGGCAGTTATGCCAAAGCATCAGTTTACAGTTATTATAATCATAATTATATACAGTCAATCTGTATTACTATGTTATTACTAAACATACATGTGATGCACATATCTTAACTGACTGTGTTTACAGGACAACTCAAAGTGATAAAGAAAAATCTGAGCAAGCATAACACACATTGCACACTTTTGTAATGTATGAGATGTGTTGCCTTATTACATGCCTGCCTGACTGCAAGGAGCATGAGGAAATACAACGTTCTCCAGAGATAATAAATCTTATGAAGCCATAAAAAGGCATTCCTGTTTCTGATAACATAGTTTTCTTAACCTTGCTCTATGTATCACATAACCTTTCACTGTTTCAAGACACAAGCACTACATTTCTACGTTTTAAGGCAGACCTCGGTCTTTCCCTTAACTGTTTTTTTTTTTTTTTCTCCCCTCCCCAAAGCTGCCTCGACACATAAAGTAAAGGAGTGAACGTTGCTTTACCAAACACATTTTATCTTCTCAGTGACATACAGCACTGAACTGGTGCTTTTGTGGACACTGGCTCAAGAGAGAAAAGATTCAACTTGCCTTGACACAAACCATGACCAGATAAGGAGAAAAAAAAAAAGAAGAAGAAGAAAAAAAGAGGGAGGAAATACAGATTGACCGTGATATTGAAATACACTTACTCTTCAGGGAAATGAAACATGTGAAAGTTAATACTTTGACACTGCTTTGCAAGATGAGTTCACGTCTTCAAACATCTGGCTGAACTGTGCTTAACATACAGGATCCAACGTGAATCCGTGCGTTATCTGATAAAATTTTGATGGCAGATATGTTTTGGTAGTTATAGGTAAAGCTATGATTTACTCAACTCCAATGAGAGTGGGAGAGAATGCCTGGTGCTCTGTACTGACCACAGATGCATACTGCTGAGGGCTTCCAGCTATTGGCCTGTATCACAGTGCCCCCTACTGGCAGTAAAACTCCATGGTAACAGCACCTGAAGTGATTTTTTTTTTTTTTTTTTTTTAAAGGTAGTAGAGTATATTCAATCAAAAGAAGGACCGTGACATGCCAGTTCTTCTGATGCTAGCAATAAATCAATCAAAAGTGTGTTGTTTCTGCTAGGAAACTGTTATTTAAACTCTCAGTTAAATCTTCCTAACACTTTTCTTTTTCCAAACTGGGAAGACTGATAAATTGATCTCAAAATGTTTTCCGGTAGAACAGCTAGATGAAAAATAAAGATTTGTCACTAAAAAGGCAAAAATTATTTTTTATAGATAATGTTGACACACATACAAGTGAGATAGTTTCATGCATGTGAAAGACATCATACAGTTCATCTTACGGATAAGTCGTTCTATAAAATTGCCAATTGAGAGGAAAATCCATCAGCTGTGATTTGGGATAACATCTATTCAATCAAAATGATGGAATAATTTGATTTGAGTTCAGTTTTGTTTCAAAGAGGAAAATACCACACCTGATTTTTGTTTTCTGCCTCAATACTGACATAAATAATTACTACAAACACTTTGTATTGTCTGGCTGCTCTTTCTAAAATGCCAGTAAATGATATCTGCATCAAATACCTGATACTACCAAGACCTTGAGCATTTTCCGTCTGGGTTTAAAAAGAAAAAAAAAAATTCTTCCTGCATATTTACTGTGCTCTTTTTGCAAGAAGCAGATAAATAACAAGTTCACAGACTGTGCTGACTTGCTGCAGCAATACAGAGCAGGTATAGCTTTGCTCCAGGTTTGGCAGCTTGTTCAGTGATGATTGTTGGAGAGGAGCAATATACCCTTGACCTGCAAGCTCTGATCAGTGATTGGTTGCTTAAGAGACCTTGAACAGGGCAGTGCTAGCAAAGAGCTGTTCATATTTTCTGGTGAGAATGTGTCACATTAATTGGGGCTTATTATCTTTTAGCTGGAGGACATTGCCATCAAGCTACATCCGAGGCAGAAAGATTCAGACAAAAAAATAAATAAATTAAAAAAAAAAAATAGTGATGTTTATCGTCGGCTTGACAGCATGCTTTTCCTAATTGCAACCGACAGAGCAATAATCCGGCACAGACCGCCTGACAGTGTCAGTGTGAGAATCTCCAGCTAAGTATTACAGGTGCTACATGTGTTGTACAGATGACACAGCAATGCACATATGTTTTTATATTTATCATTTTTAAGCCCCTGGATGTCGGCTTATGACACAAAGTAAACAGTTAAAAGCCTTTCTTTTCATCCCCAGACACACCTCAACAAAATCAACCAAGTACCAAAGTAATAAGTGAGTTATGTCTTCTCGTCAGTGGAGGAAAGTCATTTGGAAATCTTACAGCTAACTCATGCTTCAATAAAGTTGACACGAGTGGGGTGCTGTTTACACAAATCTCTGCTGTGAAATGTTATAATTTTCCTTAGCTGCAATAACAGTCTCCACTGGTATACCTATAACATCTTTCTCCCTCTATCACTCGCTTCATCTGAAATTATTTCACTTCTTAAAATGTCTCACTTAACGTGTACATTTGTCTTCCTGCCCACTTCTCATTTCTCCTTTCAACAGTGGTTTGCTAGCTAGATGTTTTACACCAAACAATGAGCAGAATTAGTAAAATTAAGTATAAAAATTATTTGTTACTGCAAATATAGACAGAGAAATTGGTATTTATCAAGGAAGCATGTTGTGCTTAATACCAGGGGTGTCCAGCTCCAGTCCTAGTGGACCACGATTCTGCAGGTTTTCCATGTATCTCTGTTCCAACACATCTGACTCAAATGAATCAGTCACCGTGCAGAACTTCATCGGCTGTTGGATGCATTTAATGTGAGCCATGTGTGTTGGAACAGGGATACGACGAAAACCTGCAGGACATTGGCCCTTGAGGACAGACTTTGGACACCCCTGCTTTGTACCATGTGACATAGTATACATGTTTTGGAACTTTTGCTGTGATCTTTACCTTTATGTCACCCAGTAAGAAAAAAAAAAAACACATAAGCATTTTTGTTGTTGGCCAAACACCAAAACAGCTCATGTGTAAGCTGTACTTACACTTGCACTTTCTGTTCATGCACACACTATCAGAAATGCATGCACACAAAACACCACCTGAAACTCCCCAGGTGTAAAAGATGTTCAAATATTAAGAATGTGTTGCCCGAATGGAAATAGTGACTCAAAAGTAGATGCATTAAAAGCTTGTTTATGTCTTTCAGGCACTTGGGTAAGACCTACATCCGGGGCTTTTTGGTTAAATAGGTCACTGGCATATCCAATTTGTCAAGGCACGTGAAGAAAGCTTAGGTGAGATGAGAACCGGCATTCGCAAGTATTATTAGTCGACAAGATAAAACTAAAAGAGCAGCACTCACCATCATCGTTCCAGATCACAATCACATTGCTTTAAACAACTGCCAAGTTTCCATTTCTTCCTTCAAGCTGGTGAACAATCTAAACCCACCACTAATGTGCCATTAGTGAAAACAATGTGCCCTGAGTTTCTCATGACAATGAAATGCCATTAGAATCTGCTGTAGCTTGCACGCAGCTATCAGCGCCCACCTGTGTCTCTGTATGTACAAAAACACCCCGGGGGTGACTGCATGTGATTCTATGAGGCACCACCACGATTGCACCACAATGGCACGCTAGCTGCTCCGCTGTGGGGCCCTTGGTAGTTCTCTAATAATCTCCCCAGCATGTGTTTATCTTTGTTGGACCAGGTTGTGTGGCGGAGGCAGTCGGGGAAAGGAAGGTAGGCAGAATCCTGCCAGCCTGAGTGTGAGGAGCCCGCAAATCCAGAGAGACCGCTGGCTTTGTGCGAGCGTGTGTTCATGTCTGAGACACAGAGATGGCAGCAATACAGTCATGCCAACATGAGTTATGGTCTTTCTTACGTAGAAACACACACATAAAAACATTTAATTGCCCAAAAAAAAATTGTCTCCTGAGTTGCATTCTGTCTAATGTATTCAGCGTTAATCTTAAACCTTTGGGGACATTTGTTGTTGTGTTAATTACAAACCACCAGGAGCCATCGTTAACAAACATACACAAATATGTGCATGCATCCGGATGCACACAGACACACTATGTACACAATCTAGATGCACATGCAGAAGAGTAGATGAAGTGAGACAGTGCAATATGGACAAAGACAAGCTAATGAAGTATTAACAGACAGTGAGGTCATTGTGGACTTGCTTGGGGCCAAACCATCTCCCACACCTTTTAATGAACAAACTCACCCTCAGATGTGCAGTGAGACATTTTGGACCAGAGTGGCCGGCGTGCCCTGCTCAGTCATCCAATACACCACCAGCTCATCACATCCTGCAGAGGCATTTGCTTCCACCACTGTGCAATCTTTGGAGAATATCAGTGGAGTGAGGCAAACTGCAGTCCTGACACATACACACAAACAATTAACCTCAGAGAATTTCCACTGCCCTCTTTTCTGCTTGGCATCAGTGCTCATTACATTCTGCTACTCAGTGAAGTCATTAAAGGAGAAAAAGGAGTGGGGGTGGGCAGCCTTAAGAAACATCAACACAAATGCAAGCATTTGTTTGTCTCACTCATTTTAACTTCAAAGAGCATAAACAGATATTGCTGCAAGGAAACCTGTTATGTTTTTGGGGATTTTTTCCCCCCACTTCTTCAGGGCAGAGCAACAGTTTTAGAGGCCGAGTAATGGGTTACAAGTTGACCGGTATGCACCTGTCTTCCCTCACCTTCATTGAACAGCAGGACATCTAATTACATTTCAGGCTGGCTTCACACTTTCAATTATAGATACAGCTGTAGCAGATTTGTAAAAGATGTATAGCATTTCCTTAGGAGAAATTGGCCCAGATTATTTGGGACAGATAACGGGAAGGAGACAGGAATACCTGTAAAATTAAATCTCTGGCAATGCTGTTGCTAATGGCTACAAGAATGAGGGTAAATGCACAGAAAAGGAAATATGCATTAGATTTTGTTCTAGTTATCTCAAAGTAGTGTACTAGTGCACAATGAGGAAAAACACAGTAAATTTAAAACACATCAGAGAAGCGCTTGGTAAATGCAGGAGACATCGTTTAATGATGCAACTGCATAAAAAGGGGAATGCAGAACATGACTAACAATACAGACTTTGTTTCTTTTGTTTTGAGCTTTTTTTTTTTTTTTTTCAATAGCAATTTCAGAGGAAACTTTGTGTGTAGTAAACATGATATATTAAAGGAGCAATATCTGCACAACAAATGCATTCTAAGTATAACACAGAACAGCAGAAAATCAAATCAACCAAAAAACTGAGGTGACAAAATCCAAATGGAACCTAACTTAAAGCCTTTACAATAGTTTATAGCTCTGAACAACTTACGTTGCCACCGATCTGAACAGAGACAATACCACAGTGGAATATATGTAGAATAAATAGTTGATTTAAGAGTATTATGGTTGATATATTATCATATTTAATTTTTATCTTCAACACCTAGAAGCAAACAATAAAAGAATGAATATATGACTAAATGAATGAACAACTATACAAATGAATTAATGCACAAATATAGTGGTCAACACCAACCACATAAAACTTAGGAGACAATTAAAGGGGCAGAAGTCTCAGCTTATATACCCTTTTTACATTTCTAAATGATTTTTTGTTTGTCAATTAATGCTGTATGTTGCAAATCTAAGTGTCCTCAGACAAGACTGAATCCTAAGTTGCCCCCCGATGTGTGCCTATTAGGCAAGGATTGTATGTGTAAGTTTCTTTGTATAAAAGCATCTGCTAAATGACAGTAGAAAAGAATAGAATAGAATAGAATAGAATAGAATATCAGCTTTTATAATTATTATCAGTACTCGATGTCAGGTCACACTCAAATATTTGTAGATGTGAAGAAAATTAAAAGACATTTCAAAAAAAGAAAAAAAAACTTGTGGTTTTCAAATTGTGAAGAAAAGCATTAAACTGATGAGGAAAAGTGACTGGTTGCCAGGCAAAAGTAGAAGAAAGGAAGAGAGAGGAGAGACTATATGAGCAACTCTCATTTCTGTCAAATGCAACTGTGCAGAGTACGATATTTATATTGTTGCAGCCAAAAAAGAAATTGAAAACTTAACTGTTATGGTCCTGTGAACATAAATACTGAAAAGAAGGACGTGCAGAAACTCTTTCATGCCTGCAGCTAAATGCGCTCTGCTTGGTTATGAGCCTCTTATGTTTACCTTAGTGATCATTAAGCACTTATTTATTAGAATTGTTTTCTCTTCATGTGAACGGCACATATAAACATCTAAAAATAGCAGCCGATAAATTTTATAATAAATGTGCATATGTATTGATATGCTAATAAGTCTTGTGCTTAGATTCCTTTACGGTGAGTCACCAACTGGAGCTGCTGTAGTTGTCTGAGTTTAGTAAAAGACTGTATATTAGAATATTGTACAAGTATTAATACATGCATAACAATAATGGGACTTCATGTATGAAGCCTTCATGTAAAACTATGTGAGACTGTGTGTGACTGATGGGCATGTCAGATGCAGCTCAGAAAATCGCCACAAATTCCACTAATTCTGGCAGTCTTTAAACTGTCCAAACTGGTCCAACTAATGAATTAGTTGACCTTTAATTTGGAAAAAAAAAAAGACAGCGATCAGAATGCAAATTATGGTAACGGGATATTTTGCATACAGAAGCGTAGAGTGGCATACTCTCAAGATAGGATGTGTTCACAATACCTCTTCAGGCTCAAGTCTTCATTTCAATATATCAGAGCTTTAATAAAAAAAAATTTAAAAAAAGATATATTTCTGCTCTATATGTGTTCAGACACCATATGTATAGTTCTGCTTAATGATTAGAAAATTAAATTCAAGTTGTATCAATGCTCTAAGGTTAATTTAATCTTACATAGTGTGTCTGGTGTGTTTTTCTATCTAGGGGATGCCTGTGGTTTTTAGAAAGGTTAATAAGCTTCTTTGCCTCACCTCTAACTGGACTAGAGGAGAGTTAGAAAGATAAATAGAAAGGTTATAAGGGCAGAGGTACCTTCATGTAAATCTACACATTCAAAGTAATCTGTCCAGTCTTTAAAACCAGCAGCTTCCCTACTGAACAATTTGTAGCCGTAACTAGACCTGTGATCCTCTTATCACAGAGTGTTGAAACACGGGTTTGACATCAGTCAGTGCACATATAGCAATGAGTAACAGGGGTCAGGGGTCTGTGTAAAATGCAGAGATGATGAAACACCTGCTGGAATACATTGTTCAGCTCCCTGCCTGCCTACTGCGGATTTAAATGTTAACCAAGTCTGTGATACAAGTGAATGTGCTTGATTTGGTGCAGTGTTTCAAGCTTTGGTGTGCTCATATGCACTAAAAGCAAATGCTAAACTCCCATGACCCAACCCTGCCTCCATCCCAAAGTGTTACTGATGTAGTTTGCTTTTACTTGAGTGTGTAGGTGGAGCAAAACTGCAATAACAGTGCAACACCAACAAAAAAGCCAACAGTTTAGTATGGTTCAACTGTGACGGAAGCTGCACACCAGGACCAGACTCCGAAGAGTTTATCACGAGACAGTATTTTTTTTTTTTTTTTTTAAAATCCATTCAAATACTTTACCAAGAAAGAATATCAAACTTACAAGTGCAAAATGTATCAATAATTCAATCGGACCATGACTGTATCAGTATGCTCTGCTTTTCTGATTTATAAATGAAAAAGAGGCTTCATGGACACAAACATGAATATGAGCAAAAAAAAAAGTACAAGATATTAGGGGAAAAAAAACACTTAAAAAATAATAAACTCACTTGATATATGAGCATGTTCTTTTTTTTTTTTTTTAATTTCCCTTTTAACAGAAATAAAAATGGTATAAGAAGCAAAAAAAAAAAAAAAAAAAAAAAGAAATAAAATAAAATAAAAGTTCCTATCCTTTTCAAAGAAAAAGCAGATCCAGAGATGAAAATCCAACCAATGAAACAGACAGGTTTAAAATATGTATGCTGTGGACACTGTAGCGAGACAAAGACAAGAGAAAAAAGGTAGGAAGTTACTGACTTTAGGTGTAAGGGGGAATGACAGGGAGCAGGAGCTGGTGAAATGCACAGAAAGGAAAGGAGAGGGAGGATGTGGAAGTAAGCACAAGAAAGGGAAGATGAATAAAAGAAAAGGTAAAAGGAAAGGTTAACTGTATCAATATGTGTATCCTGAAGGGAAACTGAGAAAAGTGTGATGGACAGTTTATGTGCCTGATACAGAGAAGTGGTGGGCAGTTATTGGAAATCCAGAGAGAACTCTTCAACCCCCTCCCCGCACGCACGCACGCACGCACGCACGCACGCACGCACGCACGCACGCACGCACACACACGCACACACACACACACACACACACACACACACACACACACACACTCTGACCAGATATTCAGGAGTGCACTAATCGCAGTTAATGCTAACTTTTCAGACGTTTACATGGAAGACACATCTGATATTTCAGGTTATAAAATTGCAATTTCCAGTTCAGATATTTCCGTGCTGCTTTATGTTTACAGTCGTCTTCAATCAAGAACAGTGTGCCTGTTATTGGTCATATCCTCTGCTTGCTCCTCACAAGATCCAAGCGATCATCAGCTGTTTGTAGAATAATGTGACTGAGCTATGGTTCAGAGCTGGGAAAAGGAAACAGATTGTATTAAAATCTAAGTCATCTGAAATGTAAATTACATCTGAACCAGTGCAAATGTTATTTTAACACATTTGTATGTGACATTATAAGAACAAAAAAGGTACAGGGCAGCTGCATTAATTAAAAAACTAAAACAAAGTTTGATGGTGTGGAATTCCATGTCTACAAACCAATCTTCAAACCATTACTGAAGATATCAAGTCTTAGATTTCACTCATGCCAAGTTTGGACAATTTCCCTGAAGTGTCCCTGTTTTTTAGTGTTTTCTATGTCTTGTTCTTTTATCATTTTGTTTGTTTGTTTTCCCCTTTTTTCAGGTAACCGTGAAGCTCAGCCTGTAATCGGCCGATTCTGTCTACCTTACTTTCTATCTCCCTCACCTCAACCTTTTCTGTCTGTGCAGTAATTTACCTCGCTGTGGCGCGAGAGGTCATGATCGTTTATATTCATGGAGGCACCATCTTGAACACGGAGGACTCAGATTGTTTACCTATCCTGTAAGTGACACCACGGCCTCTCTCTTCCCCGTAGTGCTGCTCCGTCTCTGCTCAGTTCCTTCCCCAACCAGATTAGCTGTGGGAGAGTCACCCCCTGGCCCATTTGCGGTCAAAAACCAATTCCACAAAAGAGGCACAAAGACAAATGAGACTTAATGCCATGTAACCAACTCAGCAGGCTACTGTGCAGAGTCAAGCACAGTCTTAGCCAGATCTTGTGCACGTTTTTTTTTTTTTTTTAAAGATCGGTGTGGAATGCATGGGTCAACATGGAGCCACAATCAAACTACTTCTGGAGGTCAATATGGCATACAAAGTGAAAACTGTTATTACTTCACCAGTTTGTACAACTAATCAACTTGCTGCAAGTTAGCAGGGAGGCCATGAGGGTTTGTGATCAATGTCCTTTTAAATGAGATTATAAAATACAACAGGGCTGATTTGTGATCGTATGTCAACAAACTTTCTCCACAAATCTGTCCATGGAAGAAAAAAAGACCAGAACAAAAGCTGTCTGTCCCTTAGATTAATACTCGTAAAAATAATAATAATTTTAATAATATTAATAATAATAATTTTGCTCTGGATAGATTTATGTAAAAACAAACTCTTTATATTAATCACCAAAACACAGATTTTTTTTTTCTTTTTGTATTCCTAATAATGAACCAGAACTTTTAAACTACTTTTAATAATAAAAAAAAAACAAAAAAAAAAAGAAGAAAAGATTAACAAATAAAAACTGCACTTCAAATTTACAGATGTTTAAATTTAGGCGTCATGGTATTAAAAAATTAGCATTCCAGCGCAGTCAGCCAGAAACGGAGAGAACAGCGAACCATTACATATCAAGTATTCCCCATAAAACTCTGCGAGCTCACACTGTTACTTCTGAGCTGGATTAGATATGCACCCCATATTCTGCAGTCTAGGATCATGGGGTTTAGTTAATGAAGCTTCGTCGGGGCTTTTCCGTGTGAAAAGCTCCACTAACGGTGTTGACGTGGTCCTCTTTTTAAAGGCAAGTCCCATTATTAATAAGCATCCTATCACTCAATTAGGCTGCATCGTGCATGCTGTATGTAATGTATGACTCACAGGAAGATGCATACCCAAGTAAACAGACAAATAAAGGGTTTTACAGTAAATATCACTGTGGAATACATTACTTTGACATTGCATCCTTCCAAATAAATGTGTTGGGATATGGGGAAGGTATAATCTTACAATTGTATAACTAAATGCCATGTAATGGTAATGGTATTCAAAAATAAATGCCATTTAGCTTTAAAAAAAAAAAAAAAAAAAAAAAAATACTGTATTTCTTAATTAATTCAGAATGATGTCTAAAATCCCCTATATTTGGTATTTTGTAGACGTTTTGTTCTTTTCTTTTCCCTTCCTTAAATGTAATTGTACCAGACTCAGACTTTCGCAATGATAACAAATAAAAAAAAAAAAATAAAGATCACAAGAAAAAGAGTGCTGAAATAAAGTAAATACAAACTTAGATGCACATATTTTTGCGAGGCCGTTAAGAGATTTAAAAAGATAACAAAGGGACTACAGACAGACTGACATATCGCAGGCTTACGCTGGCAGGGAGCAAGAGAGCGAGCACTGACAAAAGAAGTAAAATATTTAGATTCACAGGGGATATCTATTTTTGAAGAGACGTTTTTGATGAACATTACACTGTACCTGAAAGCACATAAAAGTTAGCAGGGTGTAGACTTGGGAGGCTGTAAGCGGCAGGTATCAAAGACAGCTAATATTCAGAGGGCTAAAGTTAAAGTGCACTGTGATAGCCAGAATGGCTCTCATCTGAGAAGAGAAGATTAAAATCAGTGGGACATCACAGCGAGGCAATATGAAGTGGGGAAGAGAGGAAATTTCTCTCTCATTCCCCCTTTCACAAAGATGCACACACACACAAACACACACACACACACACACACATAATGTATCCTCCTACAATAAACCAATTACTTGTCTTTAATATTTAAGAGCCTAATTTCCATTCATATGTAATATATTAAAACCATGCAGGGACGAGCAACGGAAAGAACTGACCCTGAGATATTCACAGCGGGTTAACTGCCCACAAATGGGGAGACATGAACAACTGGGTGTTTTTGTGTTTTATTGAGACAAATGTCTCCTGCCTGCACATGCAATTAATGGGCTCCCTTTTAAAAAGTGGAAAATGGTACCATTTGAGTTTTTTTTTTTTTTTTTTTTTCTTTTCTCTCAAAGTGGGATAATAGCCTCTCTGCTTTGTTTTAAGAAAAAATGGACTTCAAATACAAAATGCATGACTGAATGAAAGAGATACAAAAAAAAGGTAATCATAACCATTTTCAGCCAACTGTAGCGCATCTCCTCTCAGGGACTGATGATAGTTTGCAAAATGAATAAAATGCAGATCTTGTTTGTAGGAGATAAAGGCTGTTAAAACAATGAGCCAGAGAATCAGAGTGGGTGTCGTTTTACAAGGCCGGCCCTTTCTCCAGATGGACACCATCGCGCCCAAAGACATGACTTCACAAGCAAGCAAAGAACGTCGAGATAAGACAAGAGAAAGGGAGCAAGTTCAAAAGAAGAATTTGCCTGGAAAAAAAGAAAAAAAAAAAGACAAGACAGAAGAAGCTGCCTTGGCAGAGCTTTTACTCTTCTCAGTTAACACAATCAGTAATAAACAGCCCGACTCTCCTGGGAAAACATGGCAACCCATCAGGCCTGACTTCCCAACACACTGACATGTAAAATATCCTAAGCTCATTATTGTACACACATCATCAATACAAAACAGACTTTCCCAGAGTGGGCTGTAGTGTTTAGGGTTGAGCTTAAAGTCATTAGTCGAAGGCCCTTATTACATTCTATCTGAAGAAGCAGAGCTTCAACAACAGCTCCTTTTTTTTTTCTCTTTCTTCCAAGAGCAACAAGCTTTTCAGAGGGTTTCTTTTATCAACCAGAACTATTGTCCGTGAATTAACACAGCTTAACAGGATTAAAATATTTTGAGTAGCATTTACTGTTGCAAATGTTTTGAGAACCAACACATGGGCCCACAAAACAGGCACCATAGGGTCTGGTCAGCAACCGGTTTTGTTATTAGACTTTCTGACTGAAAAGTTCGGTGTCATGTGTGGAGGCTGACCATGTGAGAGCATGTTTGATCTGGCGCCCAGGTCAGCCCTGACGTTAACAGAGTTATTAGGGGACTTATTAGGGAGAGTCAGAGAGCCAGCAAAACCCCCCACTGATTCCATCATTACTGCCATTTGCGGCCGGGTCATTACCGCCCTGCTGCTGAGGCTTTGTAGCAGTGATTGAGAATCTGCTGGTGTCCTCACCACACTGGCTCTGTGGGGAAGAGTGTGTGTGTGGAGGGTAGAGATGTAGAGAGAGCAGTAAAGGAAAACAGGTGTCAGGGTGAAGAAAACTACTGAAGGATTTGATCAAATCCCTTGAGATGAGGAAAAGGCTGACTCTATAGCCATCACTTACAGCCAGGCTTTAACCAAGTAACATTTCCAGAATTGACCTTTAGAGGAATACCGTTATCTGGGGGCAACGAAGAGATGAACATCAGAACAATGAGATGCACGTAAATGTGTTAGTCTGACAGAAATTTATTCATTAATTTTCAGTTCTGCTTAAGTCTGTTACTTCACAAAAAGTGAGAACCTCGAGGCCATGAGAACAAAATGGATCACTTTGTTCTGGCGGACCTGATCGGGGACAGTTTGTGGCTTGCTCTTGACACATCTGCTAAACATAACTTTCTTCTTGTTGAGCTCCGGGAAGTATTGTGCGATTGCTTGGATATGTACGGTGGCTGACAGGTTCAAAGTTGCTCATACAAAAACATATGAACAGAAATGCTAGCAGGAAAAATGTACAGTATGTAAAGTACAGTGTAGTGCTGCAAATACAGGAACGCGCTGCAAAAACAGAAATGTGATGCAAATCCAGAGATGAGTGCAGCAGCAAAAACGTCAGAGCATTTCCATTGTGTGAGTGAAAATAAGAGTGTTTATGTTTATGCAGCACTCCTGCTTATCCCACCATGTCTGATCTTGTAACGGCAATTCGGATTTGAATCTTAGTGATATTAGTTAGGTCATTTCACCTTAATCACCACATTAATGTAAATAATATTGAAGAGTGGCTGAAACAGTTAAGCCAGCTACACACTCCATCGGGGAAGAAATTGACGTCAATTTGGTCTCGCGGACGCGGTTGAAGACAGTTCTTAATGAATCAGGCTGGCAGAACTTTTTTTCATGAAGCTTCATGCAGTAATGTGTGAATGGTTGGACATTTTAGATGGGTGTGGCTTATTCAATTTTCAATTCAGCTTTATTTATATAGCGTCAAATCACGGAAATGCCATCTCTAGACACTTACATGGAAAAGCATGAAGTGGGTAGTTGTTGCTTCTGCATATTTGCTAATGCAGGTTAAATTCTTTAAATAAAATAGCTAAACGACATGATGAGAAAGTACAAATATTTTTACAACGTTGCATTTAAACACAGACGTAGCCACAAGCGCAACCATCCCTGAAATATTCTGGTTTATTCCACGTAAAAGCCCAGACATTCTCACTCTGATGCAGACAAAGCTTCTAATGGACCAGACGAAAAAGACTTTTTTTTTCATCGTTCTTGCGGCCTCGACGGCATGAACAAAGGCCTTGCTTCTAGTGAGGTATTTAAGAAGCTTTATAGAAGGTACCGTTATTTCGGAGTGATAAAAAATAGCACATTTAGGGCTTTCCATTGTTTTTTAACTAACCACCTTTCTTTCCACTGTTTCTGCTGAGAAGCCCAGCCGTCACCATCGCAAAGTGGCATATGCCCTTTGTCTGTCAGCAATTGATGTGGGCAATGGAGGAAACATTTTAGAAGAGAAGGGGTGTGAAGTTTGCCAGCATCAATCTTGTTTCAAATTGAACCACAAAGTTCCAGCTGAATGAATTGGCTTTCAAATGCAGGAGGCCATGGCTACACGCATTCAATCCCAGAGTGAATCTGATTTGATCCCAAGAGCTGTACAAAGGCACAACCCACTGATTGATAAAGAGAACTGAGGGGAGATGAGAGGGAGGAAAAATGAAAAAAGAGGAGACCCCAGTCAATGGAGAAGGGAAGCCAAAGCAGTAAAGTGAAGGCAGAGAAGCGGGAAACAGACAAAAGGAAGACAGAGAAGAGGAGCAGACTATTAGAAAGAATTGTAAAATAACTTGTTGCTGTTCCAGGTTGTTCTACAGGTTGTTCTAATGGCTCGTACACAAATTGTAAAGATAATAAAATAACGGAGTGGCGACAGAGAGAAGATAGAGATGTCTGTCTGTGATAACAGATTTTCATCTCCGTGTGGGTGGTAACAATTTTATGTTCACAGAGCACACAGTGCCTCCAACATTATACTTGTACTGACATTAGTGACTGAGGTATACTTTCATTGTGACACATTTTCAGCTCATTGAAAACAGTTCTGATGTTCCTCCAGCAAAACCATAATCCGGATGTCCAGTAATAAAAAAACAATTGTGTAGAGATCGGCTGTCCAGCCTGAGCAAAACAGCTGTAATCCTACAGCTTACAATAACAATCCAAAAACAAAAAAAACATTTCAAGTTTTAAATCAGATCATCCCAAAGATCAATAGCAAAGGAAATAAAAAATGAAGAGCCGCTCTTAGAAGACTGAAGCAAAGCTCGAAATCCCTCTTGATTATCATTTCTTTTCTTGGTAAAACTCATTAAACAGCAAGACCTATAAAAGCAGCAGGGGAGATGACAGTCTTGCATTCTGGGTTGTTTTAGAGGCCTCTAAGCGCAATAAGCAACTGAAAATTGGAGACTGTTAAAGTCATTTTAAAGAAGTGTTGTTCCTCAACAATGCAAGTAACAAGCAAGAATCTCGAGGAAGGCGGAGATAACAGAAGCCCTTCTGTTTTTTTGTTTTTTTTTGCAGCATTTTCCGAGGGCAGCTCTGCAGGGAAGGCATTTACACCTGCTTGCCTCATCTTTCACAATACACAAAACCCCAAAGCGTGCTTTACTTATAAATATCCACATCTTGTGCCAAAGACAGAGGGAGAGGCAAAGGACAAAGCCAACAAGAAATGTATATGTGTAACTATAAGAAATGCTGTTATCATCACTAGAATTTGCTTTTTTTTTAAAAAGATGTGGCTTTCTTTAAAGGTGGAGTATGTAAGATTTTCAATATTTCCAAAACAAATTAACTAAAAAAATAACTACAATCATAATTAGATCGTTCTTTTAAACATGTAGGTTCCAGTCTGTACATATTTGATGTGTTATTAAATTACAAGTTTAATTAATGACAAAGACCCTTCTTAAATGTTTGCCTACCAGTAAAAAAAGTGCTTTTTGTGATTTGTCATTAATTAAACTTGTAATTTAATAACGCATCAAATATGGACAGACTGGAACCTACATGTTCAAAAAAACTATCTAATTATGATTGTAGTTAAATTATTAGTTAATTCATTTTGAAAATATTGAAAATCCTACATACTCCACCTTTAAAGTATAGAAATCAAACTAGTTTCAAAAAGTGATGTGTTCAAATCAGTAAAAAGAATTCATTCTATGTTTTTCCAGAAAGGATGAAATAAATATTGGAAGCCTTGATCTCCTCACCTCCATCTCCCCAAATCGCATTAAAGATTCAGTTAATCATCTGCACTTGAGCTGAAGAAACAATCAGTACAAACACAATTGTAGTTCAAACAGATCTTCCTGATAAAATATCAACTTTTTGACCACATTGTGCATATCCATGCAAGGATTGCATTTAAATACACTGCATGAATCATGCAACACACAAAAGAGGAAATGAGTGACTGTCTCATTTTAGGAATATCCATTGTAGCACCTTTTTCAGCAACACCATCTACATCAAAAGCTTCTCCCATAGACTTTCAACTGCACAGACGGGGAGTGGGGGGTAGATATCAAACATTAAACAGCATTTTTCATTCATGAGAAAATCATGTTCTGTTTCAACAATAGCTGGAAAAGAGCTGATTCAGTGAAGTCACTGCAGGGGTAATTGATAGGGATCCAGCAAAGGTAACTCCTGGGGGAAATGCTGGATCAGGAATTCCTAGCATGCCAGCAGGAACACGGACTATCTATACAGCTTTCTTTTTAAAATCCCAGCGGGTGAGAAAGTGAATTCAATAAAGAATTTAAAAAGGCGAGGGCTGAATTACAGCCATGTGTTTGCAGAGCTACAAACGTTAACTTTTCTTTTCTATCAAGAATCTACTGGAAAGATGTAAATATCTGTAAATACTATATGCTTCTTTTGAAATGGAATCACAGGAATCAAATATCTCCCTACTGGTTAGCACCGTGGCCTCACAGCAAGAAGGTCGCTGGTGTGAGCCTCAGCTGGGGGGAGGTTCAAACTTTCAGGCATTTCAGACATTTCGCTTTGCAACAACAGGTTTTTTTTCAACCCACATTTTTTTTTTTTTTTACCAGCATTACATTTGCAAATCATCTTGCAACTGCAGCCCAAGCCCAAAACAAAATTTAATAGTACAAAACAACAAGATAAGTCTAGATTGTTGACCTGAAGATTTTAAGACAGACCAGGCAAGACACTACAGGCAGGCAGCTTGGTGTCCAAACAGACGGTGGGTTAGTGGGGAAACTAGGAGGTTACTGTGTAGTTACGTCCACACATGTTGACAAAGCTCTGATTTAACTGTTCTGCGTTTGACAAGGCTTTGACTTCCTCCCTCCCACTGCTGCTAGAATCACACGGGTGTGCTGCACACACACAACACACTGTCGAAGAAGTGGAAAACAATCAAATTGTCATGGGGAGATACATCAAGTGCCTTCATATATCTCCCACGAAAAGACAAAAAAACCCAAATAAGAAAAAACTTTGCTCTTTCCCACTTGTGTTATTCATCAGCAAGTTAGGTTGTCTGGTTGTGTGTCCAAGAAACAAACTGGACCCGACAAAGGAGACTCCCAGTGCTTCCTTCACCACAGTCCTGTCTCCACCCTGATGGAGGACTGGTCTAGTGGACTGGAAAAGGCAAGAAGCATACCCCGTATGGCCACTCTGGGCTCAAACATACATGTGTGAGCTCAAGTGTGTGTGTGTGTGTGTGTGTCTAAGAACACAATAGAAAGAAAGAGAGGAAAAAAAAAACCCTCCTTAATTTGTGCAAAAATCAAATGCAATTTGCAGGGATGTGGCATTTTAAGTTTTCTCCAAGAACACAAAGATACAGTCAGAGCACCAGAGACCCTAATTGGCATCGAGAGTTAAACTGAAAGCATGGTGTTCGAATGTGTTGGAAGAAATGCTTGGTTTTAAGATAATTAACATTTCAGTTAGAAAAAAAAAATTGTAGTCACAAGATGAAAGTGTCTTAGCAACTACTGCCTGAGAGGCTAAATGAAGCATGTGTGTGAAGATTAATTAAGGATGGGATGGAAAAAAGATGACACCTCCTTACCTTTAGACTGCGAGGAGAAGCAGAGGGAGAGCTGAGCAAATAGGTCAGGATTCTCGAACTTCTCTTCTTTGACTTTGATCCAGAAGCAATTCTCTGCCATTTCCTGAGGCACTATCTGCAATGACACAAGGATTCCATTATCACCACAATCAGAAACCGTCATTTCATCAAACCGCCACTCAAAAGTTTTTCTCGATGAAAGATGGGGTTTGTGAGTGTTTTTTTTTTTTCTTTTTTTTTTTTTCTGTGTATGGATCTACACATGACCTTGTGCGACATCTTTAGTATCTGAGCGGCAGACGGAACTGACAAAAGAAGACCACAAAGCAAAGTGGAAATGTGAGGTTTACCATTTTGTGAATATATAGCCACGCTAGAAAATGATGTGTCAACAAACCCAAAGTGCACTGAAACATTAAAGATTTGTATCTTTGCAATTCTGCACGCACGGTTACAACAGAAGCATGACTGGAAGATCAAGATATCAAATAATCAACCAAACACCCTACAACTGAAACAACAGCAGGCCAGAGTTTTTATCTCATCTTCTCTCACCCCTTCCTTTCTGTTCAGCGAACAGCAAAAGAAATGTGCTAAAATACATGTTAAAACATAAACAACCGTACTTACCATGTTGTAGTTATTGATACCCGATAATACTGACTCTATACATTTTATCTTTTAAGTGCAATTCTAAGTCTGTGAAGTACTACTATCTGTCTTTTTTTCTTTTCTCCTAATCGAGGTTCTAGAGTAGCTCTTCACCTTTTGTACTGCTGCCATTAACCTCCTCAAAACCACAGTAATTACGTAAAGACAGTGATTTAAGTCACATCTGTAACACTGACAGCTGCTGGGCAATCACGCTCAACCCCAGTGTTGATAAGTGCAGCGGTGCTACAGGGTTTCTGTGTTTTCACGGAGGCTTTAAAAAATTCCAGCATAAGTCTTTTCAATGTGAGGTGCGGATAACAAAGTGAATTTGTACTATTTGCTCTCATTCAGTACACTCTAAGTCACAGGTGTCAAACTCCAGTCCTCGAGGGCAGGTTTTCCTGCAGGTTTTTGTTGTCTCCATGCTCCAACACACCTCACAAGTTCATAATTATGTTGACAAGAAGCTGCTGGGTCCATTTGATTTGAATCAGCTGTGTTGAAAGAGGGAAACAACAAAAACCTGCCGGATACCGGCCCTCCAGGACTGGAGTTTGACACCAGTGCTCTAAGTCATACGGTGCACTCTGTCATGTCCAATGGTGAAACAGAAACTAAAGAAAAAAAAAATTTCAATAATCTCACAATTCAAACCTGAGATGTTGAACGTTTTCATTCGACAACCATTGGTACGAACACTGTATGAGTGTGTCTGAATAAAAAAAAAACAAAAAAAAAACATCTGGCCATCTAAACAAGGTTAAAGGTGACAAAGCAAGAGCAATTTCCCATTTTTTTAATAACCCGCCTCCCCCCAAATCTACAGTTTCTTTTGCACTTTTTAGAGCCAACCTTTGCAGCAGCAATTGCAAGTAGTAGAGTAGTGGAGTAGAGTATGTCTCTATGAGCTCTGCACATCTATCCAATGGGATTGAGCGATGCTTAGGCTGTGTTGTTAGGACATTGATGTCCAATCCTGGCCTTCAGCGTCCACTTTCCATGTTTCAGGTTTCTCTCTTCTCTAAATCCCTTATTCACATGAGAGCCAACAGCTTATCAAGGTCTGCTCATATATATATACACACACACACATACACACACATACACACATTTTATGTATATATATATATATATATATATATATATATATATATATATATATATGCACGTGTTTTTTTTTTTTAAATTTTCAATCAGGTGTATTGGAGCAGGAAAACATCTAAAAAAAAAACTCCCACAACAGTGCCCCCATAGTTCTGGAAATGAACATCCTTGTCAAAAGGGTCATTAACCTGCTGAAATGTGACACTGTCCCAATCTCAAAGCATAAAAACTGAGACATGTTTCCCTGCATTTAGTAAAAGCCAATATGGATTCAATTGTGATTGGTTAACCAAGCTTTGTTTGAGAAGTAAAAAGCATCATCACAGCATGATACTGCCCCCACAATGCTTTAAAGTGAGGGTGGTGTTCCTGTGGTAATCAGAGTTTGTATTTGACGTTGCATTTCTCTGAAGTTCCAATCACGCTGCATCTGACCAGATAATTCATTTACAATTGTTTAAGAAATATTCATGCATTTTTGTGAACTCTTCTGTAAAATTAATAGCTTATTATTCCCGCACCTCTTCCAATAAAGCCTAGCTCTGTGGACCGCGTGGATTATAGCAATATTATGGACAGACACACCAGACCCTGGTGTGTAATTTTCCAACAACTCTGTCTCTGATCGTTTGGGACAGCTCCTTACTATTCCTTTGTGCTACTTGTTGGTGTCACGTAACACAGGTGACCATTATAAAACTAAATATGTAACCAGAAGGACCACAACTTATTTAGGGGCTTAAGAGTAAACAGATGAATATGTGCATACACAGCACTTTATTTTTCTCTTTTTTCCTAAATCAATTTTGTTTATTTTAAATTACCAATTGTGACCATAGCATGTAGATACATTTATCAGTTACATGCTTAAAAGTGTATATATATTGTACACTTTACAGTATTATTATTTATCATTTTAAAGAGCTGTGTGTGTTTTTGTTTCTCTCACTAATTAGCCATAGATATTAGCTCTAAGTTTAAAAAAAAAAAAACTTAATATTTTACTAATATATAATACTCAGTTGACAGTTTTGTTTTTTTTTTGTTTGTTTTTTTTTTTTAAACAAAAAAAAACTGCACCCATGTCTCCTCTATCCTTTTACTTCATATGTTTACAAATATTTCTAACTGGCAATCCAAAATTATCCTGAAATGTAATTATACAAATGGTAATAGGTTTATGGCTGAAGTGACAACAAAATTATACAGTATGGGATATTTATTTGTGTGTTATTTAGTTTGTTGTTTACGTAATCTCTTACATTATCTAAACTGGCTCTCATTTAAAATTTCTGGGGAATTAAAATTCTCTACCACAGAAAATTTTTTGCTATAATACTGGAGTATATGACAAGACTTTGAATCTCGGATACCATTTTTTCTAAAACAAAAAAGGAGTTATACAGTAAATGGTCAGTTCTAACAATGTGTCAGGTTTTTTTTTCCTGTTTTTTTTTTTTTTTTTTTTTTTTTTTGTAATGCTGCTCTGATCTCAATGAGCCCTGCAATGGACTGGTGACCCACCTAATAATTTTCTGTATGAATTATAGATAAACCAATCAGAAGGTACAAGCAGAAGATTCTAAATAACTCAAAATTAGTACGTAAACTATACCAACATAAGCGTGGTTGTGCTGGACTTGCACTATGTGAGTGTCATGTTATTGCCTCCTTGCCATTAATGCACTGCCATCATGTTCTTGGCTTGATTGGGGAACTTTTACTGTTACTGAGACTGGGATTTGCAACAATACACTATCAAGATCAGTACGTATTCGCTTGGAGAGCAAATCATGGATATTGAGCAACCAAAAACTGTAAGGTCATGTCTGTGCAAACCATGTTGTTGATAAACACGCATGTAGAAAGAGGACAGAAAGAGTACAGCTAATTTAAATATCCCCATTGCTCTTCCCTCCTCTTTCCATAATTAAGCAATATCCACTCCTGGTACTTCTACACTTACATCTGCTACACACAGAGAAGGCAGTCGACTCGTGTCCCACTTAATCGGCACAAGGGACACAGGTTGTTTTTCCTCAGGTGGTTATGAATTTCATTTGCCTCATCAAACTAAATTTCCTGTGGAGGCGAGGTTGGTCCTGGACATAACATGTTTCTGAACACTTTCCCAGACAATGGACATTTGCTCTGCATCGCATGCACACTTATCATGCATGCAAAACTGCATCAATACACCCCACATACACAGAGACACAACCTTTTTGTATTTACAAAAAATATATGTTGATGTCGTCTTTATAGATATCTGTATAGCTTTGATACCCCATATTGATCTGTGACACTACAAATAATCCTATCTACTCCTTGGAAGTAGATATGTTTGGAGACAAACTGGTTTTCTTTCTTTTCTTTTTTTTTATTTATTCTTTCACAAAGCTGTTGTCTAGTTAATTTTTTGCATGCTTCAACCCCCTCACTTAAGCATCCCTAAATGACTTGTATGGGGCTGAAGATGGGTGACTGATGCAGTCATATCATGACTAATAGCATGACGTAGATCTCTTTCTTCTTTCAGTTTGAACTGTGCTACATTTAAAAGGGATAAAGTAAGACTACGTATACAGTGAAGTCACTTTCTCATTGGCTACTGCCGGTTACTCAGTTACAAGCACTATTTGTCACAAGCCAGGTCAGTAACTGACCTCTGCAGGAAGTCTTTTCTAATTTACTAACACAAAAGCTGTGCTGTGAACCCTGGGCTTTCTCAGGTGTGTTGTCTTTTTTTTTTAAATAGGTACTTTACCTGATTTGTTAACTTGGTCTAAAATGTCAGAAATATCAAGGAAAAAGTAAACATTTTATTGTGTGTCTTTTTCCCTTTATTGTGTAAATGTTTGTGCTGATTCCACTTAAACCATCACCCCAGTAAGATGATGTCAAATGTCCTGCTTTGACATTTTATTTGTTGTCGGTAATTGCAGACTAAAAAGACTGCCATAAAACTATCATCCAAAAACAAATTCCAGTGACAAATCATAAATTATCTTTGGTAAAATACAGCTAAGATCTATAAGATTGCACCACTAAAACTATGTTCAAATGTGATAATATAAAACAATATTTTTCTTCAATTATAATAAAAAGGCTTAAACCCAAAGGCGTCTGAGAAGCAAAAATTGTTTACTACCGAATCATTTTAAATAGATACTAAGCATGCAGTTGTGTGGCCAGCAGCTGAACAAGAATTGGACTGGATTAAGAGTGTATTAGGAATAAACATCTTATAAAACTTCAGTTTTGATGTTAAATCTTTGCATTTAAGTGTGTGTGTGGACTGCACAAAATACTAAAGTAAGTATGAAATGCTTGTAAACAGTGCAATGTTTCAAAGAATGATTACTGATATCATTAGTGAGCATAAAATGATGCATGACAGATTAGCATTAGCATGACATTCACCGTCAGATTAGCATACCTTGGTCCAGTTGACTCTCTTCATCACTGTTTCAGGCTTGTAGACCTTCTTGGCCTCGAGTCCATAAGGCAGCTTGACAACAGGCAATGATGGAGGAGGTGGAGGACCACCAAAGCCTCCAAATGGAGGTGGAGGAGGTGGTGGTCCACAACCTGGTGGTGGTGGTGGGGGTGGAGGTCCTCCACCTGGTGGTGGGGGAGGTGGAGGGGGTGGTGGAATCCCAGCATGGCCAGGGAGAGGAGGAGGAGGTGGAGGTGGGGGACAGCCACCAGGTGGTGGTGGAGGTGGTGGTGGTGGTGGTGGAGGTGCTGCACCACCTGGTAGTGGTGGCGGAGGTGGTCCTCCAGTTGCTGCTGGGCCCGCTGCGACCTGGAAGTACAAGGACGAAATATCAGCGACAGACCACCTGATGAGTGAGCATCTTTTGATTGGGTGAAAAGCTGAACGCGATGACCTCAAAAAGAAAAAAAAAACAACAAAAAAACAAAAAGCCAATGAGAAAATCATCATGTTCTGCAACAAGCTTTTATTTTAGTAAATGTATCCCCAAACATGTATCTGTCAGTGTGCCGATCTTCAAGGTTCCAAAACTAGATGTCTGCAAATTCAGATCATGTCTGTACACCATGGCTTCTTTGGTTCCCTGACTTTCCTAAGGTGAAAAGTTCCTTCATTTGTTTGCTAAGTGGATTTTTCCATCTTTATATCTAAAATGATTTTGTCTTCCATGTAAATTGTTTCTTTAAACAATTAGTGTAACAATGTTCATTTTGACTCGCATCCTCTGACTAAAGAACCTTGTTGATAAGAAAAAAGCCAATGTGAATGCAGTGCATACAGTATGAGGAAGCCAATGGACTCATAACTTAGGCACTTCGATTCATACGATTTTTAATACCCCAGAATTTTTTTTTTTTTTTTTTTTTTTTATATCCTAGGAAGGGTCCCATCCTCCCATGACCCTGTATTGGAATAAAAGGATAAACACATGGATGGATTTCCTTTCTGCATCATGTGATATAAAATTATTATAATTACAGATTTACACTTATTTCTGCTCTCTGGTTGTACAAGGCTAATCTACACTTATTTTATTAAGCACAACAAGGTTTTTTTGTTTTCCTTTATTTTCTCTTTTCATCTGATAATACCTAAATCCTTCTGCTTTAAATGGAAAACTGTGTATTGGCCAAACAGTTTGTCTATTGAGCTCATTAATCCCCCAAAACATGTTTCAATTAGTAGTTTAAGTGTTGGGACGCAAGTAGAAAAAAAGATTATTATATTAATTTAAGAGAAATAAAAAAATTGTTTTCCCATCAAATCATTATTATGAGTTCTTGGAATGGTGGCTATTAAATTGTAGGCAGATTTAGTCAAGAACAGACTAATAACACTCCTTCAGCTTTTTGACATGTCAACACTATCAGACAAGAACACAAAGACAAGTAGAAATATTAATTAAAGTAAACATTTAGGAAGGAAAAAAGTTGTGAAAATAACAGAAATAAACTGTTCATCCAGTAGAATCAGATGAGATGTCAGCTTTTACCTCTTAAAGATTTACCCTTGTGCTTCTCATTTCCAAAACCAATTCCCTGCTACATGCATTTCCCCAGGCAACTGATTGAGTGTTTAAAATGTTATTGGCTTCATATTTAAAGACATTACATAATGTTTCATTAAATAATGGCACTGGTAAATTGTTTACTGGGGTTGGAATTAAAAAGGTGCTTGGCAAACAGTTTCTCACAGACTGCTCTGAGACTTTACTGAAAATCTACGTGTTTGTTTACTGGTTTGTCAGTCTTTCATGGTTAATACGGACAAATTAAATTAATTTTAAAGCTGAATTAGAGCACACCTATTTTTGTAATTCATCTTATATTACATTCAATTTCGGACATCCCCCTAGACATTCATTCATTTTCTTAACCGCTTCGTCCAATCAGGGGCCGAAGGGAAGTCGAAGTCTATCCCAGCAATCATTGGGTGGGGCAGGGCCAGTCAATCGCAGCATCCCAAAATCATTGTACGGAAAATAATAAATTGATCATTTTTCATTGATTAAAGGTTATTTTACATAGAATGGGATCACATTTTGTTTTATATTGTTGTTAAGCATCCAAGTTTTGTATCAGATGTGCATGAAATTTGTATGTCTTATATAAACCTACAATCATAAAACTGAACTAGCGAAGCAGGAATCAATCTTTAGCAGTTTGTTGGGGAAATTTTGCTTTGGAGTGCCCAAAAACAACCCCTTCCCTGTGACTTCCTACTACATATATCTTTAATTTATGCACTGTGAAGTACACTTTAATTATATGGGAACTGCTGAATCTATCCAAGACAAGCCTTAACTTTTGCAGAGTCCACCTACAGCTGTGTAAAGTAAACAAGCAAACTAATACAAAAATGTAACGTCCAATTTTTATTTATGCTCTTTTGGATTCATTGAAGAGGTCAGTGTGGAAGCTTATTAAGTCTGGGTGTAATGTGATTAAATCTTTGGCCCAGCCTAATTTCTGGTAGAAAAAATTCAATCACAAGTGTTTACTTATAAAAATTTCATCAAACGAGTTGGGAATGCCTCTGGTTACAAAGTTTACCTTTGCTTCCAAGTGGAATCTTTAGCTTGATCAAACATCCAGATATAAACATACGTATGTGCCAGGTGTCTTTTCATTGATGGTATATATTTTACAGATCAGTGATTTAAGAGCTCAAAAATCCCAATTTTCTGTGACATTTATTCACATCTTTTTAGAAACACCTTACATTTATAATTTAATCTGAAAATCTAAATCAGTGTGTTGAAATATCACAAGGTAAGCGGAAAGCATGCAAAGAAGACACATGTATAACCAACAGAGATGCATCTTTAATTGTCTTTTCTCCTTATTTGGACTTTAAGGTGATTAAATGTGAGACTGATGTCAAGGGCCACACATGCAAAGAGGACACCCACCTTGGCTTCAGATTCCCTGACGAGTCTCTGAGCCTCTTTGAGCTTGTCTTTTTCAATAGTTAACTGTGCAGACACAACACACACGGCCACACACCAGAGATTCACACCGTGTAGACACACGCACACACATCACAACAAACATAAAGGACAACAAACAGTCACAAATGGGGATGGATTAGATACACAGATGAAGAACACTAGTACACTTCAACAGGTAGAAAGCTCACACCAAACACAAAAAAGCCAGATAAGAGGCAGGGAAAAGAAGGAAGAGACTTCTTATGCAGTTAATAATAGTGTCAGTACAGTATCATATTCCCATTATGTCAGAATGAGCTATTTCATGTGCAAAAGGCAGAGTGTGTTGTACTTTTACACCTAAAACAAGATGTAATCTATCTTCAAAAGAACATCAGTGTAGAGCAATGACTGTATGAAAGGAACACAGAACATCATCACAGACAGCTGGTGCACCTTCAAAAACCGTCTTCAATTTCCTTTTTTTTTTTTTTTCTTTCTCTCTTTCTGGCATCACAAAATACATTTCAACTAGACACTCTCAGATGTGTGATGGGCATTGATTTCCCTCTGCAGCCTTTGTTTTAGAAATGCACCCATTGTGCTTTGATATTTCAGTCTGTGCAACCTTGCCAAAAGAAATAAGATGGGAGAACATTTCGATTTCGCAGCCCTATATACATATATAGTCAATCCTACAGAACACTGTTTAGTATGGACTATGAAGAATGGAACATTTAATATGTTTTAAGGAAAAAGTTATAGGAACTTTTTTGTTAGGTGGCTTAAAAAAACTTAAAAGAAAAAACAAACAAAAAAACTACAATGTAGCTGAAAGAACTTTGAATTTTAAACTCTGTCTTTTGGGGATTTAAAGTTGGGGAATATAAGGCATCCTAGAAAAGCCATAGAGATTCTCAACAACTATTTTTTCTCTTTGCTTGCTCTTTGTCTTCTGTCCACAATTTAATGCGAACTGTCGATATCAGGACACGTGCATGGCATGCTTGAATGACAGTATTTCTGCCTTTACAATCAGCTTCGCCCTACCTCACAACAGCAAAGCTCACATAATGGGAACTTCATTGTGAGTTCTGGTGCCGTTGTCGGTCGAGTCAAATTCTATAATCAGTCAGAGTAAATGGCAGTCTGGCGCTAAAAGACATAGAGAGTGGTCTATTACACCTCCAGCTCTACTGGGGGCTTTGCTGGGTCAGCTACAAGATGGCCAGGTTGTTAAAACCTATTAATGGGATGGCGCAGTGTTCCTGCGCACCACTGCAGTACTACATTATTCATCACATCCACAGCGGATTCAGTGAATCGCTGTCCTTTTTTTTTTTTCCTTTGCCTTGAATGGTTGCAAGCAAAGGTTTGGGGAATAGTGAACGAGTTCCACTTTCTTGTGATTTCAGGGTCCTTTGTTGATGTTTACAAGCAGAACTTCTACTCAACTCAATTGGGAGATAATCAAACAGACACATCAAACATGCTGCTTGTTACAATGCCAAAGTTCCAGAGAAAGGCTCTCGTTAAATGTGTTGGTTCACAAACATGCCATGGCGAAGCGACTCAGACATGCATGTGTTTTAATATCAACAGGAATTCAGTCTAGGAGATGAAAGGTTAGGGTTAGCGCTTGCTTCATTCATATTCAGCATAAACAGCTGTGATCGCAGAGCTGCTTTGATGGACGAACCGAATATGTGTCCTCACACCAATTTGAAGGTTCTGTAGTTTCACAGATAATGACTTCTCTGAGGCTCCTGTCTAACATGGAGTAGGTTGCAAAGTGCAGTCTGCCAGCCTAGTCTTCCTGAAGATGCAGAATCACAGCTGTCTTTGAAAGTAACATTGTAGAGTTCATTGCTTGAAGCAGGATTTCAACCATTTCTGTCAACATTTGTCTAAAACTAGAATTTTAATTGCTCAATTTGCACGTTTGAGACAATTTCTAATATAGATTGTGGAAATTAAACAAATGTGTGACCGTTATCTGCCCTTAACAACAAGTTTAGATCGTGTGAACTCACATTCAAAGTTTATTTCATTTATACATAATATCTTAACTGTATGTATTCTTAATGATTGTGGGAACTTTAATAGAAATCAAATAAATGAGGAGGGTTAGTGTTGAGATAGATGCTTGTATGTGAGAAGTTCTCCAAAACTGACCATTAGGGGCGGCTGTAGCTCAGGAGGAAGAGCAGTTGTCCTTCAACTGGTAAGTTGGGGGATCGATTCCAGGCTTCCCCTGAAATGCCGAAGTGTCCTAGGCAAGACACTGCCCCCCGATGTGCCTATCGGGGTATGAGTGTGTTGAGTGAGTGTGTGTGCGAATGGGTGAATGTGACAAGTAGTGTAAAGCGCTTTGAGTGGTCTGTATGACTAGAAAAGCGCTATAGAAGTACAAGTCCATTTACCATTCTTTTAAAGGAATATTTAGACATACACAAAGAAACATAGTCTGACCCTCCTGAGATCATCTGTTCTACGCAGACTGTATGTGTAGCAGCCAAGTTGTCAAAAGATGCTGACCTTTCAGGGGGGAGACAGGAAAGGGCGTGTTGCAAAAACACGTGGAAACATGGAAGAAAAAGCTCCAACATTGGAAAAAGTGTACACAGAAGCAACATGAAGAAAATATAGAGCAAAGCAGAAAAGGTTGAGTAGAAGGAAGAAGCTTTAAGGAAAAAGTTGTGTTGTAATTTGTGAAGAATCTGCTTGAGCGAAGAAAAAAAAGAAAACTTATTTTTAACCCGACTTGGGATAGAACAGCCAATGATTTTACTAGATAACAACATTTACTGTAAACTAACAGTAAGATTGATTGCTGAAGAACTTCAGTAACAGGATGTGACATCTGTGAAAACTCTGCATCAGATGGAAAGTGCAAGCATCAATGAAAGTTTGAGAGAAAAAAGCCATTTCTGGTCGAGATCCAGCCGTACCATCTTCCGATACCGGTTTATATTAAATTCCATAAGCAAACAGGAAATCTGCCCTTTTATCCCAAGGTAGTAGTAAAGTGTTTAAAATTGTGTAAAGGGGGAAATAGCAGTCATTTTCTGTGCTCAAAATGGAAGGTTTTGCTGGGGAAGAAATGAAGTAGAAGCCAGGAGAAGAAATGCAATCCATCTCTGTGATGATAGAATTTCATAGGAAAAGCTTCAACAGAGCAATTCGCTTATACAAAGAGCTACAACTTAGGAAGGAGATTGACCCTTTATTAAATCAAATGTTCTTGCATGGATGAGAACTCCCACTTACAGCAGCTTCACATTTGTAAGTGGTGTGGAAAGGTATCATTCTGACCAACTCAACCCTTTTTCCACACTCGTCGTCACTCACAAATACTATGATTTTTTTTCAGGAAAACAAATTATGAAGGAAAAAAAAAACACATTTCACAATGATAAAGTAACTTTTTTTTTCCTTTGGAACATATAATGTCACAATCTCCACAGGTTAGAATTGTTTTACAGTGTAGTGGGATTTCACTTTGTGGATTTACCTGGGACTCCAGGGTCTGGATCTTTGTCTCCAACTCTTTGATTCTCTCTTCCTTCTTTTGAGAGTCGGCCTGAGCCTCCTGTCGTGCGCTGAACTCCTCATCAAACTGCAAGAAAAAAGACACAAGTATGTCTATGTGCAGAGAAAAGACACACATACACAGAAGTAAACACACACGTACTCAGGTAGGTAAGCAGCAGGGTGTCTCCAGAGAATAGCCATAGGGCACATCAACAGACACCAAAACACACCTTCTTACACTCTTTGGTCAATTTCTATTCATAGCCATCATGGCCCAAGAGCCCTGTTGTCCTTTGTCTTTGTTTCAGGGTTGGTTTTCATGTATGTTGATGGCTCTAACCTTTGCAGAAACTAAGCCATGTCGCAACAAGGATTTCACCAACCCAGCAGGTGGCACAGTGGGATGATGGGACGGGAGTCTTGAGGAAAAAAAAAAAAACAACATCTCCAGGACCCCTGGTGTTGCAGATTGTAGCTGAGACTTTCTATCTTGGCTCTCTGGATTTCATAATTAAATTTTTTGTGCTCGTGTTATAGAGTTTGAATTTAAAGTCTTTGATTAAAAATGCTTCTAAAAGTCAAGAAAACTAAATTTAATGAAATAAAAAAATAAAGAATTAAATCCTTAAATGCAGAATTGCATCAAAGGTGCACGCCCATAACTTAACTCTCCTCGGCTCTGTGCTCAAATAAGTATACATCAGAACATCAGCATTGATTCTTGTAATGCTGATACGGATCATGTAGCGTCACAGCCAGGTATTGATCAGGGCATGGAAAATCAATAGCTTGTCTGGGAGCTCTGGGGGAAGAAAAAACTTTGTTGATGGGAGCTTGCCAACCAAAAGGGAGCTGTTGGAGTGATTAATGTCTCACCTTTTTGGAGTACTCTGCAGCTTTCTGTTCGCTCTCCTCAACTTTGGCTTTATCCACACACTGATCTGCAAGACAAAAAAGGCCACAGTCACATCGGATACTTCCAAGGTTCCTCGGGTTGCAGAGTGCATCCTTAGCTTTATGTGTCTGATTTACAAGCACTTCTGGACACCTAGGCAAACCGAGCGGGAGACTAATCTACTTTCATTTGGTCTGTGAAGTCTAGAAAATGGTTTAATCATGGCGGTTTTTCATTACAAATGAAAATATCAAACATGTTATGAGAAAAATGGTACTTCGCTCTTTCTTTCCCAACCCTTGGCTTTTCTATTGGTATGTTGTTGAATCTCATGAAAATTGAATATGGTGGAGAACTGTTTTCCCAGAACCACAGCAAAGTCCAATGCTCATAAGAGCTTTGTAAAATATTTCTGATTTACCACATCGCCCTATCATCATCGCTCCATATCTGGGTGCCACACAGGAAAGGATCCAACTCTAATCATCCTTGAAAATCAACCTTTGTATGTAGTCTGATTGTAGTCATATTCATCAAAGATAGGAAATTGTCCAAAGCCTGAGAGCATTTGGCTACAAAATAGAGTGGAAATAATAAGAAGAATACATTTATTTTTATAACTAATGAGACTAAAAAAAAATCCCAGGCAGAAATATATAAATCATCCTGTGCAAACCTTACAGATGTGGCCACCATTCTCCATTATATCAATGTTCATCTTTTTCATGATTCATAATAAAAACAGACTAAAATAAGTGGGTGGGATGTCGAGTTTTAAAATCATCTTTCAGTCCAAATGAATACGGGACCACTAAACTGGAAATGACAACATGATTCAGCAAATGTTTTATATGTTTACATGAAATTTGGTGTATGAACTTGCATCCTTTGTTAAGTGTTGCTGTGTTTGACCACTGCCAGAATCTAAAATTCATATCAGCAAAGAGGCTTACAGAAGTTTTTAATGCGATTAGATGAGGCGAGCATGATGGCTGTGCACTGCTAAAATGTTTGCCCTCTTGTTGTTGTTGTTGTTGTTGTTGTGCCTGCTGCTTCATTTATTATCAGATCATATGTTTTAGCACATTATCATCTTTCTGTGAAAAAAAAAAAGAAGATGAATAAATAAAATGACAACCCTCTGTGAAAAGGGCGAGCGGGGAGGGGAGACGAAGGAAAAAATGGATTTAAAAAAAAAAAAAAGGTGAAGACACCTTTCAGAAGCCCAGCGTGGAATTTTGTTTCTTCTTCATAGCTGATTAAATCTCAGGAAAAGTGAAAGAGAACTTATCTAATACAGCTGCAGCTTTTTTTGTGAATAAGTTTAGAAACTTTTAATGAAGCTTTGTTGGCAAGACACATAACTGTTAGTGACACAACTGTAAGAGACAAAGTGGTGTTATTTATTTATTTTCTGTGGCGAAAAAAAGCCCCATTAGTGATGCAGCTCATGATGTCCTCTCTATGATTCCACAATAACAAGGGAAAGCAACTGTTAAAATGATTCTGCATTAACCGAATGATTTTACCAGAGCAAATGCATCATTCATTAATTATTAAACAAGCTCATTGTAGCGATGTGTTGAGAAGTGAGAGGATTTTTCTCTGTATTTTATTGGCCAATGTCCTGAAGAACCAGAAAAGTAAAAGTATCATAAACAGTGATAGATATACGACACTATAATAAGTAACGTGCAGAACATTTTGAAAATTACCAATAAGATGAGTGAAGTCCACATCCAGTTTTTTACTGCCGAAGTCAGGGTCCATCCCATTGCGCTGCAGAACCACCTGAGACACACATTCTTCTATCACCTTGTAGTACTGAGGCCTAAAGCGTCGGGAAACAAAGCAGTGCAATTAGAAAAGCAATAGAACTATATGAGTGACACAAACCCTACAAGACTAATTAGCTACAAAAGATTCTCTTATCCAAGCTAGAGGTCACAAAATGCCATGTCAAAAAGGGTGCTGCTGCAGAAAATGGCTACCCCATTAAATTTGATCACTTACTTCACCTCATCGTAAAATTAGCAGCTTCATAGTGATGTAGAACCCGCACATGTGATCGTCCGTCCATTTCAAGGTGACTGACAGTAGTCAAGGCTACGCTTGCCCTCTTGCATAATTTGCAATCATCTTTGCCAATTAGAGCGACCATAAAAACCCAAATGCAAATCTAATCATTGTAATGTGTGTAATTGAAAGCATGATAACCAGAAAAACATGTCAGCCAGTTAAGAGTGTGACAAAGCACTAGGCGTTGTCAAGCGGGGTGTGTGAATCAGCCTGAGAGTTTACTGCAGCCACACAGGTTGCTATGTGACCTTTTCTCCGTAACATTATCAACTTTAATTGCAAGTGACATTTAGCAAATACAAAGCCATCTTAAGCTTAGCTCCAAACTAAGAAATGATTATTTCCGAAGCGTGTCACTGACCAGAGATTGACGTGTACATTTATAACAGAATCAGCTCCTTTTTCATTGTCCCAAAAGGTTCCGCTACTTACAACCTGCAATGTTTGGCGGTACAGTGGTACAAGAGGTTAAAAAATGCCTTTTAATGCTCCTCCTTCCCACCTAAAAACTTCACACAGGGGGAAAGAAACATATTGAACAGATGGCCATCAGACTCAACAGGCATTTAACTTCTTTGTCTCTTCTGTGAATAATGAGAATTCATGTGGACACAGAATGAAATTTAGGTTCCCTTATATGTTATATACAAAAACACCCCATACGTGTTTTTAGCAACAGATCCCATCTAACACTTTTTCAGAGCAACTGTAAACCCCTGTGAAGTTTCTGACTTTCCTTTTTATCATCAGTTTTTATATACTCCTATTTAATTACAGTATTTTTATATTTGTGTGTCACAGTTGTGCATTGTGGCTGTGGAGGGTCTCGCATGTCGAGCCTATAAATAGAAAGTGGTATTAAGAGATTGTTCTGATTTTCGGGCACAAGATTAACTGGTTAAGAAAACATAACATGATCCATGTGATGATCTCAGGTTTTTTTCTCCTGAACACGAGGCAGCATGCTCCAGATTCATTTGTTTCTGAAAAGGCACTGTTGCTGGTCCGAAAGGCACATGTAGATAGCTTCACAAATTATTATTATTATTATTATTATTATTATTATTATTATTATTATTATTATTATTATTATTCACTCAATTTGATCAATCTAGTAAAAAAAAATGTAAATGTGAATTTTTGCCTTCTTGCACAGACACTACTTTAGTCATGAAGCAAAGCACAGTTTTATGCATCTGGCCTCTGGTCATTCTGTACCAAAAGGATGACAATAATTGCACTGGTAAATCCACAAGTTTCCTTTTAGATAAATATGCTGTAGTTAATTATTTTTAGCTTCCTTAGACGGCCCGAATGATTTCTATACAGAGATGCCTAAAAGCCTGAGGTTTTATGACAACTTTGATTCAGATAAGGAACTTAGTCTGATCAAAGCCTGGCTGTCTGTTGGCCCTACATGAAAGTGTGAAGGGAGGGGGAGTATTACTGTTACTAAAATGTGATAATTGATTATAGCAAGAGGAACTGTGAACAAAGTGCCTGTTGCCAGGTGGGTTAATTTAGTCTAAAAAGACTAGAAGTGCTCTGTATAAAATCCAAATACGTTTAAGAAAAAAAGGAAAATGACTGATAATGAGCACTCAACGACCATCAAACACTTTACTGGAAGATGCTAATATCTAAGTTATTTGCTCTAACTGTTAAAATTAAAGTCTACATTCTCACGATACTTTGTGGGTGGACAGGCCAGATCATCTTATGAACAAAAATGTGAAATAGCAGTTTTTTGTTTTTCTTTTTGGTGTTGTTATTTTTTTCTCCCAAAATGCATAAAAATAATTCATCATTTTGGTGCGCTGTTCTGAAAGCGTGAAATACTATACATTAAGCTTAAGCTTGTGGATTCGCCCACTCACGACTGGCACAAGCTGGTGAAAGCTCACTCGTCACCTCACATGGCTTAAGCGCTGTGGCACTCGGCTTACGACTGTCACCAGTGCACACCACATTATTATCTCAATAAGCCACCCTATTTTCCCTTCGTCCTCCATCCTCCGCCACCACCAAGCAGATAGAGGCTGGGTAGAGATAAGTAGACACGGAGAGAGTGACCCAGAACTGTCAGACCCCTCCACAGTGTGCAGGGCTGGGCTCCTGAAGCAAGCATATGTCCCCAGTATCATCCCCAACCTCTTCTTTTACTTGACACCTTCATTTCTTCTAGTGATACCTTGCAGTTCAGCACAGCCCCAGCCACTTGATCCAGCTCTGCTCCACATAACCAGTGTAATCCCTATATCACCAGGCTCCAAAAGAGCAGATCTGCTGTATATTTAGTGGGTGGGTTTGATGTGTTCCCATTCATTAGACTTGCAAGGAGAGATTAATTATCCAAAATAAACCAAGCTCCAGAGGGGGGGAAAAAAAACAACTAATGTATTGTTAGGAGGAATTACAGTTGACAGAGCAGTTACCCACTATAGACTGTCTTATGATTAGAATACTAATTAGAGTATTCAATGAATTATTTTTTAATATCATTATTTGACAAAAGAATAAAGGTAAAGAAAGCACCATCAATTCCACTGCATACCATCACAAAACAACTTAATCTCCTGCTACAATTCAGATACTATGAGCTCCTTTAATGGTAAAGCATCTGAAACAATAACAACCCAAACAATGATAAAACAGCCAGGATGAGATTTCCCCTATTACCACACACAGCTTTCTGCACAACCTTTGACCTTACACTTGTGTGAACATGGTAAATCCTCGCAGGAGTATTTCACATTCAGCCAATTTCAACCACAAACTGAGAAGCTGCTAACTTTAAGGAGGGAGACTGAAAAAGACAGATAGTATCTAT
The DNA here is from genome assembly GCF_933228915.1 of Telmatherina bonti. Lineage (NCBI taxonomy): Eukaryota > Metazoa > Chordata > Actinopteri > Atheriniformes > Telmatherinidae > Telmatherina > Telmatherina bonti. The sequence continues at coordinate 20,093,504 of NC_136610.1, read as the reverse complement.
TGGAAATAGCTGCATGCGCTGCAGTACTGCATCTTCCATCATCCCAACTCCACAGTGGTGATGTATGGGGAATAAAATGCCTCAGTCATAATACATTTCTGCTGTTAGTGTTTGTGTGTGCATGCGTGCAAGTTTTTTTTCTTGCATTTGTTATGAGAGCTTGGGGGGGGGGATAAAAAGATTCAAAAACGCATCTTTAAAAAGACCATCAGTTTTTCATGAGCATCAGTACTGACCCCTCCTCGCTGCTGCCTTACAGAGCTGGACGAGGACACAGGAGCCGAGGTGGACGTGGCAAAACCAGATACTTAATGTGAAATCTATTTCTCACTTCCTCTGAATAGATGAAGAATACATAATTCATAACTCCACGGGAAAAGCAACTTGTCTTTGGTATATTCATCTTCTTCCTCTCATCTCCCCTTCATCCTCAAACTTTCTTTTTTAAGTCTTATTTCTCCAAAAAGGTCTGACACAGCATGGTGATAATCAGTGGCAATTCGTTCAGAAGAGTCATGACCTTACTTCCCAGCCACTGACTTATCTGCTTTTCAAATATAAAACAGAAAGCAAACCCCCACATTTTAAAATGCCTTAATTTTATTTCCCAGAATTATGTCCCACTGTAACTGCACCCCAGCTAATAATCATTCATACAGTACAATGTAATGGTGGCTATAAGCTATTTTTACAGCTGCTTTCTGCAGTGCACCACTTCAATTTCCATTTGGTGTTCCATTTTGTTGAGATTTATCCTCACAAGGCACATTTCAGCATGTCAAATACATTTCGCCATACATATAAAACACACAGACAAATAGCCCACTCTGTCATGAGCCAATAAGTGTGAGTTGTTGTTACGTCTGCTGCAAAGAAAACATCAACAAAAGGTCAAGAATCCAGAGAAGCACACTGAGAGAGAGTCTCACTAGGTCATTGGTCGATATAGGGCTGGCTGTATGTAAAAAGCCAGCTGAACTTACCTGATGTAATAGTCATTCCTGATGAGCAATAGATGCTGAAGGATTGACAGGAGGTAGGGCTCTGAGACAGTGTCCTTCACCATGTTGGAAAGCAGATGGTACACCTCATTCATATCGGTGCAGGAGCTGCGTTAAGGAAAACAGCTACTAAACAGTTAGACTTTCATTTTTTTCAGTTCATCTGTAGAAGACCAATTTTCTAAGATGGCACATTGTGATATTTTTTTCTTGGTTTTTTTGGGGTTTTTTTTAAAATATTTGTTTATAATGTGCCAGCTACATCCTCCCTTGAGTTTCTTGACTTAGTTCTGACAGGCATCATGAAAAAAAAAAAAAGCTAAGAGAGGTTTAATTCCTTTCCAAAAAAAAACAACAAAAACTGTCTCTCAGGGGAGCAACAACAGTGGAAATAGCTAAGCTGAGAAGAGGGACAGGCAATGAAGACTGCTCCCAAAGCTTCACCTGTCAACCTACACCTTTCAAGCAATAACAAAACACTGGATACTGGAATGTTTTGAGCCAAAAATGTTGAGGAGGAGATTATTTCAGGTCAGATGTGCAAAAGCTTTTGATTATTCTGTCTTTGGTTTGCTTTCCCCAAGATGATGTAATAATGGCTGTAATATCTAAACTAGCTGCAGTATTTCATGACTTTTTTTTTTTTTTTAATGTTTTTAAATAGAAATAAAAACTTATTTAGAAAAAAGTTCAAATATTTGAGATTGCATTTAGTGACTCCAAATCAACACAAGAACTATCAAGTATACAATAAAAGAGAAAGTGGGCACACGGAAACACAATCCAGAACTTAATTCTTATGCTAATGGTTAATTAAGGTGAATACCTAATGAGGATATATCAAATTTGTTTTTTCTCAAACATTCAATCGTGCTCTATAGGTTTAGCTGTAAGATGCAAAGAACTGAAGGAAATAAAAATGAGTTGAAGTCTAATTTGTTTGCCTGAGAAAGGTGAATTTCCCTGTGGACACTAATTGTCTCTGAAGAAACTGATAAGCCTCTCAGATATGTGCACGGATGCAGGAGATGGTGGACTGCAGACAAAGTGTTCTTGTTAGCTTCCTGAAATAAATAAAGCTAACAGCCATCCCAACATGGAGAACGGGTCTTGTTAAATTAATTTACACACAGCAACTGACACCAACGCCACCAAGTGACATTTGCAACATGGTGGCACCATATGTTGAGATCCCTCCCACCCCCTTGTTCTGCATTTTGATGCAAGAAAAATATCAGGTGGATGCAGGACAAATTGTTTTATGAACTTTCAACAATGAAACTCACTCAATAAAAACCGTTTAGGGAACTGCAATCAAAGGAGGACGATTCTTTTAAATACCGCTTGATTCTGTTGTCTATTTATTTCAACGCCTGTAATTAAGCTCCCATTCAGCCGAAACATTTTAGGGAAACTGAATTGGAAATCAAGCTCCTCTAAAAGGATGATTTCTCTTCTGTGCATTACCATAGTATGAAGCTCAGGGGAAATTACCAATTCTGTGAGATTCAATTATAGCCTCACTGCAGCTGCATTGGAGAGGACACGAGAAGGAGCTCACACTGGGAAAGTATCCAAGTAGCTTCATCTATCACTAAACTGCAGACATAAACCTAATGTAAAACACCAGTTTGTTCAATGAGACACCCCCCCCCCCCCCCCCCCCCCCCGCACCACCACCCCTCAGTCTCAGCTCTTTTTCTCACTCTCGCCTATAATGAATAAACATGAGTAGCAGTCAAGTGTGATGTGGGCCAGTCAGTGGTGAGGGTCAATCAATCACCATTCTGAAGTTCATTAATATTTATCAGGGGCCTGGAGTCACCTCCACGGCACCTGGACCTGGGGCCGGACAGAGAGGAGACGAGCCTCTTCAGGTTATTATTCATGAAACTGCAGGGAAAAACAAGACACATGAGCAATGCCCAGGTAAGCAGGTACTACCGGAGTAAGATCATGTATACACACATGTATGTGTATGTGTGTGTGTGTGTGTGTGTGTGTGTGTGTGTGTGTGTGTGTGTGTGTGTGTGTGCGCACTGTGCAGACAAAGGGACAAAGGGTGAGAAAGGCATTCCAATCAAGCCCATACTGCTCAGATCAATACCACATTGTCCTTGGAAACAAACGTTAGGCCTCCTCATTTGCGAACCTGCTCAAGCACATCATTAATCCAGGTGCAACTTCTTCCCTCCCCCCTCTCTCGCTCTCTCTCTCTCTCTCTCTCTATCTTGTCTCGACACACACATACACAATCCCCTCCCTTCACTTACATGTGTCAACAGAAACTGTCACTCACGGTGGCACTTTTGTGCTCGTACAAGAACTGTGGGATTTGTTGGAAGAAAAAGGTTGCAGGAAGGAACATCTGCATAACAATGTCTGTCTGTTTTGGGTTTTTTTTCTGCTCACAATGTCAGCTGCTCATACAGTACATGGCCTCAGAGAAGATTTGTCAATTATCAAAAGTGTTTTTTTTTTTTCTCTCTCTCTGTGATGCTTGAAGAAGTTTCCAACTTGGGACTAAATTACCACTTTCATTATAAAACGTGCACACTGAGTGTTTGGAGTTAAATGGGTTTTCATCAAGAACTTCCTCTCTCACCTGGAAGAGCGAAACAAGAGGTGGCAATACTTTCAAAGTTCCATACATCATAATAGTATGCCTGCTTGATATCTTCCTTTGAGTCTTATTAAAGTCTTCCATAAGCCAAAAATAACAGACATAAGAAAAAATCCATTTGAGGAAGAGTTGAGAAGAGGAGGAGGAGGAGAGTAAATAAAAAGATTGAGGAGGTTGGAGGTTAAGATGACAGGGTTATTTACCTAATATACCTGGCCAGAGATGGAGCTGGATATTGTGCTTTGGCTCCTCTAATCCTTCTCTAATCAACAAAGCCATGAAGGGGATTTATCTTATAAAGCTTGACCATACCCACAATATGCACTCATCCCTCACTGCTAGTACTGCAGACGGGTATGACACATGAGTGTATATTCACACACAGGAGCGGCAAAAGGATATTCCATCTCTGCACGAATGTCATCCAGGCGATGGGAGAGTTCGATGGAGTCCTCATCCTTGTTCTCATTGAACACCCTCAGCTGGATGTCCAGCTCCTCAGTCTTTTTTAGCTCCTAGAAAGAGTTCAGAAAGTGGTGGCTGATAACTGAGAATGTCTTGCAAGTTTTTTCAACATGTAGATTACAGCAAACAATTGCAGTTAAACGTAACTTGTAACAATTTACTGTTTTAACCTTTTTACTGGTAAATCTTGCCAGATTTTATGGAACTGTTCACTAAAAACAAAAAAAAACCAAAAAAAAAAAAAGCACCTAACACAGAAAACTGGAAGCTGAAACACCCTGAACCCTCTCACTAAGTATTTCAGACAGTAGCAATTCTTGCACACCTGTACCCGCCACAAGGGGCTACAGGGGTGCTCTTTACCACTTCTCTATGAATCACCCGTGGTGGAGTTTACAGACTGAGACAGGGCCAAATGTAACCCAATTTCTGCAGGTATCAATCACTACACACTGTTGTTTTGGGTGCACCATCTGTCTTCAGCAAGCAACACTGGTTCAAAGGGAGGTGCATGATGACATAAAAAAAAGAAAAAGGAAAGGAGAAGAGGAGGAGAGCCAAATACATGCGTCAAGGACTATCAGAACAGAACATATTGTGCTTTCTTTTCCAGCAGAGTTTACTATTTCTTTGCCAACAGCTACACTGACTTGTGGACATAACTCATAATTAGATGAAGGAGTGTCACGCTGAATGTCGGTAATAAAAGTAGTAAATGTGGAGATCATAAACGGCTGTATGTGGTGACACTTTCATATCAGGGGGCAGAATTGAAGATAATTAAAGTAATGACTGTAATAATCAACAGGAGCAGCTGGGATGACTTATTAAAAACTGGCTCTGTGACATGCTCACCCCACTTGCGACAAATGAGAGCTTGAGTGATGAGTTGCAGTTCGCTTCGCCTTCAGCTCATGCAAAGATGTGTACAGTAAGGTTGCTGATAATGACGCCCGTGTGCCGAGGTGCAGGCGTCTGCATCCGATTCTTCGTAATCTTCTACTACTAATCAAGTTAATTGCAGCAGGTGTCTCCTGCATGAATTTACATCCCTACAACCTTCAGCTCTCAAAAATCATTATAGAAGTTCAGCTTTACTCGCAGGTTATTTCATTTGAATATTTGATTGTTGTATAAATAGTTACACACAACCTTTGACAGAACAGACTTAATCTCCCTGATTACACCGGCATATAAAGCAGCACAATATTTTGTCTAGCACACGGGTGATATAACAATCTGCGCTCTAATAACTCACTGGAAGGATCTTCTTGAGGCCACATCTCAGAAACTCGTTGCGTAAATGTATCCGGAAGTCCAGGTCATCAGGGGAGGTGACCAGAGCATTGATCAACTGCATGCAAGCAACCTGCGGGTAAAGAAAAATTAAGAAAGGGAGAAAAAATTAATGAGAACATAGAAGACAGGATATTTATTTTGTAAAAAAATACTGTACAAATAAAACAGAACTTAGTTAAATGCTAAATATTGTTTTTGTGGGTTTTGTCTTACTAGTGTTTCTATGTAGCGCCAAGGTGTTTAGATGAATTCTTTGTTCTTATTATCATGTCCAAAATCACAAAAATAAATGGTGGTAATAAAAAAGTAAAGGCAGTGGTGGAAAATACATGTAACATGGCAGAAATATCCATTTAGTGGATGTGGAGTGTTGTTTATTGTTTTATTGTTCAGCACTTTGGGCAGCTGCTGCTGTTAAAAATATGCTATATAAATAAACTTGAACTTGAACTTAGTAGATGTACATTACAAATGGATATATCGCTCATAGAAATGATGAAAAAAAAAGAAGTGTGTGTGTGAGTGTTGGGCGGATGGGAGGATAAGGGTAGGGTTAAGAGGAGATAGCAGATGAATTATAATGAGCAACAAGGTGATTCGGGGGTACAAGCCATGGGATAAGACAGTTTCCTTCAGACAGAGAATCAATAGCAAGCGGAAGGATTCCCATTGACAACACCAAATCTGCCTCCTAAAACCTGGATTCTCTTCTGCTTTTCATGACTCACAACACTGCTCTTCCTGTAGTTACATCAACATCTGCTTTTTTCAGTTTGCTGTATGTTACCACAAAAATCTGAGCACAAGTCAATGAAAATGAACCGTTTTGGGAACAATAGGGCGACTGGATGATGATGTGTTACAGATTTTAACATTTAATAGTTGTTTTATCTATATAAGTACAGCCAGATTCATTCCGAAGGCGTTTTATTAAAGCATCTTAAATTGTGACTTTGTCAGATGTCTGGAAATGTTGTGTAGGACTGCAACTTGGAACAGACTTGTAATGGCTGATTTTAATTGGCAGTTACTGGCACATTTAGCCGTCTGACAAAACAAACATTAAAAATTGTGAATGATAGTAGTTTAATTAGAAATGTGGCTGTACTAATCCATTACTAACACTTTACTGGTTTTACTTGAGTAAAGTTCAGTTGAGTATATATATCCAGAAAATATTTATGCTTAAAAAGCTTCTTTTTTCCTGGGTGTTTTATCCTTGTGTTGAGAGCTTAAATTTTATGTTTCGTATTTCAACATGCATCTTAAAAGCCAAATTGAGTAAAAAAAAAATTTGATCAACAACACAACAACCCTCTACAGGAGTCATCTGAGGATGATTCTATTGCTCTCTACTTGTTCTTATGTGACAAAGCTTTGCATCACACACTGGTAAATAATCCTTTCAGCAAGACCTGTTGTCAGAAGAAGAAAAACTAAAAACTGAAAAAGAAATATGACAGACTAAAGTGGAATAAGAAGTCACTGAGAAACTTGTGAAAGAATGTTTTTCTTACTACCACAGAACACGTAGCATGAACAAACATTCGCTTTAGAAAGTATCCAACCATTTTCTTGCTGATTTACATTCTAAAGCTGTAATTGGAATGTGCTCTTCTGTTCTTGCTTTTTTCATTTTATTTATTTTTACTTCATTTAAATATTCTGAGTATAAAAATCTTGACGTGAACTTTTGCATTCCACAGTACATTACCAGCCGTGCCAGGAACCAGAAATATGGCAGGCTTCTCATTTTAAGAAGAAATTTGAGTGGGCTCCAGTTGAAATTTGTTCATCGACACTGGACGTTTTATTATATCCACCAGAGACCAGATACATAAAAGAAACTCCACAAAATCTTCACAGACTTTCTGTGATTGAAGAAAGCCACACAGCTCATGAAAAATTCCTTCTCTTCTCTTGCATACAGACAGATAGCAACATTGGGCCTCTCAAACACACCTCAGTCATGTACCGTGGAGTGTGAAGCATCTGGGTTGGGAGGGTGGGGGCGTTATATGTGTCAGGTTTAGTGCATTGCCACGAGGGGGGGGTCCCAACAGTTGTAATTAAAAGTGCCACTGCTGGGACAGTTTTAAAGTTAAAATGTAGCGTTTCCTTCCTCCTCGGTAGTGAAGTCGATCCTGAGCAACGGTGAAACACACTCGAATCACATTAGCAAAGTTTAGACCATCACAGGATTTGGATTCAAAGTCTATTAATTTCCTCCAAACCACTGCATCAGCAAAGCATTTTAATTTACTTCACAATTAGGAGGGCTTCATTTCATTAACAGCTAAATTTAAAGGAAAAACAACAGTAAAATAAAAAAAATAAATAAATAAAATTCTACTCTCCTTTCACCGCCTGCCTCATCAGTTTCCTTCATGACTTCTCCTTCATGACTTCTCGGGCCCTGCAGCTAAACTAATTCCTTCAGTAATTCCCTGCTTTGGCTTCCACAAAAACATGTTTTAAGTGCTGTTGTTGTTGTTGCTGTTATATATATATATATATATATATATATATATTTTTTTTTTTTTTGTCTTGTTTTGTTTTGTTTTGTTTTTTTCCTGCTCCTGAAGAACACAAGTGAAAATGAGGAGAGGTATGGAGCTTTGTTGCCCTTTCACACAGAGTCCTCTGAGACTACACTTGACAGCAACATTGGAAAAAAAAAGCAAGGGGAAGTAAGTATTTGTAGGATGTGAGAAAAAAAAATGAGTAAAAGCAGCGAGAGGAAGAGGAAATGTGAGAAAAAGACTCAACATCTTTCTTTTTATTACATTTTTTTGGGGTCTCTGCAAAAGAAATGGACCGACTCAGCAGAGGTGCTCAATGGCCCAGGTGCTTTTGATTAGAACGGTAATAATGGAGCATGGAGCGTTTTTTAATAGCACCGTGATCACATCCTGTCAGATGTTTGAGGGCTTTTGATGAGGGAGAAGTCCACATGAAGACAGCTGACGGTGAGATGGTGCTAAGAGTGACACAGCAGATTTAAGTCGCGCTTGCATGAAATGTGGCAGCTGTGAGAAAACATCCTTTTATTTGAACAAAACTGTGCACGCAGGTTTTTGTATTTAGATATTTTAATAAGAGCAAATGAAGATTCAAGACATCGTGAAAAGTATTCTATGCTAGAGCACAGCAGGAAGAAAAACTGCAGTGTTGTTCACAGCGTGCTGCAGAATGATGAGGTATTAACAGGTTTGTTTTATTTATATCTTTACAAGAACGTGTTTGTGTGTGTGTGTGTGTGTGTGTGTGTGTGTGTGTGTGTGTGTGTGCGCGCGTGTGTGTGTGTGTGTGTGTGTGTGTGCGCGCGCGTGTGTGTGTGTGTGTGTGTGTGTGTGTGTGTGTGTGTATGTGTGTAATTACTCACCTGAAGCTGCTGGGCCTCGTGGTTCTCCAGTCCTTCCACGATTGGAGCAAACCTCTCTTTATTGTTTCTCTCTGCAGCAATTGTCATGGCAGCCAGAATCTTATCCAGGCTGCAAGAAAACAGGAAACCCGGGAGCAGGCAAACACACAAGTCAACAAACACTTTTATCACCTCACTGACAGGACATTTACCCACAATTTTCAGCTCAAACACCATGTATCTTATCTTCCCCTGTGTGTTGGTATGAACATTTACTCAGTCAGTTTCTAGTCACTCTTACAATTGTTACTGCTTTCCATCTTTTTTCTTTGGAATTTAGCCTATTATTGCAGCAATATCCAATTTGGACTTTATCTTTCTGTTAGTAAAGTGATGCTGAACAAAAACTGGGTTTTATTTGCCAGCAAATTTGTCCAGTTGTCAAATTGACCATTAAGGTGCAAATTATTGTAGCTGGACTTATTTTCAAATACTCCCATTGAGAAGGTAAGCACATTAGAGCGCTTAGAACAGCTCAAGGCAGCTAAGCTTAACAGGGTATTTGAGAAGTTGCGCGTCTAAGTGGAAAATGAAAAAATCCAGAGGTATAAACAAAAACACGGTCACAAGAAGCTGCTGAGAAGTGTTTTCACATATCTGTGTATTACAAATTAAACCTGTAACTCTTCTCCTCGTGATGGGTGGATAGAACACATCAAATTTAAAAAAAGAAAATCCAGCTTAAATGTGTACAAGCACGTCATTATGCACATCTGATATTTGTCTGATATGTGCACACTTTCATAATGGTAAAATCAGATGAAATCAGTAGTCTGACCAAAAGAAGCGAATATGCAGAGAAAGCCCAAAACAGATAAATAAAAGGAACATGCTCTGTGATAGGCGTTGCAGAAGTCACAGACAAATATGGGGAGCTGCAAACAGAGCAGCTTTAAAGCCAGTTCAGACGACGCTACAAAACAGGCAAGATAGATCTGCTTAACTTGTCGTGTTCTCTTTTGAAGCTGTCAGCCAAAGTGGGAGCAGAACATGAGTCAGAGTCACAACACGGGCTGGCAGAGAACTTTCTGAGTGAAAAAAGTGACACCTCAGCTCCATTGGCTGTCATTTCCACAGGATCCGGACATTTTAAGGCGAGACTGTGATCACGGCGAAGATCTCAATGTTTGCTTTGATCTATTTGGGAATTTTGAGTGACAACAGTAAGAGACAAACAGAATTATACTGTCTATACTTGGTATATGCTTAACATAGTAGTAGCAGTGTGTGTGTGTGTTTGTATGTGTCTTTTTTTCAGCATGAAGTCTGCGTCTGAGAGTTAATAATTCCAGAATGTCTACCTGCAAAATCCATAATTAAATTGAGAATCTACATTAATTTCAAAGGATATTTAATTAAGCTGGTGTGACTGGTTGTCTGGGATTTTGACCTTCCTGTGATGGATTCTGGTGGGAAAAGGGGCCTAGCAGAAAGAGGCGCACACCTGAAGAGCCATACTTTGGAATATTATTGATCTGCCAGTGGAAGTCATTCATGAAGTTATTAACTCAAATCAAACAGCAGCTCATCACTTAGAGAATCAACACACCCTGAAATACAACAGGAGATGCAACTGGGAGGCTCTCTGACCTCCTTTCCCTCCAAATTTACAACATGACCCTCTCATTATACGTCCTTCCGCCCAACTTGTTGACTGTGATGTTAGCTGGAAGACATCTTTGCATTATAGATCCAGTCTTTTGAACAAAAACATGTCCCCTTAACATCATTCCTGGTGTGCTTTTAAATGCTTAAAGTGTGTTTTATATTCTGATAATTCTGATAGAAGTAAACTAATGTTAATCTCTTGAATCAGATCTTTCTTTTGACATGAAAGTTCTCACATCCATAATCTAATGACTACAAAATCAGAAGATTTTCCCTAAATTTGCATTGAAGTCTATTGATCAGATGTGGTGAAGACTTGCAGACGAGATATTAGAGAAAACAGACGTCTTACTTTGATATGAACCACTGGGTTTGTTTCTTACATCAAGAGACTCTCAAACAATGTCGATCAATTCTAATAGCTATTGTATATACACTTAGAAAGCACAGACAGCTTCCATCATCAAGTTACACAATGTAGTCCACATTTTAAAATGAGCTTGTTTAGCACATTTCTTCCTATTTATCTTACTGTATAGTTCTGCTTTAACATCAAAGATTTTTCATCCTGTTTGAATAACTGATTGTTCCTGTGTTAGCATCAGTGCTAATGGTTTCAGCAACATATAGCACACAGATCTGTTCACAAATGTCTAAATCTGATATTGCGAGAGAGACATCTGTAACGTTGAGGCCAACACTGATATCAAATTGAACTTTTAGCCGCGTCTGATCTTCTGCCAAAGCTGCAAAACAGTTTTGGCTTTTTGCGGAGTGTGTAACGGCCTTTAGTCAAAACACAGTCCTCTGAAGAGGACAGATTCCTTCTCATAAGTTTGCTATGAACATGATCGGTGTCATAAAAGATTGGTGATGGTGAATCAGTCTTCTTTTATTAGTTGTTAACATAGGCCTACCTTGTAAATTCTCCATCAAATTTAGTTTAGGCGGAAACCTTGTCTTCATTCTCTTGAACATTTAGTCATGAACAAGTTGAATTCATGCCTCATTTTCATACAATTTTACCCTTCTTCACAAAACAAGTTTGGTGAACTTATGTGATTTGTTGAACAGTTAATTCAACGCTACATTTCATCGACAAAACAGCAGCTTTGTAAAACTTCTTTATTTATAGTTTTAAAAACCAGAAACTCTGTTTCATCTATGTCACTTTTGAACACTGCAATAACTCTTGCTAACCCATTCTTGTGCTGGAATTAGTAGCAAGGCTGACCCCAAAAACAGCCCTTTTTCACAGGTATTTCATGTGACAGAAGGAAAAGCAGAGTTGTAATTAAAAATAACGACGGAGGCAAAATTCAGTGAACTCATTTTGTCAGCTCCAGTATTCTTGCATTAGTATGAAGCCCTGGAGCTTAAATAGCACAGAGTTCATGTTAACAGTTTTCACTTCACCTGTGCTCTTCATGCGGTGACTAATAGTTACCCTGAGGATGCTCCATCAGGGATACCACATATGATTATTTGTTTCACCTACTATTAAACACCTATTTAAAGGATATACATTTGTTAGAAGCAGTTACTAAATATTTGTCTTATTTCTAAATGAAGAAACCTGTCAATTAAGAGAGAACGCTTTTCAGCAATCATATACAAGATAGGTCAAAAGTCTGATCCAATTCTTTGATCTTTTGCACTTTAAAAGCTCCTAAAAATCTGCAAGGTTAAGGGTCAGAACTAGAAGCACATCAGCTTATTTGGATGGTCAGAGATAAAAGACGCAATGCTGAACTCAGCTTCTCCCACAGAATATGTGGGTTTGTTTATTTCCTCCACTGCATTCAGACTTGACTTTGAAGTGCCATTGTTATTCTAGTCTGGCCCTCTGGGAAACAATAAAAAACACTCCCTTAACTCCAATTTATAAGCTGTCAGCCCGGCTGTGTCCGTGGCCAGCTATACCGACTAGTTCAACACATTAAACAGACTAAGCTGCACTGTACCATGTGATTTCTACACAGTCTGTGGTCAGCTGCAGACGCAGTACAAGCTCACAGTGGAGCAACATGCAGCATGTGCATGAGGTGCAGTCTCTGTACGAGTATGTTGCACCCAATGGGAGAGCGCTGAAGAAACAAATATATGAAGGTTTCACTCTTTCTGCTTCTGGAACGTTAGTGTCAGTGAGCATTTCTGATGTAAACCGGTGTTTTACGTTGTCTTTTTTAATCATTCTTTTTATTCACGCTGGATTTTTTTAAAATAATGTTGCTGTTCCTGCATCAGCTTGGCTCTACTAAGAAATATAAAGGAAAATGTTCTACCTCAGCTGTGAGTATCAGTAAAAAAAACAATGTAAAATGTGTGAGAAATGCTACTTATATCATTTGTGGGGTTTTTGTTGTATTTTTCATTATTAGGGTAGAGGAGAAAGTGGGTCATGGAAATGCCACCACTGAACTTGGGCTGGCTGCATCAAGTAATTGTAGTATTTCTTCTGGCTCTCTCTTCTATCAATAAAATTTAATCAGCATCCCTTTTTTTTTTTTTTTGAAATGTGTAAAAAATGCAAATAAAACCGCAGGTCCTGATCTGAAGCAATGACCCTTCAGCTAAGACAGCGTCATTATCTTTTGTAGACTGTGTGGGGAAGGGTAGATGGTCTTTAATGAAATATCTGCATACGTCTCCATGGTGTCTGAGAGTGTGACGTCCAATCAGACAGACTAAGTTAAACTTACATGTTCTCCTCGCCAATAATGCAGATAGCTGAGAGAATTTTGACAATTTCTGTCATCATGCTGGTCTGTTTGGGGTCGATTGCTCGCGCAAGCAGCAACAAGCTCCGCTCATCCCCCAAGATCCTTTGCAGTCCATACTGTGAGACAAGAAAGAGATGGGGGAGAAGAGAAAAAAATTGTCCACTGGATGTAAATTAATGAGAGCATTGGCATTCATAGAGAATTTTACTCCTTGTAAGAAAAAGAATTACATAAAAAGCTCCATTGTACAGTTAAAGTTAGCCTTAATCTTCTTTTAAGGGGGGACAAAGAGGCCATGGGAAAAAAAAATGGAGACGATGATAAATTAATTCAATTCAGGACAGGACTACAGGGACAAATACTTATAGTCTCCTGTACCTTTTAGTCTCCCCACAACTGAAGTACTGGGATGAGATGACCACGTGTGGGGATTAACTCTATGAGAGGAAATATCACCGCTTCATCTATCCTTAAAATGTGTTCCACTTTTGAGAAATGAGGCAGACTATCCCCAAAAATTGGATAACTAAAGGTGGGAGACTGTAGGCTTAAAATGGTGGAATTAGCTTCACTTTTCTTTATCATCATCCTTGGCCTGTCAGCAAGCAAATGCAAGTCAGGTCTGGAATCTGCACCACCTGAGCTAGCACAACCAATAATCCTAAATATTTAACCAAAATGACCAAGCTTTGTCTTTGCTGTTTTTTTTTGTTTTTGTTTTTTTTTTGTATATGTCTGTTGAATTGAACCCAATTAGGCTTTCAAGGCAGTAATTCATTTTGAATGATCTCAGAGACACTGGTATCAAATAAAATTTACGGCCAAATTTCGTACACTCTTCAGTACTAATTAGTACAAACCTTGTTGTTCATGAAAGCCTTCAAGCACTGGATTAGTTTGTGCTGGTTCCGTTTATCAATATTTTCTTGCCTGGGGGAAAAAAAAAAAAAAAAAAAAAAAAAAGAAAATTGGATGCATTGTTATAACACAGGAAAAAGCTGGTGTTCAACAATAACACAATAATGGGATGCGAGAAGAGTCCACTCACTGTTTCTTGTCCAGCAGCTTCTCCAGATTTTCAAGAAGAAGGCCGAGACCCTCATGGCCAAAGTTGTTCACCCAACTAGAAAAAGACAAACAAAACATCAGAAAAACGATCATTAGTCCATACCATTACATAGCTGAATCACTGGGATTCACCAAAGAAGGAGAGTATGAAGAGCACAACATCCTCGCAAGAGAATCCCTCATTCAGACTAACATCAGGAGTTTCAACACTGAACTAAACCCTCTTTAGCACTTTAGCACTTCTTTTTTTAATAAAAACTCTAAAGAGAGCACTGCAACCCAACCACCCTGCCCTCTCCTTGATACAGAACAAAGTCTGAATTGGTTTGACTTCAAACTGCAACCATTTACACATAAATGGACACCCATCCATCCTAACCAGCCTTCTCATCACTAAGCAGCCCCCCCCCCCCCCCCCCCCCCCCCCCTATGTTACTGTGCCAAAAGATTAAGCAATGCAAGTAAGATAACGCTGTAATCGACAATGGGTTGTGAGAGATAATTGGCTATAAACCACAGCATATCAGGAGACAGCAAATGATCCAGTGCAGATGAGCCTGTTTGTCTAAACTGGGAGAGACGCAAGAGGTGGGGAGTGGGAGGGACAGAGTGGTCACAGCCAGATTATGTTATTAGCATTACTTGTTTTCAGGCTCCTAACTGTCAATGACGCAGAATGCATGAAGCAATTTTCCAGCATTAACGGGGCATAAGTCAATGATTTATCCCGCCTTTTTGACAATGATTTGAAATAATAGTGGTTTGACTACGAAAGCCGTTTGTATTGATTCAGTGAGTCGGAATAGACCCTCAATTAGGGACGAGATGCATTTGCCGGAGGCAGCAAGCAAAGTTGAGGTATTTCTTTAATCTGTGACTAAATTAGAACTCACTAACAACTCCCTACTTGCCATTACTCAAATTTCCCCCCGTAGACAAGCAGAGCCAATTTATAAGTTGTTAGTTTAGATTGTGGTATATAAGAATGATCTGTTTTCTTAATAAAAACAAAACACCACAATATTCACAAAGGTCCTTATAAATAGGGCTTCGCCGGGACTCTTTCAATTCGATTGTTTCCTTCAACGTCTGCAAGGGGGAAGAAGAAAGAACAAACTGTATCAGTTTACTGTAGAAATAATAATGCAGCTGGTTCTCTGTGATAAAGAAGTGGGACAACAGAGAAGAAAAGAAGTTGGCATGGCTGAGGGAGCACAATTTTGTCCACAGTCAATTTTACGCTCATTACTAATGTTGGAAATGTCACTCTTTGGAGAGCAGAAAGTAGGACCAATATTTGTGAAAAGAAACTGTTTATTACGCAGTATTAACCGTACTAAAGGCTACAGAAATACTGGGTGGCATATGCAAGGTGTTGGGGAGCAGCTCAGAAAATAATATGTTGTCTTCTGCTCGAAGAACTAGAGGATTTAGGAGTTCATGCTTGGCATTAAATTAAAAGTGGTTATTACACTAAACTGTGTGAATAATAGTATATACTAACTACGCAGCAGTCCACTGTGGCTATTTAACAATTTCATTTAATTTGTTTGTCATAAGCTGAAGAAAAGGATTATTTTGGAGCATTCTGACTGTAGTTAGGGTGTACATCACATGAGCATAAACACCATCGGCACCCAGACCATGGTGCGATTCTCGGTCTTATGTTTGTATCCTGTGTATTTGTGAAAAACAGAAACAGAATAGACGTGTTAAAAAGAAAAAATTTAAAAAAAAAAAAAAAAAAAAAAAAAAAAGGACAGGGAGTTTTTTATGTGGCATGTTTCTCTTTTAAAATGTGAGTCTTGCTTCAGGTTGCAACATAATGCAGCCTTCCCCAAGGTCTTTAATGCACTAAACGTTTCTACATATCAGACTGCCTATCATTCTTTACCCTCTGCTACGTACATTTCAGTCTTTTGCAGTTTGTCCTCTCAGTGTCTTAAAACCTTCTCAAAATAGGCTGCTTCAGTAGCATTTGTAGCATCTTATACATTTAATTCATTGCACATTGTTTCATGGACATCCCTGCTGTTTCTCAACTGTATACATCTTCACACTCCTTTTAATTGTTTGTTTTTTTTTATTATTGTTTTTTTTTTTTTACAAATTTGTATTTTAATTTAATGTCTTGACTACCGTATGTTGTGTGTATCTGATTTCATTTTTACAGTCTATAGTGTGTATTTAACTTTAAGATGAGAGGTACTGGAAGACATATCATTACGTCAATGCATATTAAGAACAAAGACCTTTTGTGTATGAACGCTCCCTCTCAGGTCATTAGATAAACTGCCTCCATGGACAGCATACTATTACAAATACTAATAAAAGAAAATTGTTTTCCCTCATAAAAGTATTATCTAATCCAAAAGAATGAGCCAAATCCATAAAGTTGAGGAGTTATATAAGTGGGTTTATTAATCACGCGGCCCACTTTTTTTTTTAAGGTAATTGAGCAACAAAACACATAATGTAAATGTGATTAAAACTCATGTTTGGCCATATACAAGGCCCTTTGAAACATTCAAATAAGAAGAAATGAAATAACTACCATATCAGTCTTTTCTTCTAATGAGGGCATATATCCAAGGATTTCATTAACTTGCAGAGAACTTGTTCATATAATATTGATGGCTTTAATCCTTTAGTTAAGTGCCACCAAATTGCGTTACTTTCTGCAATCATGTATATTCCGCAGGCGAAAATGAAAAAATTACAGTTAATCAAAGAGAGAGAATTTTTCTTCTTTTTGTTCTTTTCTTCCCTTTTTGTTAAAATGCATTTTATTCTACACAAAAGCAATGTATCGACTTGGAGTTGACTAACTCCTCAAAATGGGTGTTGACATTATATAAAAACATGTTTTTTTTTTCCTTATGAAATGCATTTAAATACAAAAAAAACATTCTAATAATTTCACTGGATTTAAAACAGTATTAATTCTGCTTTTAAATATAAACTTTGCCGATCATCATCCTGAACATTTCTAAGACTGTGAAGAAAAAAACTCAGTCATCATTGTTTGGTTTTTACTTAATTAAATAAAATGTCACAAGATCAGTCTTTGCAACAGTAGGTAAGATATTCATGGACTAATTCCACCAGGGCTATTCTTTGATGTGCTTTTGGGCTGGGAATACAAGACCTACCGGTGAGTAATAACCTGTATGTAGTAAAGAGACTGTCTCACCCTCTGCTTGTCGAATCACTGAATTTGTGTTTAGATGGTTTTGTGTGAGCATTGATTTCAGTCTGTAAACCAGTTTTATTACTTTATCAGGGATAGGTGAGGAGCTTCATTACTGAAAGCTTCTGTCCACGTACAATATGTCTCATATTGTATTACAGACCAAGCTATGCAACTGGCCCTCTGTGGGTTTACTGACCTATTGAGAGCTAAAGAATTCCAATTGAGGTCTGATGTACTGATGAAACAAATGGAGCTGAAAAGAGTAGCTTGAAACCCAGCACCACTGGTCTCAGCTTAGTAATTCACCATGCCAAATGTGGGGCTACATTACACTTTGATCAATTTAATAGAGAGCTGAAATGGCTAAAATACACAGGGCATATCATATGAATGAATAATAACTATTTATAAATATACCCTTGATTTATTTGATTAAAATAACCCCAAATGGCCCAGTAACAACTTTAATATCACATTTTATACACTCACAGTAAAAATAATTAGTATATATAGTTATTTCAAAAAGTAAGTAAAACCCACAGTTTGAATGCTTGTTCATGCTTGAAATCATACAAAACTTCATTTTTAATCACAAGAAGTAAATATAGCACCAAATATCCATAAGATTAGAACACAAGGCCTCAGGTTTTGATCCAGTCTCCACCTTATGTGGTGGAACATGTGTTATTCAAAGCAGTAACATACAAGCTCTGATGTCCTCTTTCCTCTTAAACTGGTTTGTCATCTTGCCAAGACCGGAAGAGCTCTCTGAGGCACTTAAAAATAAACTTGAGAATAATGTTTATGACTCTGGCAGGGGATTACCAAAGCTTTAAGAAATGATTTTAAATAAATCTTTTAATTCTAAGGAAAATAATTTACAATTGTCAAAGTTTTTCTTACGTGACAGCCAATTTAAACCAGGACTGGGCACCTCTGAAAATTCAACCTAAGAGGAAGATGCTTTAAGGAACTCCCTAAATGTGACAGGACCTGCACCTCTGTAACCGAAGACATGCTACAAGTAAGAAGTGTCTGCACAAATTTGACCTGAAGGAAAAGTATGCCTCGCAAATAAACCCAAAAATAAAACAGATTAAAAATTATTTTACTAAAGAACATGGAAGCAAAGATTTGCCATTTTAGTAACAGTAAGCTCTGGATCGTTATGGTGCAAACCAAAGACTAAGAGTATCACCCAGATACTTTTGGAAGAAAACTTCCAGTTAAATGTTGCCAAAAGCAAACAAGAAAAAGCTGTATAAAACACAATATAATGTACTTTTATCCAAAAGATCCTCTCTGGGTTAACTTTGTTGTTGCTGTTGACTTTGTTCTTTTAAAAAAAAAAAAAAAAATTTCCATTAAAAAAAAAAAAAAAAAATCCTTTTTTTTTTTCTTTTTTTAAAAATTATTATAGTTCTAGAGCTTTTGTAAAGAATCCAAAAATGTCTGTGTTTATAAGGGGTTTAGATGTGTTTTAAACTTTTATATGATAAAATTTACCTTCTGGACCATAAACACCAAAGCATTTGAGGAAAAACATCCTGATTAGCTTATGAGATTTCCTGAGTTCAAATAGTGTAAGAACACAAGGTTCCATTGTCAATGCAAGTCAATTACGATTGTGTCCATACGTGACTCATACTCAAAATTTTAATGACAGCCCAAACAGCACAAATTGGATTTTATTTAATCTGACTTTTTTAAACTAACCCAGGCCTCTTATATCAGATACATGTTCGATCTTTGTCAAAGTGACCTCAGTCGGAACACAAATGTCACATTTCATCTGATTTTGACATCACAGAAGTGAATCAGACATCACAATTCTGCACTGGTGGAAGGAGAGTAAAGGAATATTGGAACATGGCAATATCGAAGCATTTAATTCATCATTTAGGCATAATTTTGATGGCTTAAACTGTGTAAGTACTTTCAAAGGAATGCACAAACATATGAAGCATCCATATTGACTTTTGTAAACATGACACTGGGTGACATTGGGGCAGCAGTGGCTCAGGTGGTAAAGCTGCTTGTCTTGTAACCTGATGGTGGGTGTTTTTAGCCTTGCTCCCCGACGCTGCTGCAGCCCCACGAGGGATTGTTCTCTGAGCGCCGGTCCCAAGCCTGGATAAATGTAGAGGGTTACATCAGGAAGGGCATCAAGCGTAAAACTTGTGTCAATTCACCCGAGCGATGATACGCTGTGGCGACCCATTCAGAGGGACAAGCCGAAAGGGAAGCAAAAACACTGGGTACACTTGTAGTTTCCTTGAAGTTTACGAAAAAAGTGCCATCAGTGCCATGTACCGCTCACACTTAAGTGTGATGAAGGCTGAATTTATATAATAATGCAAACAATCCCACCAAAAGAATCAGATTTTGGTAAGAATTGTGATTTGAGCATTAAGACCTGCATTGTGAACATGGCCTGAGGCACTGACTCAACTAACCCCTTTGAGGATGTCATGTGATATCTGAAACCAAGGGCTTAGAAACAGATGGATACACAGTATAGCAGACCTATTCCAGTACAAAACCCCAATATATTAAACATCCTGATTTGCTCTTTCTTTGGCAGGTGAAGGTAAAATCCTAGCAATGCCAACCTGAAGCACTCCACAAACCATTTTGTTTGAAAAATTACAAGCCTAGTCATTACACTGTAATATTTCAGCTCTCGACAGCTCGACTGCATGACGACAAGTCGTCCCACACCCTAACAGTTACTGCTATAGTGAGTTAAAAAACGTTACTTCATTTATGAGCAATGAGGATTTGGCTCATTGGCGTAGGAGAGTTTGACCTGTTGATAGCGAACCAACACACCATTATAAGAATACACCTTCACATCAAACCACACAGCTATTGTGTAAGAATGTAACTGCCAGTTAAATGTAACATTATATAAATGAGTTTCTGACATGCTGTTTGCACAAGCAGTGAAAGCAGTTTGAAACTTATATTGAAGGAGAGATGAATCCATCTAACTCCATATGTGAAACATAATATGACAAAGGTAGACACGCATCACAAAAATGGACCTTAAAGCTATAAAATATCAGCCAGAAAATCTCATTTAAATCCAAAACTTTAAAAGATATTGTGCTTTTTTATGCTGTTGACCCTTACTCACAATAACCATAATTTCATATAGCTGTGAACTGAATATTTCAGACTCCAATAGATGTGGAAGAACTGAAGAAAACTAAGAAGAAACTACTGACATGATCTGAAATGTTTTGTGCTCTCAGTATCTAAAGATATCGAAAAAGCCAAAAACTCAGTTTAGTGCTACAAGGGCTGCAGTCATGCAGGTTTTTAACGCTTCCCTGCTCTGATACACCTGATTAAAATTAAATGGATCCAACCGCCTACAAAGTTCTGTGCAATAACTCATTAATTTGAGTGAGGTGTGTTGGAGCAGGGAAACACTGAAACCCACAGGACTGCACCCACTATAGGACCAAAATCAGTAGTCTTGATCTATGCTGACTGTAATGGAAAACAAGAAGCTGAAAAAAGTCAGTAACTGCAAGTGTTGGTGGTGCACTCTCCATAAATGCTGTCACTCCATTAAGCTCTGTTAATAACACCCCAGGTCTCTGGCTCTTGCTGGCTGACACAGTTCTTCAATGCAATACATCACAGAAGAGAACAGCTAATGGTTGGTTGTACTGTTTGAGAAAGTAGTTTCTCTGTGACAACATCACAAAAAATCTTTCACTGGATTACAGAAAAGAAACAACTCACAGTCAATTGGGGTGCCAATGCAGCTTGACAACGATTGCTGGTGTTAGTAATGTGCAAATGTGAATATGTGAACAGGAGCAGCTAAGCAGTCAAAAAGAGTACATAAACTTCTACTGAATCTGTTGGTCCAGTCGTCACAGCTTGATTCCATAACCTGACTTTAACACAATCTGCAATATAAATGTCAAACTCTAGGTGTCTGTGTCGACACAAGCTGTTTTTAAGGCATTTTTCATGAGCAACTTTTTAATTGTCTGATAATGTGTTAATGTGACAGATCCAACTGAAACAATGCCCTCAGTAAAAATGGTATTCATCTTCAAGAGAAAAGGAGCTGCAACAGCAGGCAGATATTTGAAAGAGTATTTTCAATGTCATGAAGTCAGCTTTTTAACAAAGCTTTTGTTGAGGTAACACTTTGCAGCAGATGCATTTGGACAGTCTTGGCAAGCAGCTCCCAGAATGCCTGCAAGTATTTGTACGGTGAACATTAGAACAGCGTCGCAGCGCACCTAAATACCAGAGCCCAAGGTGATTATGGGTGTTTAGGAAAGGTGAATTGTCTCACCGGAAATAATAGCAGAGAAGGCAGTTTGAACTGACTTTTAGTTTTACAGACCTCATAAGTGCAAGTTGTCATTGGTTGCTCTGCTCCAAAACTGTAACCCCAAAACACCCCAAACATAGAAAAATAAGAAAAAACAAAACAAATACCTGCAAAGGGGTGAATCTCTGAAGAGAGACACACCACCATCTACTTACATATCTAAACACATGACTGGGATGGATTGTTCTGCTGGGTTATTTTGTTGTGGATTATGTTTTGCTCAGTTTACTTTAAGTATTGATGCAGATCACATGAAATTATGTGATGCAATCACACAGATAACTGGATTTTTCTAATATCTCTTGCTGCAATAAAACACATGCCACTGATTTTGCCAAATCGCAAAAGATCTGCCACGCCACATCTTGCATGTTGCCCAAAGACATGATATATTCCGAAACATCAACCACGATCTTGCCAGAATGATGATAAGAAATGCTAAGGACAACAATTAACAGATTTATATGACATTTATATCTTGTACGTGCCAGTTACCTATTATACTGGAAAACCATTTCCTAATAAATCAATATTAAATTTAAATCAGATATTCTCAATTATTTATGCAGCACTCCGGGGCTGTAACTATATGACTATGTTGGAGGTGAACAGATGGTGTCATAAAAGGAAATAGGCATCACTCTTAAAATATACTCAGACACGGAGGACATTAATGTCTCCAAAATCATTTCCAGCGCCTCAGAGGAAGAAGGGCAAACATCAACTGTGAAGTCAGCCGCAAGGGTAAAAACTAGTTAACTTGCTCACTTCTGTCTGCTTGTCACGTCCATTGCAGATGTGGAATAACATTCATGCCAGACTTAAGACAAACTGAGTTGTTCTGAAACAAGGATTATTGTTTCAGCCTTTAAGGTTTAACTTAAAAACTGGACCCCACCTCAAAATAACAACAGAAGACCAGAAAATCCTGCAAACCTCAGCTAAACAATTGTGTCATTTTCAAATCTTTCCGTTTTCATTTTCATCTGACAAGTGGCAGAGAGCGGTTGAGAGTGGTTTGTAATAACACTTGATGTCTTACAAGAATAGTCTCACAGCAATGCAGGGAAAAAAAATGACCCCACTGGGAAGCTTCTACAACCACTTACTGTATTTCTTTGCAGCAGGAACAGCTACAACATATTCTGTTACTTTAACAGGCTCAGGTTGTAGTTATCAAGTGTCTCTCCTGGTTCGATGTTCATCTCTTTATAGAGGAAATTAACACCTGATCATTATGACAGGTAATCGAATTGTATCTTTTTTCCCCATTATCAAAAGGAAAAAGAGGAGATGATGCGCTTGATCTGCACAGCTCAAAGTCATACATTTGACATGTTGCCTAAGGCAGCTTCTTCCCATTAATGCTATTTTTTATTTTATTTTATTTTATGTTAATTTAATTTAATTTAATTAAATTTAATTTAATATCTCATAATTTCAATATGTCTGATTATTTAAATCCAGGATAAAATGAATGCAGATGATCAAATATGAATGATTTACTTCAATTATCATGAAAGAGACCAAAGAAATAAAGAAAAAAAAGTTACTGAGCATCACTGTTCACACTTTGTGTCGTTGGCAGGCATGATTTCAGGACAAAGCTGTTGAGGGAGTATATACAACCTGTGAGACGTTTAGAAGTTAATACTGACTTCAACAGTCTCAACAGAAAAAGGCCAGATGGATCTGATCCTTTGTGTTGGTGTTAATTGGTTGTTCTACCCACAGTAGACAGAAAAGTGCCAAGAGAGGGACAGGATACAATAGTATGAGTTAGTAGTACTACTTCTAAAACGTCTACTCCAAGGTAGTGAGTATTTGAACCCTTAAAAATGTCTTTATGTTACAACAAAGCAAAGTATTTAATCAATCAAGTTTGTTTTTAAATGTCCACTGGTAGAGACAAATTCCTTCAGATGATCTAAAGTACTGGGGGCATTTAACTTCATGTTACTGTAAATAAGTGTCTGTGTGCTTTACCTGCCATCATAAAAAAAAAAATAGCTAACTGAATTGTTATTACAGTGTAATAACTAAAAACAATATAAACCATTTGGTTTAATTTCTACCTTATTCTCTCTTTTGACTACTACTGTAACTTGCTCAAATGTTTCAGCTTACATAGCACTGTGTCTCCCTGTGGTTATCACCTTCAGCAAACAGATTTTAAGATCTATGGATGGGTTTTAGATGACCGAGACAAAAAGGTGAAAATAAAACAATTGAATTTCACATAGTCAAACATGTTTAGTGCTGCAGGCAAAAACTGCATTACCATCCAACCAGGGCTGCTTAAGGTTCAGGATCACCTTATTTCACCTTCATAATATTGCAAAAATTGGGTCCATCGTGTTGCAGAGTAATTGAGAAAACCAATCTGCGTATTTGTTACCTTAAGATTGGACGACAGCAATTCCTGTATTATTTGGGCTGTCCCAAATATACCCCAAAAAATTTCTAGCCGATTCAAAAAATTCTGCAGTGAGGGTTCTGATGACAACTAGCAGAAATGATTATATATTTTTAAATTATAACTCTGCTTTATTGGCCCTGTGGATAAACCAGGATAGAATTTTAGATTCATCTCCTCACATGTAAAGCTCTCTATGATCAAGCTCCATTGTATATCAAACATCTCATAAATCCATATTTTATTAACAAAGCAAATCACTCTGAAAATGCTGCTTTGCTTGCAGTTCATATGATCTGTAAGAGTAGTATGAGAGGCAGACCTTTGGCTCTCACACCTTTCTCTGTTGAAACCAGCTCCTAATTTGGGTTTGCGAGGCAGACACCCTCCCTAGCTTTAAGATTACGCTTAAAACTTTCCTATTTGGTATACATTCGGGGTGGTTAGGGGTGGTTACTTATCCCTTAGTTATAGTGCCATAGGCTTCAACTGCCGAGGGATGTCCCATCATGCACTGGGCAAATTCCTTGCATTTTCATCTCGTGTATTTATTTTTCATGTGCCATATAGATATTGGACATGACTGATATCATTAACTTGTATTTTTTGTCCTCTATGTAGCTGAATGTGGTGCCTACTGATTCCTCTGTCCTGCCATCCACATTTTTAGACGATAGAGGCAGATGGCTGCATTTCCTGTTCTGGGTTATGCCGAAAATTTTTCCTCTGTGTTATTTTTTTATTTTTATTTTTAATTTCTACTGTCATTCACTGTCCCATGTATGCCCAAGAAGGAGGACTGAATTGAAATGCAATGTACCATTTTACTTTCAGCTAGGCTTGATTTGTTATCAACTGGCAAACAAATAAATGCAGCTAAACTAAAATGAAGAGAGTAGAGCGTGAAAATGCCCCCCTGTTCTATAGTGTAATGTTTGTTTCATGCAGCTGAAATGGAGAAAGTCAAGGAAAGGACACCTTAAAAACTCACTAGTCTCAGGGGAATGCCCCTCCATTCAAATTACAGTTAAAACTGTCAAAATCATGAAGATAACATGAAATACCATGTGGAAAAACAGGAAAGAAACTCAGCAATGATGACAAGAAATATGCAGTCCATCGAATATACTGTACTCTATCTTGAAATGCAGAGGCTGCGTTGTAGCCAACTTTGCAAAGTCACCATTGGGAGTGAGTTTTTATCATTTCCATTTATGTTTTGAAAGTACTTGAATTTTATAAAGGCAAAAAATTAGCTCATCTTCACCCTCTTCTCACTTCTTCAGTGTTTCTTAGAAACTTGCAGGTTTGTGCTCCTTTTAAAGTAAGGGACGGTTTATGCATCATTCAGTTTTTCAGTGTTTGGCTCACATTTGCATCAAGGTAGATGTGATAAGATCTTAATTGGCAAAAAATGTGTCAGAAAAATGAGAGTTTGACTGATCAAATACTTTACCTATATGAAAGAATTTAATTTCTTTAAAAGATTTTACTCAGATTAAATGAGACAGTTGTTCATTGCTTTATAAAATGGAGAATTACAACTTATAGTAAAGAGAATGTACAACTTTTTTTTTTTTTTTTCCTAAGCACAGTAACCCCAAAGTTCATGAGAAGACCATGTCTACTGTTCCATGCAATCCTCAGCTCTAAGCTACACGCTCACAGAAGAGAAGAGCTGGTGAAACTGATTCAGACTCAGGGAAAGCTTGTGTAGCAGAGGTGCAAAATGATCACAACAGCTGACACCTTGAGTACACAGACAAAGACAGAAAATATGATGTTTGTGAATGCCTCCTGCTTTCACAAAAGTCACCACATGAAATGTCTAACTTGTACTGTGAAGATTTCATATAATGAAAAGTTAGGAACCTAGTTTAATAGTTTTAAAATAATGTTTCAGGGATCTGAAAGCTTGCAGATCCAATAAAGAAGTTACTGTCAGGATTTCACAGTCATATAGTGCGGTGAGTCTAAAGGCAAAGGAGATGAAATTCAAAAACCTGGGCAATAGATGTTCGCTCTTTTGCCCATAAACACTAAAACAGCTCTTCCATTTTTACATCAAAAGGACTATAAATGGAGCAGAGTTACGTAGATCACAAAAAGCCTACTTGCTGTGTGACTTTAGGCTGAAACTGTCTTTGGACTGAAAGCACAGTAATGCATAAAATCTAAAGAAGCGCAATCAAAGGTTTTGATTGTGTTTTCGTAATTGTTAACAAAGGAAAACTGAGTTTTTGCAATTCACTTTATCTATTTTGAAATAGATCTAATCACAATTTACAAATAAAAAGAAACAGAGAATAAAGATAAACTGAGTGCGAAGACTTGGGCTGAGACAGCACATTTCTTTCCCTCTAAATTAGACTGGAAGACAAGCTGTAATTTTCTGCAAGTTGGCATCTCGCTTCACTTGAGTGGATTAAGAAATTAATGAAAAGTGGATAGTCAATCTGACACTTCTAAATTAAGCAGCCAGTATCCACATGACAAAACCTTAAAAAAAAAAAAAAAGAGTGAAGCTGAGGATAAATAATTGGCTGGGGAAGTTTTAACAGAAAGAGAAGCAGAAAACATGGCAGCTGAGGAGAAAAGAGTGAAAACAGAGAAGGCAGAGGATGCTCCAGGCAATGCCATCTGTGGCTGGATCTGCAAAGGCTGCATGCCACACACCTGTGTGGGACTGCCCGGGAGATAGGGCCCTCAGCACAGTGGCCCCATGGCCACCTGTGCTGCCAAACAGGTGTGCAGCCCAGCCAATTAAACTATTAGACAAACACAGGCCTCTGGGAGGAAATTAGCAGGCAGCACAAACATCAGAGGAAAAACAAAAAGCAGTGGTAAGCACTCACAGTGAAGAACAACAACACTTTGTTAGTTAGACTTTCATTTCAGCTTACAGCCTAAACTTCTGTGCTTAGTTAAACAGAGCACTGGCTCAGGCTCACAGTCATCACATACTGGAGTTTAAAGTCTAATAGTTCTCACATTGTTATTTCAAATGTACATTGCATCAGTACCACACTATTTTTATTTATATTGTACTTTAGAAAAACTGTTCATGGTTAACCAAACAGGTAAAACACAAGAAAGAAATATAAGACATTTGACCACACAACAAATATAAAATAAACTAAAAACGAGGACTGAATCTAAAGATGGTAAAAGCTACGTCAAAATTATACTGGGTTAAAAGCCAAAGAATAAAAGTGTTTTTTCAAACAAATTTAAAGGCATTTTAGGAGGGAGTTTATCTGCAATATAAATCTGACAATAGTCATATTTGACCATTGTATATCCAAATGGCACCAATATATTTCAGTCATAGATTTAGAGTAGTACAGAGAGTCTGGGCTGAGCACACATTGCATTAATTTCTAAATAACCTCAAGAACATTATTCAGACAAGCCTTCACTTTTAAATCAACAAGGCATTATTATTTGGTGTGCGATTACATGAAAGGCCAGAAACAAAGACAGACTAAATTCATTGTAAAACTAAAGCAAATTCTCCAAGATGCTTAGACGAACATAATTGGCAAGTATTTGAAATAACTCAAATCAAGTGCACTTATTTGTGATATGCTTTAGGTGAAGCCAGACGATGAAACATAAAGAATAAATTGGCATAACTGTATCCATTTTTTGATGATCGTGGATTGAATTGGAAATATCCAGGCTTCCTTATTACATCTACAGCTGCTGCATGAATTTGGATTGACAGAAGAAAACAACAGCATGTAATTCCTTATTTTGGTATCCTGTGACTATTTCCCCATATTTAAAAATCCAATTTTAAGTTTATTGCCTTTGTTTTGAGTCTTTTCATTGTTTTGCTCACTTTTATATGCACAAGGTGTTCCACTATCACATCCCATAACATGCCCTTAGATTAGATAATTAAATACTTGTTATAAATGCATTTTAAAAATCTGCAAAACCTTAATTTCTTGGGGCTGGGGGTTACCAACACTAACGCATGTCATTTTTGAGCGTTATGGCTCAGAAATTATGAAAGCCACTGTGGTATGGTATGGTATGGTATGGTATAGTATGGTATGGTATGGTATGGTATGGTATGGTATGGTATGGTATGAGTATGGTATGAGTATGGTATGGTATGAGTATGGTATGAGTATGGTATGGTATGGTATGGTATGGTATGGGTATGGTATGGTATGAGTATGGTATGGTATGGTATGGTATGGTATGAGTATGGTATGGTATGGTATGGTATGGTATGGTATGGTATGGTATGAGTATGAGTATGAGTATGAGTATGGTATGGTATGGCATGGTATGAGTATGGTATGGTATGAGTATGGTATGGTATGGTATGGTATGGTATGGTATGGTATGGCATGGTATGAGTATGGTATGGTATGGTATGGTATGAGTATGGTATGGTATGGTATGAGTATGGTATGGTATGAGTATGGTATGGTATGGTATGGTATGGTATGGTATGGAATGAGTATGGTATGGTATGAGTATGGTATGGTATGGTATGGTATGGTATAGTATGGTATAGTATGGAATGAGTATGGTATGGTATGAGTATGGTATGGTATGGTATGGTATGGTATGGTATGGTATGGTATAGTATGGTATAGTATGGAATGAGTATGGTATGGTATGAGTATGGTATGGTATGGTATGGTATGGTATGGTATGGTATGGTATGGTATGGGTATGGGTATGGGTATGGTATGGTATGAGTATGGTATGTTATGGTATGGCTTAGAAAAGATGTTCTTAATTCAGCAACATAGTGCCAGACTACAATCTGGAGAAACATATCAGGTGCCACAATGGCCTGAATGTGGTCCAGATATGTCAAGTTCTGGAAAAGTTTCAACATTATGAGGCAAAAACATGACAAAGAAAACTTTATTATTTCAGTATTTTTTTATTATGAGTTGGGAGTGGGACATTTAACCTTTATGTTAAACTAAATTAACAGTTTATGTTCCAAATGATGTGGAACGATTGTCAGAATGCAATTTCCCAGAATACTGGTTACACTGAAGCACAGGTCAGAACTCAGCTAGCTGTTTTGGCAGTGTATTTAGCTATTTTTTTAATCAACTTTAAGATAATCAAATAATTTTTAAAAATTGACCAACTTTGTTTTGGTGTTATTGGAGACTTTTTTAGACTTACATAAAAGCATGTATTGTTTAACTCTCCTCAATGAGCTGTGGGTCCTGCCGTAGGCCCTCTCCTTCCCAAAGGGCTCACTGGAGCCTTTGTCCTCATGCAGCAGAAGCACCACACTCCCAGCTGCATTCAGAGCTCCATGACCAGACTGAAAATTACACCTACAAAGTTGCCACGGGCTGATCCTGCTGTGGCTTACTGTCAGATATAAATAAAGAGTATGGACAAAAGCATTTAAAAAGTTGAAAAACTATTGTATCTTGCTTTTGATTCTGTTTGTTAAATTACCTAACTTTGACTTTAGGTCTGTTTATTTTTCTACTGTTTTGAAAAGAAATTCATTCATCCTTTCGTTCATCATACCATTTAGTCTTATTAAGGTTCATGGGGAAGCTGTTGATCACAGAAATCAACAGGTGAAAGGCAGGATGCACTCTGGACAGGTACCTTGTCCATTGCAGGAATTTAAATATAATTAAATGCATTTTTCTAGATATAACTAGAGCTATTTGTACAATACTCATACCTGTATCTATTCTTTTTTTTATTCAGTAATGCAAAAAGAAATTTTTTGATGAAATCCACAAAGCCTGTGCAGTACCACTGCTAAACTTGGTAAAAAATAAAACTGAAATGATTTTATGTTTTGTTTGGTTTTACTTTTAACAGTGGTTTCCTTGTGTATTTTACAAGTGAGGGCCTGCCCTTAAATCTGAATCATGTCCTTTTTTTTTAAATATTGATTACATTAAACAAGAACATTTAAAACAACCCAGCTGATGATTATTGTGAAGGACAAATTAACACAAGTATAAATGCACTGTGCTAGCACCTTCGTCACAGGTATTTACAATATGGGACAACATAAAAAGGTTACATTAACATAGAGGATTCAAAATGTAGATTTACTGTGTGTTGTGATCCATGACAATAATGCAAATTCACAATAATTAGAAGTAACCATATCCAGTCTTTAAAAAAAATCACTTTCCCCAGAAGCAAGTTGCATAAAGATGAGCTCAGCTGAGTTATCAACACCTTCCCAGTCTTAAGCTTGTTACATTCTCTGTAAGAAGCAACAACTTTTTTTCTTGTTCTCGAGGTCACAAGAACAAAATGACGTCATTTTCATCTCACAGACATTACTGGGTGCATCTTGCGGCTTGTTCTAGATACGTCAGCTGAGCTAAACTTGATTCTCGAGGGGCTTTAGGAAGTTATGTGTGATTGGTAGGATGTTTAAGGAGGCGTGGTTAAAGCAGGAAATCATAGGGGGGGGGGGGGGACTGCCGCTTCTGCATTTTTGCTGATGTGAGCAGGAACTGATAACTATAATACACAGCTGATCGTTAGGGTGAGAAAGTATGAAAATGTACACAGTGTAAAGACACAGACCCATTGTGTGCACAACAGTGAGCTACCGTTGACGAAGTTTGTAGTTGCATGTGAAATAATCGGTTTAATGTTCATTGCACAAAAAAAGCACATAATTGAAGGGATAGAAGTGGGATGATCACTGACAATTGTTCCTATACTATAAACCCTATGCTTCTATCAGTCCTAACCTTAAACAATGTGTTTTCACTGCCCAGAACTGGACATTATCATCAACTGTAAATGAAATAATAACTCCTGATGTGAGGAGCTGGCTTTCCCGTGTTGTACTTATAAAGTAATTGTTAACTTTTATCTAAGTCCAGTCGAGACTAGTGTTTGGGTGTGTATTCCTTCAAGTGAACTAGTTTCTTTCTGAGGTTGCTGGTGAATTTGAAGTGCAAAATGTTGTGTTCAAAGAAACATTTTCAGTTTTCAAACATTCCAGCCATATATGGATTGACAGTATTGGAGCAACAGCTTTTCTTTTTTTTTTCCCAGATATGTAATTTCTAGTCTAGGTTCGATGAGCATTTTGTTGTGTTTGTGTTCCTTTTATTTTATTTTCCTTCAGTGGAAATGAGGGCATTCGCAGTCTGACGATGTAGAGTTCTGCTTGTGCTCCAAGGGGGCATTTGTAGTAAAGAAAATAAAAAAACAAAACAGGTATACAGGTATAGTAAGTCAGTTTAGTCAGTTAGTGTAGCTGGCAGGTACACACTGGTTATGTACAGTGTATGTTATCATATCAGTTTAGGTTAGGGAGGCAGTTCTGACGTTCAAATGTCTTTTATGTCACTTTTAACACATCACACATAGGACATCATAGAGTGACAAGGAGCTTAATGCATTGAATAGAAATAAATTATTTTTTAAAAAGTAAAGATTGATGAAAATGTATATGAATTTAAAAATGGATGTGTAAAAATGGATGTCTTCTTTTCTCCCAAATGATTTAATCAAGGTATGAATGTGGTTCTACTTAGATAAAGGGATAGCTCCTTTATGAATAGGTAGACAGGTTTGCTGAATAACATAAGTATTTCACTTAACCAGTGACCACCTAATATGGGTCATTCATGGTTCACATGAATTTTGTTTTTTGCAGTTATGTGGCATATTAGGATTTGTAACGTCAATCTTTTCCCACTCACAAACATATCTAAGTTGTGTTTACAGTAGATCCCAGTAAACAGACTGGTATGAATATATAGCTGACAAAAAAGAAAATGAACATTGTGAACCCAGCCTGACACCATGATGTGCTTCATCAGTCAATGACAGGTTTATGTGAGTGCACTGTGCTGGAGATGGTTCTTTGTTCAACAAAGTACAAAGAGGTTGATGTTGAAGCTGCCTATAGTCTGAAAGTTGTCCTGTGAAGTGAAGATGATGTCACATTCTCCATAAATATCAGGAAAAGAAAACACATTTGGTACCTGTTTCCTGTTTATTGCTCTTAGCATGGTAGAAAAATTAGGTATGTTTGGCAACCATCAGTATCAAAGGATTTGGTTAGCATCTGGTGAGAGAAGCTTGGATTACTAACCTGACGGGGTTACTGGTGAGAGAAACTCGGAGGGATTCCAGGCAATTGAGTAGCTTTTCTTCAGTGATGCCTGAGCGCAGTTCATGAACATATTCTTGGGAGGAAAGTGTACACTCGTGCTTGCTGTTTCTGAGTCCACCCTGCAAATAAATATCAATAAAACCGTTATTGAATTTCCATTATGAAGTGTAACCTCATGACCTTCAGTAATGTGGCCAAATAAATAAATACACATTTCATTTATGGATATAACTATTACAAGAAACCTTAAACTGGGCTTAAAATAAATAATGTAATAAGATAATGTTATATATATATATATATATATATATATGCACACACACACACACACACACACACATATGTATATAATATTCTTATTCATCTGAGGCTGTAATGATAGCCTATACTTAGAGCTGAACACAGGCTCTACATGCTATCTGCAGCAGCTCCTGCTTGAAGTAAATGGATTCTTGTGTTTAATCTCCACTGGGATATGTTGCTACATTGGTGCTTACACAATGAGACTATCTACGGCCAGCAATACACACACTTTCAGCTCCACAAAAAAACACATTTACACTCACTTGCCAACTGAACTAAACACTCCTTTGAGCTACGATTTATTTCCAGAGTCACAAAGTGATAGTGTCTGTAGGCCACACATTTTATCCAAGCAGACAATCAAACAAAAGTAAAAAAGTTTCATGTGAACAGACTGATTTCATGGTCCTTTTGCTATCGCCAGTACAAGCTGAAAAAATTAAAAATAGGTAAAAAAA
Organism: Telmatherina bonti; assembly: GCF_933228915.1. Lineage (NCBI taxonomy): Eukaryota > Metazoa > Chordata > Actinopteri > Atheriniformes > Telmatherinidae > Telmatherina > Telmatherina bonti. The sequence goes on along the minus strand of NC_136610.1, from coordinate 20,060,453 downwards.
AAAAAAAAAAATCTTTGCAAATTTGGTAATTACCATATTCTATTGTTGAAATGACCCAGATTTCAGGTGGTTGAGTTAGGGTACCATATAAAGCACATGAGGAAACACATTGCAGAGACTGCGTCACATATGCATAAACCAGACTGCTTGGCAAAAGCAGCAGCAAAGTGTTCATCCCTGGACGGCTGGTTCCCCACAAAGTCAACTGTGCTAATAGGCAGTTTGGGAAGTAATAAGCTACCTCATTTATCTGGAGAAAAGAGAAGCCTGCTGCTTTGCCGCAATGCACAGTCAACATGAATGGATCTTTTTTTTTTTTGTTTTGTTTTTTTTTTCGAGAAAAACCACAGGAAGCAGCAAGCTAGCAATGATTGTCTTCTTTCCATGTCAGCTATTTCAGTTCAGTTTTGATAAAAAAAAATAATAATTTAAAATAAGCACAAAGTAAAAACAGTCATGTTCCTAAAGTGACTGAAATGGTCTGTGGCACAGTAAATATTAATCCCTTAACATAAAATACAGTCAAACACAGTTCACAACTTCATGATAATGGCTATAGATGTAATAAGAGCAATTCCCAACTGAATTTACTTCCAGGAAAATTACATGTAGTTCATAATTTATTTTAAATCTTTTCCTTTATCAATGTACAGCAGCTTTAAATTTAAATGTCTTTATTGATCTATATTAATGTATAATTAATCTCATTTACAAACACCATTTGGTGATCACAAAGGAGTCAGCCCTTTTGCTTTTATCTGGATAAAAATGTCTTTTATTATTTTATTTCATTAGCCGTACTGAAAAAAAAAGTTCAAGTAAAAATATTAAATTTGCATTACCCCAGCCTGTTGACCACCCTTTGTCTCAATACAATGAATTTTCTCACTAAAATGAATTCAGTATCTTAAGAGTTCATACAACCCTGAACATAGACCTACATCTGATGAGAACAGTATATCATGTGTTTGATAGAATAATGCAGGACAAAAATATGGTCAATCTAATGGTAATCTGATGTCAAAATAGTAAAAAAAACCTCTTATCAATCTCATTCTCAGGTTGTGAAAACACTGGTTGTCTCCTGAAAATATTCATTTTTGAACCATGGCAGCAGTCAAAAGACATTTTTTTAAAGTTCTTTGAGAAGACTCCGGTTTATAAAAACACTTCTGTCTGCAGTGGATCAGATAATAACAAAAGCAAAACAAGTGCTTGGGATAAACAGTGAAAGAGAAACATGACAGAGCTGCACCTTTCAAAGCTTCAAAGAACAAGTCGAGTGACAGACTGGAGTCCCACTGATGGGTTTGTCGCAGGTATGAAGTTCAGCCCAGCTGTTTCACCAAATTGTAACTTTCATGGTGGTTGGGCTTTTAAAAATGCAGTTTTACAAAGGGCAGTTTGCTCTTTTCAGTACAGGCTCAAGTTTGAAGTATTTAAAAATGTAGACAAATATGTTTTGGCCTCCAATCAGCACTATAGAGATTTTATCACAAGATTCTAAGAAAATACTACTGAATGAAGCCGAGGTCTCCCAGAACATTACCACCTGAATGCTTAAGCTGCTTTAGACACTTCCTACTGATGTTCTCGTTGCTAAAACTACACTTCATATAAAGCCTAGTGTGCATATATAAAACTTTCAAACATGCTGTGTCGTGTATTACTTGTCTGCATTGAGTGCCGGAGTAAAAACAAAATTGAAAGTATGCTGACACAAAAACCTAGATGATTATGGAATGGAGGATATAAGCATGCTGCACTGTAATAGCATGCTTCTTTTGTGCAGTCTTTTGCTGCGCTCTTGCAGCATCTGCACAATCTCAAGTGTAAAAATGCTCCTTAAATTACTGCGATTCCACTTTTAAATATGGCTGATTATGGAACAACACTTTCAGCGCTGTACTTCCTCAGTATTGGGCAGTGAAAGCCAAATTTATCACTCTCCTTTCTTTTTTTTTATTTATCTCCCTACCTCTCAGTAATTCCCAGCAAGCACCCCACCATGTCCAGAAAAGCCAGAGCTCTAGTTTCACCACATGTTCTGACCTCTGGAAACCAAAGACACTGACCATAAACTGCTTTTTCATGACCCTGGCCCAAATCAATAAAATCCTTTGGGATATCAATGTTACACCACCACACCGGCAGCAGAGAAACAATTAGAAGAGCAGAAGGGAGAATTGGGGGTGGGGCAGCTACCTGCTGAGTATTTTGTTAGTTTGTTTATTTTCCTGTTAGATTCATAAACAATAATAGGGAAATTATTCAAAAAAAAAAAAAAAAAAAAAAAAAAAGGACTGGAGAAAGGGTGCAAAAAAGACAGGGAAGAAGCAAAATGATTGTGTCGTTAATGATGATGTTGCAACGTAGAAGATTTAAGGAGGGTGAGAAATTGTAGGGAAAAAATACAAAAAGAAAGAATATAAGGTGGGAAAAGGGAAGGACGGAGAAATAAACCTTCAGAAGATGGTGCAACCTCAACAGCAGAGGACAGGCACAGCCTTTTGACCACAGCCTTGAGCCTCATCTCCTGCCACTTATTGAATCCCCTATTTGTCGATAACAGTATTTCCTGCCAAAGAAAATAGTGCTGGGAGCAATTACTTCAGTGAGCCTGTCAATTTCATTTTGTGGGGTTAGGGGAGCATTGAGGACCATTCCCTCTTCTTCTATCACCTCTGTCTCCCTTTCTGTATGCCATGGGGAGTGACAGAGAGCTGGGCCGTCTATCGAAGGAAGAACAGGGAGACAATGCCAAGGTGGTTGCACCTCCACATGTCATCTTCACCTGTAATGAGCCTATAACAAGCTGGCACCTTCCTCAGTGCCCAGTGCTCAGCCCACTCAGGCAGACTGATAGATACATTATTCAGCTTCTTTGTCAGCTTGCTGGGACACCACATAAGCAGTTACATGTCTGGCCTGGAAGCTTGTGCTTGGGAGATACAGCTTGCTTCCAAGGCAGACATGTTGCTTCCATTCAGTCTGCCTGGCCTCTCTGTTAACTTAAAAAAATTAAAAAAATAAAATAAAAAAAACACACGAGTACAACTTCAGGTACATCTCAGAATATTAGAATATTATGAAAAAGTTCAACATTTTTTTCCTCACTCATTTCAGAAGGTGAAAATTCATTACACATAGATTCATTACACATAGAGTGAAATATTTAAAACATTTATTTCTTGAAATTTCAATGATTGTGACTTATGGATAATGAAAACCCAAAATGCAGTGTCTCAGAAAATTGCATAAGATCAATGAATTTTTTTTTAAAAAGTACAAATAAAAGTATATTTTAACCAGGAATGTCAGGCTTCTGAAAACTATGTTCATTTCAATGCACTCAATACTTGGTTGGGCCTCCTTTTGCATGAATAACTGCATCAATGCGTCGTGGCAATGCAAGCGATCAGCGTGTGGCACTGCTCAGGTGTAATGGAAGCCCAGGTTGCTTTGATAGCAGCCTTCAGGTCATCTATGTAGTTGAGTCTGGTGTCTCTCATCTTCATCTTGACAATACCCCACAGATTTTCTATGGGGTTCAGATCAGGTGAGTTTGTTGGCCAATCAAGCACAGTAACACCATGGTCATTGAAGCAGCTTTTGGTTCATTTGGCAGTGTGGGCAGGTGCCAAGTCCTGCTGGAGAAAAAAAAATCTGCATCTACATAAAGCTTGTCAGCAGAAGGAAGCATGAAGTGCTCTAAAATATCCTGGTAGATGCTGTGTTGACTGTGCACTTCAGAAAACACAGTGGACCAACACCATCAGATGACATGGCTCCCCAAATCATCACTGACTGTGGAAACTTCAGACTGGACTTAAAGCAACATGGATTCTGTGCCTCTCCACTCTTGATTTCCAAATGAAATGCAAAAGTTGCTTTCATCTGAGAAACAGACCAGTCCTTTTTCTCCTTAGCCCAGGTCAGATGCCTGTCGTTGTCTCTGGTTCAGGAGTGGCTTGACACGTCCAGCTTCAGTCTACTCCTTGGGAAGTTACCCAAATTCTTGAATGAATGTTGCTTGACAATCCTTTCATGGCTGCGGTTATGCCTTTTGGTGGAGCATCTTTTCCTTCCACTCAACTTTCCATTAATATGCTTGGATACAGCACTCTGTGAACAACCAGCTTCTTTCAAAATGACCTTTTATGGCTTTCCCTCCTTGTGGAGGGTCAATGATCATCTTCTGGACATCTGTCAAGTCAGCTGTCTTTCCCATGGTTGTGTAGCCATCTGACCCAGACTGAGAGACCATTTAAAGGTTTAGGATACCTTTGCAGGTATTTTGAGTTGATTAGTTGATTATGACTTTCTAAGATGGAAGTTTTTCATAATATTCTAATTTTCTGAGACACTGCATTTTGGGTTTTCATTATCTATAAGCCACAATTATCAAAATTTCAAGAACTGAATATTTGAAAATATTTTAAATGTTTCAGAAGAAAAGAAATTAATTTCAATAATGACAGTGTCACTTTCCACTTTGGAAAGAATTCTGACATTGCTCAAGGGTCGTCACTGGACTGATCATTTTGGATACTTGCCTTGCACCCCCCCCAAAGAAAAGAAAAGTCTGACAAAGTTATAAATTACTGGAAAAACTTAATTATTGCTTCTTTGTATGCAATTAATGAAAATTACTTGAACACCCACTGCTCTTTAAAAATATTAAGATAGAATCTCAGCAATTACAGCATATCACGATGCATGATAGCCATGTTATAACTTAATTTCCTGTTCATTAAGGATTGATAGATAAGTTGATAGAAAAGATACCACAAGAAAGGATAACAGACAGACTACAGACAGGTGGAAACAAATTTTACATACCTCACCCTTTAATTATAACATAGAGACACCATATAACCTAACAGGAATGCTGGTCACACAACAGAAAGGGGGAAATAAGGTTTGAAAATAGTCACAAGACGACCAAAGTTAGAGATGCTGGACTAAAAAATGTGAGCAGTACTATATTTAACAGAATCTAAAGTCTCGTATGAGAGTGTGACAGCAATGACGTTAAAGGTCAACGGGAACACGGATCAGTTGAGATGCTGCTTGGCTGGACAATGAGTTTTCCCAAGCCCCCCCCCCTTAAAGGACAGAGTTCTGCTGCCGGCAGATAAGACATTTCATCTTGCCACCAGGGCGCAGGGCTCCCAGCACAGTGGGGGATTTCCCAGCAGACTATGTGGCAAAGCATTTCATCTCTTTCTCTCATCACACATCTACAATTCAGTCTATTTTACTTCTTCCTTAATTCATTCTTCTTCCTTTCTGTCTCTCACTCTCTCCATAGTGAGGTGTTTTTGAACCTTGGATGACAGCTACAAAGGAATGTGCGTTTATCTGGACACGCCAGGGGCTTTTTTTTTCCCTTCCATTTTTCTATTTATTTTCTTCTTCTTTTTTGTGACTGTTGTGGTCATGAAGCAAATCTACAGACAGTTTCATTTTTCTATGTCTGGGTAACTACAATTCGCTGATAGCAGACACAATCAGTCCAACAACACCCTCTGAATTATCAGGTTGCGCCCATCGTAGCTAGTGCAGAAAACCACATCACAGCAAAGCGACAAACTGGTCAAAGGAAAACAACATGTCATTAGGCTGGTTCAAAACAACACTGCTAGGGTCACCTAGCAAGAAAGGCTCCGCAGTGGCCAAGGCATCATGCTATACATGTCTGTGCTGATCCCTGTGGTTCAGAGAAAGAGCAGCTTGCCACAACAGCAATGACAAAAGAAAAGAAAAGCCATTCTGGATAGCTTGTTAAGTCAAATCAATTACAGACAGGGGTGTACTGTTGTATGTGGTTTGACTGTACTTCCAGGAAAGGTCAGACATAAAATGTAAAGATGAATAAATAATTTATTTATATAGAACTTTAATTTATTAATTTTTTATATAAGACAAATGCCTTGTCTTGACAATTTTGTTACAATGGTCAAAAAGTATGTAAATAAAAAACATGAGCAATTTTCTATTTGGTCAAGAATTTAAATGTCTCATAGTAATTAAAGAACTTTGATTCTTAGCTAAAAAAAAAATTTAAAATTTAAAAAAGCCCACCTCCTGTAACATAAGCTTACACAACCCCACAAGATTTATTTCTGTCCAGTTGCATTAAGTTTTTCACAGACATCTTGTATTGACGATGGGAGAGTCTGACCACTGTGCAAAGCTTTCTCCAGCACATCCTAAAGATTTTCAATGGTGTTTGGGTCTGGACTCTTTGGTGGTCAATCCTTTTGTGAAATGATGTCTCAGTCCCCCTGAGGCATTCCTTCACAGTTTAAGCCTGATGAATCCTGGCATGTCAGCTTTGAATATGGTTGCGCAATCAGGGAAGAAGAGATCCATTGATAAAAATAACCTGCTCATTCAGTATATTCATGGAGTCAGATGACCTCATTTTTTGGGCACAAAATGGTACTGAACCTAGAACAGACCTCATGGATGAACCCCATATTATAGACTGCCCCACATGATTGTACAGCACACAAACATGCACACATAAGTACACATTCAGGCCCAGTGTCAGCCACACTTAGTGATATACACCGATTCTGTCTGGCATTTTGACCCACATGCCCATTTTCCATTGTGATTGCCTCCAGCCTGCTATTTTGTAGCTGGATAAGTTAGCATTAGCTCCCACAGTTAAACCCATTCTTCCAACTGTGGGAGCTACTTTGATGATCCCACAGATTTATTAAGCCAGTTTATTAAGCTTAATATTATAGCACTACTTCACAACAATATCATTCCAGGGCACTTTACGGACACATTTGAGCACATTTCTAAATAGCCTAGTGAAGGTAATACAGCTTGACTTCGATCCATTCCCCCATCCTGAGCACGCAGGAGTCAACAGTATTCCGATGTATGTATAATTTATATTTACTGTTAAAGCTCACGAATATGAACCTTACTGTTCTTTTATTCTCATACTTTAAAATTTGAAGTTATTTTTGCATGTTTCTCATCCTACTTTTACGTTTCTGCACACGCAATCTCTGGTCCTGTGTAGGCATATACAACGGAGTGTAACAATACATCCATATACATCAATGTATTTATTAAACCTCAGTTGTTCTTGGTTGCGGTTGCAGCTGTGATACAAACTGTGCAACCTTGGTAAGTGTCAAAAATATTTTGTTTGGGACAGTGGATAGAAGTGAAATCTACAAAATAAACTGTTTTAATGTCACAAAAAGAAATGTATTGTTGTTTTAGTTTTTATATACAATGTTTTATAAATTGGAAAAGCATAATATACACAATGCCGTATACTATAATATACTTATGTCTAAAAAAAATGGATTATTTTTTATTTGAAAATGTGTGATTGAGCTTCGGGATAAAATCATCATATGATTTTTCAGTTGCTTTTAGTTATCAGATATGAATGCAAGCGATTGTGTAAAATTAGTATATAACTTGTTCGAACTACTTACTAAACAGTTTGTGAAATACAACGAAATGTTATCCAGTGAACTCATAATGTGTTGTATTTCAAGAAAAACTTGTAACATACATCCTTTGCATATATTGGATGTACTTAATATCAAACTTTGATTCACTGTTAGAATAATGGTATATATCCTGCAGAATGTGTGCATTTAGTGGTTGGTACTTTGAATTTATGCCTGATAAGCTTATACAGTTTGGTTTTCCTACATGATTTCCTAAACCCTAATATGTGAAACTGCATGGGTTGGAACATTGGCCTGCCACAATTGATTCTTTTAAGCTGCGCTGTATCAATGTTAAACAAGAACATGTTCTGTGCACATATAAATCCACTTGTACACTTGTTGTCATCTACAGTTTTTTAAAATGCATCCAAATCCTACCTCATTAACCTCAGTTCTTTTCAAGGTAATGTACAAGGTAAAGTTGAGGCCACCTCACATATATTATTGTCTGACATGAAAAGCTGTATAATTAAAAATTTTCTGCATTTTGAGTGTTCCTGCCTGAGAGTGCATATGTGGAAGACTTATAACAGAATTGCTCTGAACACAACTGAGCGTGCTCGTGTGAGCGAGTGTGTGTCTGTACACAGGTGTTTCTTCTATTTTTTTTCTTTTCTTTTTTAAGGTTCTGTTTGTGTGTGGTTCAGAATATTCCCTGAAGCACTTCTCCCTGTGCTTTGCAGGACTCATGTCTGCACTGAATTTCAATGACACTTCTATAAAGATAGGAGCAGATGTCAGGCAGCTCGCTGAAAGTCAGGTAGAAGAGAGTGAGGCAAGTAGAGGGAATAAACTACACACTAGCCACAGAGCAAAGTCTTGAGTTGCACATATATTTGCAGACATGTAATTAAAAAAAAAAAAAAAGCATAAAAGACAAGCAAAAAGCAAAGTAATTTATTGTAAAGTTCTACCACTGGGTTTTGAATGGAAAACACTAATTTTTAACATGATATCTACATGTAATCTTTATATATTGATTCATTATTGGATAATAACTGATAATAGAACTGTGATCAGATCTACATGTGCAAAGCAGTCTGGCAGGTTTTTCTGACTTGCTTCATATGATTAGCGTTACTAGCTGAAGGTTGCTCTAGTGAGCCAAAAGTGAGAAACTCTCAACTTATGGAATTTTATTGTCTAATCCATATCTTGTTAAGATATAATCATTGTGTTCAGGCCATTTATATTGATAATTCTCTTTTTTTTTAAAAGTGCATATTTATCTGCATTTTAATTTAATCTGCACATATTTTGCTACACAATATTGATACCAACATTGATATACAATAAGCGAAAATGGAGAACAAAGAACATTAAAAACAATACTTGACATGTTTCTATGAGTTGAAATACCTAAAAAAAAAATCATTCAAGTGTGTTATGGACGTTTTTTTTGTTTTTAATTAACTCAAACAGGAAAAAAAAAAGACCTTAAAAATACTGATGCACACTTCCTTTGATGATAATGCACTACATTCCAACCACTCAGCGACCAATTTAAGGTCAGAAATTTATTGAATACTGTCCCAAAAGTTCCCCAAAAATCCACAAAAGGAGGAGGTAATTTGTATGCAGAGAAGGTGAACAAAAAGTATTTACCTTTGCAGAGTTCCATACAAGAACAAGTAAAAATGACAGATCAGAATTATAAAGCACAGGAAGCATTTTTGGCATTTGTTTCGTTGTACTCCCAGTGTTGCGGCAGAGGGGGTTAACAAGTGAGCTGTTAAGGAGGTAAAGTCACACAGGATCTAATTTAGGTTTTCACCGTGGTCTCTGCTGCATTGATTGTATTGTGAAGGCCTAATGAACTATGTACTCTGCACTCTTGTTTTCTGCTCTGGGAGCCTGGGTATGAAGCCAAGAGATGCAACTACTGACAAAAAGTTTGGAGGACGACTGAAGATAGAGAAAGGCAGCTGAAACAATGAATAAATGAGCACATGTATAGATGCAGGTTTCTAATGTGTGTCCTGTTGTATGCTCCACCGTCCATCTTATGTGAACTTTCCCATAAGGGACTAACCTTGATAAATCATACATAGGGCGAACACACAAAAGGGGCTAAAGGTCCAGGTTAGGCTCACATTTGCTTCCCCAGTGCTTTCCCTAGTGATTCAGCTTGTTCCAAAAGTAAACAACACTTCAATTATCTTTTGTTGACTTAAAAAGTTCAAGATTATGTGTATTGACATCATGTGGTGCAAGAGATTATGAGCAGAAATCTCAACCAGTCAGAAAAGGACGTTTAAAGGACGTTGCCCTTTTGACGATACAACCCGAGGCCTTAGTCAGGGCCATTTGTTAAAAACAGTCAAAACAGTAACCTGGAATTTTTATCCACAAGGATTCTTTACTTGAACACAAAACATATTATTCTTAGTTTTTTCCATTTCCCCTGCCTCTGACAGACTACAGAGTCAACAAAAATATTTAGAATAGGAATATGAAGAAAGGTCATTAGGTAGCTTAGGTACTACGTCTAAATGCAATAATCTTAAACAGGACCTGGTCTGATGAGGTTTAGATCATGAGTTTGCATTTCTGGTCATTGAAGACCCCCTGTTACAAGTTTTGTATGTTTCCAAGCTTCTACACACTTGATTGACATTAAATGGACCCAACAGCATGTTCTCAAGTTCAGCCCAATGACCCAATGACTACTTAGTTGTCTTTGGTTTTTCATGGGGCCTGTTCTAATTCAGTCAAGGTCCCCCAAAAAGCAAACAAATCAGCACCAGTGCTTAAAATCTTAACAACCTGATGCCTGTTCTCTTATTTAAATAATGGCATGTCAGATCTGTCTCTATCAATTAGTCCTTTATCAATTTGGATTTCTCCATTCTTCATACTTACCCTCGCCAACAGAACTGACACATCTTACATTTAAAAGCTATTCATCAACATCTCTGCTCTATAATATATGCAGTCTAGACTGCAGCTGGCTCTGTTAACTAACCACTTTCCAAGCCACTTCAAGTTGTTAGTGGCTACTAATTAACTCAACTAGACAATAGCCCACAGTAGATCAACCATTAAATTGGTTCCTGAATGCTTTAAGGTTTTCTGCCTGATGTCGTATTGTTACTATACAATGCAATATCCACCAAAATCTACACAGTGAAATACTAATGTTTAAATTATGCATTATATTTAAACTGCAATAATTTAGTACATGATTTAATCCAAAGTGACTTATGCAACAGTTCAAAAATGTGTAGTAGTAGCATCAAAGTTTCTTTGTCATCTTTTGACTCAGTGATTTAGTGGAGGAAAAATTCTATTTGTTCTGTCATTCAAGTATTTGTTTAAAACTTGTACCAAGTAAAGGTTGATGGGCTCATCTTAATTCACACGCTGCCACTGCTGTAATAGTATGCACTCTTATCGGCACAATATACAAAACCAACAAACCATCATTTCTCCATCATGCTCTCCAAGCTCAGGACAAACTGCAGAGAATGTGCAATAAATAACAAGAAGGGGAGAAAAGACAGGATGACTGAGGACAAAAACTGGGCTCAGGTAAAAATGACTTGGCAGAGACATTAATGATGTCCAATCCTTACACAGGTTCTTTGGGCAGCTTCTAATGCAGGGGACAGGCATGATTTATTACAATGACAGTCCTGGGAGAATGTTGATGGTTTGTGCCAGCAGCAGAATGGGTGGTGTATGCAAGCATGTTTGTAACTGCGTTCATGTTTGCATTTGCCATACTCACTCTAAATTAGGATGGGATTGTAAGATGGGATACAGTTCTAATCAGGTAAACACAAATGAATTTACATTAAAAAATTCACCCTTTCGAACTGACAAAGCAAGAAACAGCTCTGCATTTCCTGAACCTCGAAGCTGTGGGTTGGGTACACAGGATTCAGTTATTATTTCCAGAGTAGTCAGCTTTGATCTCCTTCTCGTGTCTGCATTGGGGCTGTCTCGTCTCTAATAACCACAGATACATTTCCTCTCCTCTTCCCTGTTAGCTAGATAAATAGGATTTCAAATTGTCTGGTGCTAGCCTATCAGAAGAAAAACGTGATCTATGAAATATCTTCCCATGAAAAACCTGCACTGAGAGATTATCTTCTCATCACACAGACTGCACATCTAACAGAGCAGGGTGAGAGAGGTGAGCGGTATGGAAGTGGAACAATACGCATACATGTGAAGGTAGAGGAATGAGTGCAGGCTAGGAAATAAACTTTTTAAAATGTAAGCATCAAATAGCCAGACCAATAACAGGCCCTTATTTTATGTCTATAATACAGATTCTTGATGATAGTTTTGCATCTTGTGTATAAATGTCTATGGCTGCCCTTGTATGTGTGTGTGTTTTTGTCAATTCAAAGAGAAACTCGTAATGCACTTTAGGAGAAAATGAGAATGTTGCATTAACAGTCTGATTTCTTCTCAAACCCAAAGGGTCCCTCTTTTAAGCAAGTACATTTGGATGCATTTACACTTAATTCTGAGGAAACAAAAACAGTTTCTTCTGAAATACACACAATTACTTAATCTCCATTGAGAGGCCACAGCCAATTCAAAGGCAGTATAAATATCTATTCATCAAAGAGTCTGTGTCCAGGCACTCCCTAATAACAGATGGGGAGATCTTTAACAGTCCATAAATAAAGGCTCTGAACTCGAGAGAAAGCACTTGCATCAGCAGAGAAACAGCGAAACGAACTCACTCCCAGGTCGGGCTTGACTACTCTAACAAAGCAAGATTAATTTGACTGTTGAATTGAGGCCGATGCCCCAGCCATGGCATGCTGCCTAGCTGATGGTGAGGGGCAGTGGTGCTTCGATTGCACCAGGATCATTGCTAAATGTCAACATGAGTACTACATGCAAAATAAGAAAGTGGATCTCATCACTACCAACATTCAATTTTTAACTTCGCTGAGAAAATATTAACTTTGACCACAGACTAGACATAATTAATAGAGTTATAAATTGATAGACAATGTGACAAGAGGCCATAAAAATTAACATCTCCATCTTTAAACCAGTCTCCATCAGAACCAAACCCTCCAAAACTGCAGGGTTCAATAAGAACATGAACAATTATGCCCCTGTTCCCTTTTGACTGTTAAAAAAACAGAGTAAACAATAGTGAATGCATTAGCAAAAAAGTAATTAAAGAGATATTGATATTACAGTATCTGTGAACTTTATCAATGTTACCATTAGCAATAAAAAAGGAGTATTATTCAAAACACTGAATCTCAGACAGTATGAGAACTTTGGTGAATTAATTAATTACCTCATGTGAGAAATGTGAGATGATAAGCATAGCCAGTGAAACTCATTCTGGGCTGAGAGAACTCATTGGGAAGGTTGGAAAAAGAAAAAAAAATGTAATTGTTTCAGTGACAGTCTCTTTTACCTGCTAAGACACAGATTCATTTCTGTGATTTGAGAGGCTGTTTCATTGAATTACATTAAATTTTCTGAGAGTTTTAATGGTTTTAACTACATCCTCTACATGTCCAATCTGTTTACCTTGACTTAATCATTCCCATTGCATTTTTACTCCCCGAGCATCAATGTACCGTAGTTTTGAAAATTAGCTAGACATATAATAATATAGTCTCAATTGAGACTTACCAATTGAGATCCACAGTCAGGTTGTGTAGAACATTTTAAATCAGCATTTAATTTCACGACTGAAATCTCTACCCGTGTCTTTCAAAGTTAATATTTCACAGAATCCAACTCAGCTTTCATGACTGAACATGAACACTGAAGCTTTTGGTTTGTGACTTCTAATTGTACGTGATGTGTTTGCTTCCAATGAAAGAAAATGATGGACCAAGTCAATACGCTGCTGTACAAAACATCAAAGCAATGACATAATTCCCAACAAAAATCTCGAACAATTTTATAGCTAGTGTGCTGGACCACAAGTTGATGAGTTGTCATTCTTCTTCACATCAACAACAACTTAGCGTGGTAAATCTAATGTTGAGGAGAATCCAAAATTTTACATTGTCATGCCAATGGGCCGCTGATAAAATTCTGTACTAATCGTAACCCCAAAATAAATTTGTAACTGTGAAAAAATTTGTTGTCTCCAGATCCACACAGATTTTTGACCCCACGATGCATGAAAACAAGTATACACATATACACACACACACACACACACACACACACACACACACACACACACACACACACACACACATTCACACTATCCTTACACATCTGAGAATTGAACTATCTGAGACATTAAGGTGTTGTACCATTTAGGCAGTGCTTGTTCCCACCCCCCACCACCACCAAACCCAACCACACACTGACAGGTGTGACCTTTCAGCTATGCTGGTCGCAACCACTTTCGCCCCCAGACAGTAGGCCTGGATTAGTCACCATCTCTAAGGATTGTGACGCCCTGCACGAATGCACATGTGAGGCCCAAACCCTCTCCAGCATGGCCAAAGGGCCTGCTATGAAAAATAGAACACCTAATGCCTGAAGATAGATACATTCATCAAAGACCAGAGCCCCTGCCTGCTCGCTTTGTGTGCTGCCTTTCCTCCTGAGTCTCTATTCAGTACTGAGATCCAAACGTAACTAATTTCTTTCAGTAACAAAAAAGGGACAGAAATACTCATTATTGCTTCAAAAATATTTATATAAAACATCATTTTTCACACCAGTCCCTTCCTTTTAATTTTTTTATTTATTTATTGTAAGAATGGAAATGCTTGTAATCTGTCTTAAAGTGAGATAAGGATAGTCTCATGAGAATTGCTATCAACTGATGTACAAGTATGGAACTTCACCACTCCATTCAGCACAGTGGGTCGCCTCCGGTGGGCACCCTTTGAATGACAATTGAAGGAAACCCATTGAGAATATCAAGAGAAGACCAAAAATACCCCGGGGAGAGGTAGCCATGCCAACTAACGCCAAACAGCCAGACCAGTTAACCTCTGCTGTGAACTACTAAACCCTGGGGTACAGCTTGGTAATGACATCGCTTCCTCTACGTCTTTGCTCTATCTCTATATTCCCCTCTGTGGATCCTGCCAGGTCACAGAGGAATAGTATGGAGGAAGATATATCCCAGTGTGTGTTCATGGCACAATATAACAGGACACAAGGAGAGACAAATTTTACTTAGTTTATTCAAATTACACTGTACCGATATGGGTTTGGCATGATACGAGGAGGTAGGAGGCTATGAAAATCTCAAAGTCTAAAGGTTTTATGCCACGAGATTTCTATTTTGCCTAAAGGACATGATAATGCAAGTGAACCTGTAGAGAAAAGAATGTAGACAGCTTAGAAAAAACATAGTTCACACACAGAGATCAGGGAAGATGATATTCCTGCCAAATAATCATGCTTCATATTCCCTCCAAACATGACACGAACAAATCTCTCATCTGCTACTAAAATCAACTTCCATTTAAACTCTTCCTATGAGTTCAAAAAGCTACACTGACATGCATTGGCCCAATGATTGGGCTTCCTTCCATGGGTGAAGATGATTTTTCACACGGGGCCTGCCTGTATATAACATAGCAAACTATGCCAAAGGCTAGCCAGCAGGTTTCATATGCACACACACACCATATTTCTAAGTAACACCACAGCTTCAGGTGCCTCATGAGACCACTGCCTTTCTGTACCAACCCCCGTTCCTCAACCCTATGCCTCAGTTTCTCTGCTGCTCATCTTTCTCTCTCAAAATCTTTACTTTGGATGGGTTTTCAGTGTGAGAGCTCCTGCTGTCATACACAGCTCTTTGAAAGAAAATAGAAAAAAAAGAATAAAGGTACAGTAAAGAAGCAAATACTGTAGTTCAATGTGACAACTTGATGCAGCCTTGATTGGTAATGATATATTGCAATGGATGGTAAATGGCCTATGAAGAACAACAACATTCATGTGCAGTTTCATTATTAACAGGAGACACACTGCAGTGCTGTTTCATGTACCCAAATGTGTTTGTTTGCTCAACTGACTGAACATTGCATCAGGCATGCAGATTGTGTTTATGTGTGATTGCCATTGTGTGTTCCTGTGAGTGTTCTCTGCCAATGCCAAGGGCCTCTCAGACGTGGGGGGTATAACAGTCTTTAAGAATAGGATTTAGTTACACATTGGCAGTTCTGGCATGGCAGCTTCAAAGCAGAAGCGGGAAGAAATCCCTTCTGTGCATGTGCATTTCTTTTTCCTGCGTGCACATGTGAATAAGTGATGTGCCATTTTTCTCAGGGATAAACCTATTGACGTTTTAAAGGATGCTAATAAGAAGAGCTTCATCAACACATACCACATCATGAAGGCAAACACATGCTTGAATGATTTCTTACGTCAACAGCAGGATTTCAGAGAAGCCGAACAGACAAAAAGAGGGGAAAAGGGGATGAAATGACGGTTTTGAATGAACATGAAGCAACTGCTAAACAGCAATGTTCATGTTTGTCTTTTTTATTATTTAATGTGAATTTTAAAAAGGGTCAAGACGTCTGCATATTATACATTAACATTTGACACAATGCAGCAACATTTGTTCACTGGACCCTGGATATAAGTTACACTGAGGATTCCTCCTACCTGACTGATCCCCTAAGGTACTGATTGGGTCACATTAAAATGGCTTAAATTGATTTGTCTATAAAATACCCTGAAATTGTTGTGAATTGGCAGAATACATTTAAAGCTGAACTGAATTGGAGCTGTAAGCAGTGCACTGCCACTGACCTTTTGACTCCCACCCCCATTACTCTGATGTTCTCAATAGAGTTTCAATTTTGGGTATTTTTGTGCAGTCAGGTGTCCACCAATTTCCGAAGAGGACGTGGTACTACGACAAGATGGCCGTTCCAATACATGCTTCTCATAATTAAACCACCCTCCTAGGTCTAACTATGCATGAGAAGACCTCATTTTCAGCTACCTGCCACTTGGGCATAATGGTCTATGTATCTTGAATCGCAGTCAAGTCTGCTGTTCTGTACCTTTACCTGAATTCAGTGCAGCAGTTTAACACTAGCTGTCCTATGAGCACCTCAAAGCTGCTCTCCTTCACTTACCCTTCCTGCTCTGTTAAAAGTATTGAGAGTTTGCAGTCAGAGCCCCTTTAGAATTTTTGAAGATTTGTTTGAAATTGTAAATACAGCTTTATTATCACATCTATCAGAGATGTTAGGCAGATTTTTTTATAGAAACATACTTTTTCCAGGAAAACAAAAGGTACTTTTAAACCACAACTTACTGACCTACCAAACACATTGCAAGGTTAAAGTCCATCATGGTGACAATCCCACATTGTACATATCTTGATCAATAACATGAAGTGTAACAGTGTCAGTCAGCATGTTTTCCAGCAGGGTCTCTTGCAAAATGTACAGCATGTCTTTAACAAAACATTGCAGATGACTAGCATAGGTCGTAGTTATCTGACTTAGAATCAGGCCAGTGTGTAATAGAACATGAACAAATTACTTGCCCCAGAATCTCTCAGCATTTCATCTCATTCCATTTGGTGTAGCTGACCGTAACACTGTCTGGTTCCACTGCCCCCGCCAGACACACCACAGACTGATATGCTTCCTCCAAGGAATGATGAGTAGGAAATGATTGCTCAAACTTCTGCTCAGTAGGCTATTCTCTGCCAGCCAGTCAGCTAGCCAGCCAAGTTAAAAGATTTATAATTTGATCAGAAAATTAGTTATCTAAATTTGCCTGGTGACAGGGACAAGATTTTATGATTTTTCCGTGCAGACTGTATTCTAGGCTGCTGAAGACCGACAAGGATGAAATGAAGGAGTCTGCCAAGATGCCAAGTATAAAACTCCATCAGCAAAAGAAGTCTACTGCTCTGGGCCTCTGCCCAATGGGCAGCAAGAGACAGAGAGGGAAAAAGAGACAGACTTATGAAGAGGAAACAGATGGGAAATGGAAGAGGATTTACAATGGGTGATGGCCCCCCTTTAACCCCAATATTTGCTAAGAGGAAAAGGGATGGTGAAATTACATCACAGTGGGTGCAATCAATAACCACAAATATTAAATAGCCTCTGAGTCCTTCTGCCTGCACACACCCGCACATGCACACACACACACACAGACATCTTTAAGTGGAGCGACGTCAT
Source organism: Telmatherina bonti (assembly GCF_933228915.1). Taxonomy (NCBI): domain Eukaryota; kingdom Metazoa; phylum Chordata; class Actinopteri; order Atheriniformes; family Telmatherinidae; genus Telmatherina; species Telmatherina bonti. The sequence continues at coordinate 20,042,833 of NC_136610.1, read as the reverse complement.
TTAGAGCTAACATCAACTGGTGTAGTAATTGCATACCTGTTCCAGACACAATCATGACCTATTTAGCATCACAGCCTTGCCTTGACTTTATCTTTCATGGGTCACTAGTAAGATACTATAAAACCAAAGCACAGAGTAAATAATAATGAGAGGGGACATATTCCAAGTGGAGCTGGTGACAACAAGCATATCAGCACCCTTTCCCACCGCTATCTGCCTATCAGTGGGTGAGCAAGGCCATGCTGGAGATTAGGTTTCAAGAGAAATGTGGTGAGTGAATATGACTCTCCTGTCACTGCATCTACAAACACCTCAGAGAATTGTCACAATAATGGAATTTCTGTTTGGAGGAACAGTGGTAGCAGAAAACCGAGATAAACAAGAATATAGGCTATGTTGTCAGTGGAGATGTGAATAGGGACACCAGATTATCAAATCTAATTCTACATCACTGACTAAACATCAGTACTACAGTTTTGTGTGGATATCATGATCAGTGGATGATTATGCATCCTCAATATTACATTTTTTTTTTTTTGCAACAGCATATCACATTTCTGTTTGAATACACTATAAACATGCCGTATATAAAACAGTCCTAAAATCAATTTGTCACCACTCAAAACACACAAGCATAGACAAGAGCTCAAAGGAGCTATTTTCAACGCTTTACTGCATCTATTTTCAATTCCTCATCTATATTAAATCTTAATTTAAGAAATATTACAGTGTGTTATATCATTTCACAACAAACATAACTTATTCTATGCAGAAGCAAAAACTGTAGCTTTATAAAGTTTTTCAGTAAAATACCTCGCCTATGTGCCAGGGCAAGACTTTATGATTAACATGCAGTAAGGTGCATTCAACTTGCTATGCACCAATGACAACAATAATGCCCCTCCATGTACACAAAATCCCTAGGGTTTAATCACTTAAATACAAAGACTCTAAAGGACGAGTGCATCCTCATTCTGAGCAGAAGTAACATTAGCTCAGTCAAGCTAAGACAAGCATCACATTCATGGACAAACAATAGAACCAAGCGCTGTGGTAAATTGGGCCTGTATAAGCCCCATAAACCATTTCAGATAATGCATAACCGGTTAGTGGGCAGAAATAATGAGATTTATGGCATTGTAAATGCACACAATTTGCTCTGTTTGGCAAAATACAACAAATACACATGGGCGCTGGGGTGTGAACCTCCTTAAGAGTCTCTGAAAAATGTGTGGTTAATTTGTACTTTAGCTCAAAAAGCTATCATCTAAAAAAGAAAAAAAAATTATATTTATTGCTTAAAATTCATGGTCAAGCGCATACCTCAATCTAAACTCAAGCACACTGCCATCCTTTTTCTGGTCTTTGTGTGTTGACTCTACATTCTCACTCAACAATCTACATTGTTAGGATTTTTTAAATTATTTATTTACTCATTTATTTCTTATGAAGACTTCTTGAGTCCCAAGGATCTTAGAGAGCTTTACTCAATTTCCCAAGAGGAGAGCTCAGTACCAGCATGAGTGAACGTTGCCTCCCAAGTGGCTACCTGTGAAAGCACGTTGAGACCCACACTCTAGAAATTAAGTAATTGGAGCTTTTCAGCTTGCGTCATGTTTGAATGGGATGGCAATAATAACCACCAAAAAACAACAGTGGGGCACAAACAACTGTGCGAATATTAATGTTGCACTCAACAAGATATATGCCCTGGCATTACTATCAGAAACATCCAAGCCAATTAATTAGAGAACAGGACTTGACCTTCAAGGTGAATCCACTGCAGTTGTTTGTTGATAGGAAACAAGGACAGATTTGCTCATTTGAGATTAGAGGAACAGCAGGTAGAATTAATCGCTTCTTAACACTGGATGACATTAGAATATATTGCTTTTAATGATGGTAAAAACCAGCTGAGTAGGCTTATAACTGGCATAAGTAGAACAAACTCTGAAAATTTGAAGAAAAAAAAAATAGAAAATCCATTAACTTTGAAGTTTAAATCCCCAATGCACTGTGGGGCTTGCAAAGTTGCTCTACCTAATGTGTTTGTGAGCGCATGACATTCCTCTGAGTTCCACGTGATGCAAATGTCATCGTTATAGGGTGTTCACAAGGTTCTCTGAGGACAATAATGCACCAGGCAAGCTGCTCTGACCACGTAGACTTGACTACTAACTTAATTTGTAGTGCATATGTGTAGATTATCACGTTTTGTTTATGCCGTTGTAGTGGAATGCAACTTTCAAAGCCAACGCAGGTGAGTGTATACTACTGACATTGACATTTCCCACAGAGTATAAACTGTCTCTTGGAAGGAGGGAAGTAAGAATGAAGTAAGCCTAAAAGCAAAGCAGAAAGTAAGAAACAAAGAGCACAATACACTGCAAACAGCTTTAGTTCACTGTCCACTGTGCTGCACAATTTAAAGTGAAAGTAGCTGCATCACAAACTGTCCAGTAATGGGCATTAATGTACACAACCAAAAATGCATTTGTCTTTCTGTTTCAGAAAGTAGCTCTGGCACCATTTAAAAAAACAAAAACAAAAAAGAAAAAAAACAAAAAAACAACAGTTAAAAAGCAGCTAACATTATCTGAATCCTTTTCTTGTGGAAAAGACATGACAAAAATGCCACCGATAGAAAGAAAGTAGAGTGGTAGCCATTTTTTATCAGGAAAGATATACAAGCTCTAGATGTTATTTTGTAATTGGACCACTACTCTTTTTTGCTTGTTTTTGTTTTATTTGTATTTGTTTTTTGCATGAATAATATATACTGCAATGTTTTATATACAGCAATATAAAACAACTATAAGTCCTAGTAGCTGTGTTTTACAGACATCCAGGATGAATCCCGCCTCTCACCCGGGATGGTTGGAATGAATAGCTGTCCTTTTCCCCTAACAGCCAAAATTACTAAAGACATTCTTCCAAGTTTTAATGATGTGAGCTATTTTTTATAAACATCTTGTTATGACTTTATGTATATCAAAAAATAAAGAATAGTAAAGCATGAATAAATAAAAATGAAAAAATAGATTAAAAATATTGAGTTATATTCAGCTCACTTAATACTTAAGCATTGTATTTTGTCGACTATAGAACTAGCTAACCTGCTGATACTCAATTCAAAATAATCTGTTGTGGTCGTATCAAGTAGATTCAGAATAATTTTGAATGGCTTGACAGACCTGTCCAAGGCAATTGTTATGATTTTACTTGTGAGCAGAATCTCTGTTGTGGCAAATAATATTTCCGATTAAATCTATCATTGGATTGTGAACAAAATAAAACATGAGACACATTATACATTCAGTCATCTATAGAACCCAATTCAGTGAGTGATAAAAACTAAAACATTTTGTTCAAACATGATATTAATTCACCCATTGCAGTGACTTTAATACTCCTTTTCTTTTTCTTTCTTTCTTTTCTTTTTTTTTTTTCTTGGTAAAAGTGACTCACTGAAGGAGCAAAAGAACCCGTGTTTCATAGTTAAATTGTGACATGAGGGTGCAAGCCTGTTAAGTCTAAGATGAATGTTTTCATGCATCTTGATTAACCCTGACAGAACTTAAAAACTCATTTTGTAAGCCATTGATTTTTATGCCAGCATAGAGTTATAATGAAACCTTCAAATGCTTGCACATTAATAAGAAAGATCAATCAGTTCCATCGCCTATACTCAGATATAATATATGTTTAAACAAAATCAATAACCTCCACACGTGAGGGGATGTAGAAAATTTCACTTTTTCCTCATAATTATTTATCAAATAAGTACACAAACTGCCCACACAAGGCATTACAAGGAAAATCTTTCCACAAACAAGCAGCATCCATCCTGGTGTCTGTTTTGTTAAACTGCTCTTTTTTTGTCTTATTGTGAGAAAACTGTACAAGTGTCCACACATGGGGAAATCTTATGTGTTTGCACTTGCGCACAATCAGAATTAAGTGAAAATAAGAGCTTGTGTGTACTGTATGCAGCTGAAAAAGATGACAGGTGGTGGGAGGGTAGTAGATCTTTTGAGACTTGTCACAGTGTTCCAGTTTATGAGCCAATGACAGGAGACACACACCCATCCACATCAAAGTTTATTACAGTTCATCACCTCCCCACCTGCAGTGTAATGACATTTAGCCAATCCTATAAAAATCCCAGGAAACCTGTGGGTATAAATCAATGCCTTTCCACCTTTACAGCTGCTGCTTGCATCCATTATTGAAGCTTCCACATCATTTTCAATAGAGTATGAGTGCTCGTACGACAAGCATGTGTATATCCGTCTTCCCCCCCGAATGTGGCTTGGGAGAACAAATGAGCAGACATTAATAGACAGGGAGAACACACACAAGCAACATACCATACTGTAACATCCCCCCATCCCCTCACCCCAAGCGCCGTAGAAAAAAGGATCAGTGTGTATCTGTGCTGACAAGCAGTTTATGTAAAATCCCATTCGTTTCATCTAAGCAAGTCTAGTAAGTGTATGGTCTGCCGGAAAACTGGTAGAGGGCTACACAAGCTCAACCTGTCTAGGATTTGAGTTTATCTTCTTTTGTTTGTTTGCACATTGCCCCCTTTTTTCCCCCTTCCAACTGGCAACCTTTTCTAATACTCCAATACACCTCAATATATGTAACCCTATACTAGTTCACTGTTAAAATAAGGATAAATATTTTGGACAAAATCTATGTCTAAAATTTGATGTAATTGCAGAAGGGGGTTTGCTTCTGTTTTGGCATTTGTGCCTCCGCACAAACAATTGCGAACATGTGTGTCTATGCATGGCTATTGTGTAAAATGAAGACTCCGGTGTGTGATTCTTCAGGCAGTCAGTGACTACCCTCTGCAGGCAGGCTGAGTGAACACCACACCAAAGAGAGTAACAGAAAAAGGCAACATGAGAAGAGTGTCTAAATCAGGGCTCGGTTTGGTCCTACGAGGGGCACAGAAATTCATGTTTTTGATGTATTCCTGCTCCAACACACCTGATTCACATTCATAAATTAGTTGGCAGAACTTCTTAGCTTGTTGGAGTCAGGTGTGTTGGAGCAAAGATACGTTGAAAACCTGAAGGACCACAGCCCTCGTGGGACCTAACCAAGAAGTCCTGATTTACATGAAATAAGAATACAGGAGATGAAATGCACTGAAGATGTAAATGTTGCAAAGTCAAAATATAAGGGAAAAGATACTTTACTTGTGATTGTTTCCAGTTTATTTTTGATTATTGCTGGTTATGTTTCAAGAGCATGAGAAGTTACACGGGCTGCTTCTTGTTCTTTTAAAAAAAAATACACATTTTTCAACCCATTTGCCATCAATGAGCTCCATGCTGCTTTTTGATTACTTACAGAGAGTCATTATTTATAATGGGCCATCATGATAGACAAAAACATCATCAAAAGGGAAATATATTTGCATGGCAGCAGTATTGTACACATTTATGTTGTTAAGGGGAAATTGTTTTCGTGTGGCAATCTGAGTCTAACTACAGCTCATTTAGACCATTTTTCACTTACAACCCATTATAATGTTAATGTTAGTGCCTTCAAAGTACAATATAAACGTTAGAAAAATGATTTCTTATTATTATTATAACTATCAACACCATTTTCGTTATAACATAAAAACGTCAAGGGTAAAATCAAGAGACATGACAATACATTTCTCACTAATTTGGTAAATTAATTCACTCATTTTTGCAGCACATTCTACTCTGATATAATCATATTTACCACAGTATGTCAAACAGCAGAGAAATACAGTAATTTTCGACATGAAAAACAAACACTGAAACCATAAACATATGAGAAAGCTAACCTGTAAGTATCAGTAAAGTTATGCGAACAACCACACTAATTTGATTTCTATGGCCGTACACAGAGTTGTTTTCCCAATAGGTTTGACAATTGCAGCTATTGGACTTCATTGTTACATATCAAAAAAGAAAGCGCCACCAGTTACCTGTCAAATTATAAACATAATGATATATTATATATATATATATATATATATATATATATATTGCCTGGCATGGTTGGGAGCTACATTTTGATTTTTTTTTTTATTATCCAGATGGAGCAAAGTGCGCAAGGAATATTGTTTTTGACATGGAAGATCATTTTAAGGAGATGTAGTATGTGCACCGACATTTTTAATTTCTTGTCCTCTACATACACATACACGCATCCACCTCTTCCCCCTTCACAGCCTGACTCGTCCGCTGCCCTGGCTCTTAACACATGTTAAGTACGCAGGTCAGCTGGATACCAGGGGTCTCTCTGCTCTGTTAAAAAGAAGAATCAGCTTATTAAAAAGTGAGCTCTGGAGGAGGCTTTCATGCTCCACCCCACACTGCACACCAGCACTTTACTAAGCTAATTAGCTACTTGGGCCAGTAGCTGGTGTCAATGGGGGAAACAACATATTTCACCCTGTCAGCTTCTGCTAGTGACCTCAGATGATCTTTTGATACACTATTAAAGCAAATGCCCAAATTGTCAATGTTGCTCAGCAAATTCAGCTCATCGTTATAAATAATTACAAGCCCATGTCATCAATTTGCTTAAAGGTCTTGGATATTTCAAATTAAGCTGAACTGTTTTCTAGCAGTTATGACTGTGTACAAAGTTGTGTTTTTAAGTGAACTCGAACGACCTCTGCCACCACTTAGTTTTGACTGTGGAGCACACTGCACACCTCGTTTAAGCGAGCTATGACCGCTATGATCCAGCTGGTTCTCAAATGCACCTGTATCTGATGACTACAATAATTTCACATGTAAATAGCAACTAAAGTAGATTCACTTCAGTTGATAATCAACAGCACTGTCATTCAACCTTGATTTCTGTGATCACAACTGAAGGCTGGGCTTATGCGAGAAATTAAGCTGTGATAAAAGAAAAGACTCAGAAGGTCGCTATATATTTGCAGTGTGTCTCTTTAAAACATCACTTACTGATTGCTTTCCTCGTGTTGCCTTCTGGCGCAGCAGCCTGGATCTTTGATTAGAAGAGACTCCCCCATAATCACAAGTGTATGATTATGGCATTAGGCCGGATTCTTCACATCAGAATTTGCAATCAAGAAATTGGCGTCAGGGATCGATATGGTGCAGCACCTCATCTGATGGCAGGGAGGGGGGCAGAGATGTGTGTGGGAGCACGAGGCTTAAGATCAATTAGGAAGCGGCTGGCACGTACAGACATTACTTTTAATCTTCTAATGCATCTGCACAAAGACGTGGGGCCAAGCGTTTGTTGGCTTCTAAGAAGGAGGAATCGATCCTTTCTGCACATCTTGACGCCAGTTCGTCCGGGACTGTTTCAACAGCATTTAAGACATAATGAAAGTAGAGAGCCTAAATCCGCTTACCCTCACTAAGTGAAGAAACTATATTTGGGTGTCACACTTTAGGTGAGGCTAAAACATCTTAATCCTTTGAAATAGTTTCTAATACATTTGAATACCTGGGTAATCTCTCAGATGTACTGTAGTCTACTGTAGCGCTGAAGGCTCGCCTGCTGTGCTGACATCCTGTTTCATCATACCGATATTCCAAGCACATGCAGGGAGGCGAGAGGTCTTGATTGACCTGCAGAGTTCCACAAGTAGATGAAGGTTTAACTCCTGGTATTTTACTTTAAAGTTAATTACTGTTTTCAGAATTGGGAAGTCATTTCAGACAAATTACTTCTGTGTGGGTAATATTGTTTCCTTTGAAAATCTAAACTGTCTTGATTCATGCAGCAAATGTGATGAAAATAATACAAGGGACTTGGTGTGTTGTATCGAGTCCTTATCGGTGGAGTCCATGTGGAGTGTGTGGCTCATTCAATTAATCAGCCATCATTTAAACCAGCCGGGTTGGTGACAGGGGACCCAATCACTGGTGAAAAAAGTCATTCCCAGCATTCCTTCTCCATGTCCCCTGCACTAATGCACTGTGGCAACCTTTTAACTATCCAATTCCAGACCCAGACCACCACAGTTTACACAGTCCCTCAGCTTCTTTCCAGTCCCCATCACTTCACATTCATTAGGCCCCACACCTCTATCAAAGGCAGAACGGAGCAAAGCTGCAGCTCCATCTCATGTTTGAACGTGCCCCAAAGGAACAGGGAAGTAGGGGAAGAGAGCACTGACTGAGTGCAGAGAGAAAGAACGCGGCAAAACACTGATGAGGGTGACGGACTCAAAGCCTCCGTGTGCATTACATTCTGGGGGGAGTTTAGCCCAAGTGGTAAAGCTGAAAATGATAATTTTGTGTGGGAGCATGTGCATGTGCAAGCAGAAGTACAAAAGACAAGTGCTGCAAGGGGGCATCTTTGCACATGGGTGTGTGCTCACAGTGAAGGCACACAAACACTGCAGCGGCCATCCAAGCTCACGGCCAAATAGAAGGTTTAATATTCAGGACTATTAAACACTATGTCTGTCTGATAATCACAACTCCTAATAAGTAAGTTATGGGAAATCTGCTGCCTTGTTAACAAGAAAATGTGCGCTTAGATATTTAGCGTCTGATACCATCACATGCAACACCCCATAAGCCAAACCATAGCTTCTTTAACTGTCTGTAATGTTGCCGTGCTTGCAAAAACATTTGTGCCTGAATCAGAATCAGAATGCATTTTATGATCATTGAGCCAAAGTCCCGGCACAACTAAATGCCTTCCAGTACAATCTGTCCAGAATAAACAGACAGCAGACGTATACAGTAACATAACAGGATCAGGCAGACTGAGGCAGCAGCCACCTGCTGAAGAGACCTTAAGATGTCTTCCTAGCCAGAAATCACAATTAAAGCAATTGTACAGTTTTGATCATTGTTACGTGATGAGAAATACATATTAAAATAGGTCCCAGCCTGAAAAACTGCTCAACTAACTGCTCAACTACTAAACTGATTATGACTATTAAAACCTGCTATGTTGCTGTAGGCATCTTTTAGGGCTGCAGCATTAGGGCTGCTCGTAGATCTTGATTGTTTTAACTTTATTTCAATGAGAATTCTCATTATAATGTGTTTTCAAAGATGATTCTGCCCATTTAATCCAATGGGGATATCACAAATATAAAAACCAACGTAGATATAATTTACTTGATGACTACAAAACTTCATGACGTACTGGTTATAATTTGCATATTATTATCAAAATTCAATCTTCAAAATGAAAAATAAAGGGAAAAAAAACAAAAAAGAAATATAGCACACTTATTGTAAAGTTGTCTTCATTTCTTTTCATAAAACAGTTCAGGAACTGAGTGACAACGCTACAAGAAAAACTCCTCTGAAGGGATAACTATAGATTTTCTTATACTATTCTACTGTATACTGGATATGTGTGTGCACCCAACAGTGAAAGGAAAACTAATCCCGCTGACAGACTCTAAACCTGACCTGAACGGTGACCCTAAACAGCAGCAGCTCATGTAGAAAAAGATGGACAAGCTGGCAGGATGCCTTAGCTTGCCAACATCGTCTCTTTGCCAAGCACTCTCAAGGACTGACAAAGCTTTAAAGATGCTGCTGAGATTCTGAGACCAGTAGCACAGAACCACCACCCCCACACACATCTCAGATGCAACAATATGCTGTCCTGCAGAGTGAGAAAGTTTTAACTCAAAGATCCTCAACAATGCGATGATTAAAAAAAGAGGGAACAAAAAAACAGAAAATGGGTGAGGGAAAATTGGCAAATGCTTACTGAGACTGTAAATGTCGTTCGTGAGTGTCTGTTTGGATGTTAGTATTCCCGTCACAGAGAGGACTATTCAGAAGACAGTGTTACGCAGGACAAAGGAAACTGAGAGGGTACAAAAGTGAGAGAGCACACTGAGTCAGACTATGTTTAATAGCTTGTGAAAGAGAAAGCCGTAAAACTCTGCCCTCAAAAATATTATGGCACATACTGTATTCAATAAAAGTACTTTTACACTCAATGTAAAAAAAAAGAAAAAAAAAGATAGCGATCAAACAATAGAAGCTGAGATATCTTTGTTGTCTCTTTCTCTGCTACAATCATTGTTATGTTTTTGCCTGCGTTCATCTGTCTGTCTATTAGCAAATTTACACAAAATCTTTCTTTTTTTCCCCCCTGAGAATGGGTCTTGATCAAGCTTTAATTCCATTAAATGTTGGGAATGATCCGGACCATCCGGATCCAGGTATTAAGAGGTGTTACCATGGAGACGTGAAGGTGTGGACCCAAATGCAGAGATGGAGGCAGATTGATGAGTAGGTTCTGGGAATCCGATTTATTATGTTAAACCAAGACAGAAGACTGACTGAGGCACAAACTAACACAAGCACACACAATGGACCAGCAATGGGAACAGAAGCCACGGGGTATAAATGCAGGGAAACCAAACAAGATACAGGTGTAATGAACTAACTCATGAGTCCAGGTGAAACTCATGAATGGGAACAAAAGCTAAACAAGAAACAAGACACAAGGGAACGAAACAGGGAAGACTACAAACTAAAAAAAAGAAACCAGAACTACAAAACACACATCATGACACCAGGAGTTTTTTTAAAGGATTCCTTATCATTTCAAGAGGAGGCCTTCTCCAGTACATATGCATATAACTCCACAATTAATGGTCAGGATGCTCGGCCAACCCTATTATGAGGCAGAACAGGAAAATATAGGCGATTTTTGGCATTTTCATCACTGCAAGAGAACTGATTAAGATATGAATATGTAACAAATACAATATATCCAAGACACTGTCTTGGACACTCATTATCAACAAATTTAAAAATCTAATAGTGTATACATGTCAAATGAATGTAAAAGTACAAAAAGGGCTAGAAATCACAATATGGGTGAAAATTAGCACAAATCTGCACTCTCCAAGTGCTTTTTTAGTTCCTTTGATCCTCATTAACTGGAAACAGCGTGTGAAACACCACCACATACTTAACCAGCAAGTATCAGCTACTATGTGCCAGAAAAAAACAACCTGATTCATTTGATGTTACCTAATTTTTTTATATTTGGAAAGGCTGCTCCATAAGATGAAAGGGTTTAAATAATATAAAGAAGACAGAGATAGGTGCTTGAGTCATGCTTTGCATCAAAAACACAACTGTCTTATACGGCTGTTGACTTGCAAGTTGACAACCAGGAAACCTTCCAGCCAAGCTGCACAGGATAAGATAGAAATAGGAGTCCCTGTAGGTCAGAACTACTATAATTTTGACCGTAGCGTCCCGATTAAGAGTTGCAGGGCAGAAGCGGTTCCTCAGCTGGGGTGGAAAAATGCCACACAGACCCCCTCTGAGAGGGGTGAAGAAGCAGCAGACAGCTCTGATTAAATGATCGTTTCTGAAGAGATGTTAAAAAAATGGAGAAGCCCAATAAAATAAAATAAAACTAAGTTTCTGACAACAAATTGTATTTACTATTTTGTGATTTTAAGCAGATCTGTTATTGGCTCGGATTTATATGTTCTTGTGTAACATGAGCTTTTAATTTCAGTTACCAGAAAAAAAATATGCATTTTTCAGCACAGTGTCTACTTAATAGTACAAAAAATGACACATGTTGCAGCTTTACTGAATAGGGATCAGTCTCAGTACAGATATAAAGTGATACAATAATTTTTCAAAACCCACTACTGTAAAATGTAAAAGTATGATACCAGTGATGAGGGCATAAAAATACATCAAACAAACATAAATGTATATTATTAGTCTATAATATCATTGGATAGTCTATATATATATATATATTAGTCTATATATCTGAGATCCAAATTTTGCTTTGCTGTCATGATTATTCAACCTTTTCCAACACACAAAGTGTAAAGCAAATTCCTAAACAGCATCTGGAGTATTTATTTCTGTTGGCTCCGTTAGCCTTCATCAATTAACCCAAACCTGGCCAGTCAATTAAAACTTCCACACATGACAAGTTTTTTCCTAAACTGACAACCTGTGAAAGGATAAACAGTCACTTTAAGAAAGACATAACTTTAAAAGACCTTTTTTTTTTTTTTTTTTTTTTTAACATTTTAAAAAATTGAATCTAAAAACAAGAGATTGAAAACTGAAGCAGACTGTTGTTCCATTTTACTGCAGAGCTAAAAGAAGAGATTTTAAAAAAAGAGATGCTGACAAAGGACCAAATCAAGGAAACATAAATCCTACTCTTTCACTTGTAAAACATGTTCAGTTTTATGGAAGAAATACCCGTTATAAAACACTGTCATTTTTCAAGCTGACAGAAGTCACACAAGGTAGGTACAAACGCCTGATGGATGTAAGAAAAGACGATACCAAACATGCCATCTACAATAACTGATCTGTACTCCCTCTGGATTACAAATCAACTTGTTTTGATTTGTAATTGTTGCATTTATGCTATATCACCATATAAAAGTAGCCACATCTCCCAAAAAAAAACTTCTCATATCTCTATTTATATCATCTCTCAGCCTTGAAGCCTCGCAACAAAAAGAAACAGCAGAAATTATTCAAACCCAAAAATATACAGTTAAATATTCACAAAACATCGCCCTTCATGAGGCATTATCAAACTTAAAAAAAAGAAAAAAGACAAAGTACCGGAGGAAGAGTATATGATTACAAAGCAGAGAGATCATTTGTGACATTTTATAAACTCATTATCAACACAGATGTAGAAAAATGACACTACTAAACAACTGCCTGCTAAGTGATGCAACGCAGAGACAATAAGCAAACTTAGGCTGTAACTTTACAATGGCCTGAAGATGCCTTGCCTCTGCAATTTAGAGGCAAAACATAGCAGCATGTGGCTGCAGGTGCATGCTCACACAGATGTGCGGAGAGGATACTTAACTGTCTGTCAACTTATATTAGAACAAAAGCAAACGCGGTCTGTCGAGGGAAAGAGGTGGCCAGCTACGAGATATGTGTGCCTGCCAGACTTGATTTTCACCTACTGCCAACAACAGGGGGTGAAGTTAATGAGGTTGTTCCGTGGACACATCACTAGCAACCCCAGTGTCCTCTAACACCCCGTATATTCTTATTTCCTACAACATAATCATGAAGTCTGCTCCTTGCCACATTTTCCTCTAGAAAGGCAATGCCTCCACATATTTATGTTACTGAATTCTAACATATCTCTTCTCCATTTTTAAAAAAAAAGTAATACATTGAGTGCTGGATTGAAGCATGGCTGTGTGGCACATATTCAGGAATAATCTATCAAACATCCAGTCCTTGAGAAACAAAAAGGAAACAAAGAACAAGGTTAAAGGCAAACAACAGGGGAAACCAAGGTAGATGAAGACGACGATGAGGATGTACCATCCATGCCGTTGTCGACAATAAAGTCAAGTAGGTTGAAGCATTGAGTCTGACATTGACAGCAAGCAACCCGAAGCCCATTCTCACCACAAGGTCACGGTGAGGACATAAGCTCGAGACAAATCCCAAAGCGACCAACTCACACAACAACAGAAAGTAAAGCAATTTAACAAACCTATAATTGTCTGCTGAACCACAACAGTCTCAAAATTTCTTGGCCTTCATATTGAATTAAATCAGTCTAAAGGACTGAAAATTGCACAGATCAGCAGCTAGACTGAGTACAGCAAAAGATTTGTCTGTGTAAGACTTCTCCACACACAGTATGAAACCCAGTTCTTTTCATACATGTAGAAATTGTTGGGAGGGGGGGGTGGGTAAAAAATAAAAAATGCTTCCCTTCCCCATGCAATTATTACTGTAGTAATACAATCTGTAAATTATTAAGTTGGAGTTACAATGGCCTAACCTCATCCAATCATACTGGTGTGATCTATAATTCAACAAGGGCTGCTGAGGTTCCCTTATTATTACCAACACACTGGAATTCCAAATGAGCTCACTATTCACCCTCACTCTTTGTCACTCTCAGTCTGTCTCTTTCCCTTTTCCTCTCTGCCTGTCATGTCTGTCTTTGTGGCTGTTTCTTTCTGAACTCGACAACAGCGTGCATCCCTGCGTTCATCATATGCATTTATTACAGCTGTGCATGAAATCGTCAGTAGTTGTCACATTTTGAGGTAAGATTTCTTATTCCCCACCAAATGGAGATTCAGCAATCATATCAATGTGACTCCAAACAGCATGGCAGAGGATGAGGGATGGACATTGCGAAAAATATTTTGTTTGATCATCTTTCTAATTATGTCAGGGAGTATGCAAATAGGCTGCACTGCTCTTGTATGTGGAGCCTGTGTAGAGAGAAAAAAAAAAAAAGCACATAGTGGTACTTTCTTGTTTTCAAAAGGAAAGGGGAAAAATGGCCAAGAATTCTCTTTATAACCCCAGGCATTAATTCTGCATATTACAATCAATTATAGAGATCTGATTCGCTGATTTATCTATGGAGAGAACATCTGGAGAAGAGCACTTCAATAAGACTATTGTATCAAAAAGGACTCCTCTATGGAGATGATAAGCTACGCCACAACCAGAGTCTGCAGAAAAGTCTGTGAAAGAAGAGAGATGGGGTTAGGGGTGCAATTAGGACAGAGAAGTCAGTCGGCAACTCCCTGACTGATGGTATCGCATATTCGGTAACACACAGCGAACACAGGAGGACAGGAATCCATACGAGGCCGTGCACACCTACACGTAAACATGTAAAAAATGCAAACATATACTGTCAGACACGCTCACATCAGCGCCGAGAATATCAACAAAGTACTGCAGGAACTCAATCTCATCTCTTTCCCAACTTTACTGAAACAATTTCTTCCAAACACTCCAGCACAAGCACTTAATACAATTGCAAAGACAAATACACCAGACAATTAAATAAGGTGGATTCCAGAAAGCACATCTTGTCTCATATGGTGCAATTGTCAAGGTTGCATGTAATATAATTTTCGCAGCCCATGTTTTACAAATAACACTTTCCTCGGTACTTGACTTCTTCAATAACATAGCGAAGGTACATGGCAGGATTAGATTTATGTGATTTATTCTTTTTTTTTTTTTTTTTTTTTTATTTAGTAACTAAGACCACCTATTGCATTCCAGTCTTATTTGAATGCACCTATTTATCAGCACCTGACAGAGAAATGCAATACCACATGTGAAATAAACCTGTCACTGTGCATTTGTTTGTATGCCCTAATTTAAAGAAAAAAAATCACTGACAAAAGACAGTTATTGTGCTGTGAAGGCCCCTTAAACATGGTTTTATCATGCTATTCTGTTTAATAATTAAAAACACAGTCTGGTCAGTGACCATGCGAGGAACATCTTCCATCAATCTCTCTGTTTATAAAAGCTTCAAAGAGACAGAGGCTTTTAACAGGACCGGACCAAAGTGAGAGCTGAACCTTCGCCCAAAACAAGAAACCGCAGACCTGAATATACCCTTTTATTGTTCTGCACAGATCTGGCAGGACTGTGGCCACAACCAGAATGATGTGACTCTTCCCATCGCATGTCAGATCTCCAGGGGCGTGGGAGCTGGAGAAAACCCTAAGTTCAAAGAGATGTGATGGAAGTGCTTGTGAAACTCTGGGAGAGTGGCAAGGGACAGAAAGAGAAAAAGCTGCGTCTGATCCATAAAGACAGCATTGGCGGAACGCAAGAATTCAAATTTGTTTGTTAAATACTTAGTAAAACTGCAACTGAGTCCTACCAAAGAATTACACAATATCTAACCTTAAAACTCATGCTGCATCATCATTATGTCAATACAATTAAAATGAAATGTATGAAACAATTTTTCTTGAGTTTATCAGTATCTGGCTGCTAAAGGCATAATCCAAAGAAGATACGCAGACTTCTACAAAAGTAGCTTTTCTAATGCTATATCTAAAACGCAGCAGAAACATACCCACCCCCCCACCCCCACACACACACTGTGTGTGTAAAGTGGTACTGTCTTGAATGGCAAATAATAGACGTACACAATCACTAGTGCACCCAGAGAAAAACAAATATGCACACATACACAAACTCTCATACAGGCATGGAGGCACAAACGAATACACAAATGCCACAGCCAGCTTACCATCTCTCTGCGGACAGGAGGAACACTCCCGCCACATCATTTCAGAGTGCTTTTCATCACAGTGTGACAACATGTCAGCTCCAGTCTCCGTCACTACACCACACTGCATTGATATTCACCAACTGTGCAGCAGCCTGGGACACAACATAACCATGCCAAAAATATGACACTGGAAGAAAAACTTTCCTGCATTTACTTGCCTGCAAACACACCCACATGCACACACTGAGACCGTTACGTCCTCGCACGAGTGTCCACACATACAAATTATAACCACTGTACGGATACAGGAAGAGTGCATCCACACAAAAGCATGCGAGAGGTATGATGACGGTAAATGACACTTCAGCTCATTTCTTTTGTGTGTTTGTGTTACGTCTCTGAAAGAAAATCTCTGAATGCTTTAGTATCAGGGATCCTTCTTCAACCACCTGTCAACAAGATTGATAGGCTGGTTTATTGACTGACTGACATGGCCAATTCTGCATATATTCAATCTAAACCCATCGTGCAAGCAACACACAGAAATTACCATTCAGCACCTGCTGACATTTTACATCCCTACGGCAAAAAAGAGGAGACCTAGGGCAGAGCAGACTGCAGAGAGAATGGAAACTCTCTGTGTGTGTAGTTGCATTTTTTTTTAAAAATGTGTACTTTAAAACAGGTCACACTGAGCACCACGATATGATTTAATTACAGTTATTTTTATGTGATGTAAAAATGACGAAATAAAACGATCACTCTAGATTTCAGACAAAAAAAACCAACTGTATGGTAGAAATAATTTTATTTGCACTGCCCTCAAAAGAACTTATTAAGACTTTTTTTTTAAAAATATAATTCATTTCAACTGCACGGAGTTGCAGTAGAAAGTATGAATTATTGACGATCTCCCTTGGCATGGAGGCAATATGAAATTGATGAGGAATCAAATAGGCGGCAAAGTCAATCTGCTTTACAAATATTGCCTCCATTGGAACACCAGGTAAGCATGTAATTCTAGTGCAGTCTTGTCCTGCACAAGAGTGTGATTATGGATCCTGTCTTTTGACTGCTTTGTATCTCCCACACAAACATTGCCCTGAGTGTGAATACAAACACAGTGGCTGGGGAGATGCATTCAGTGAAGCAATTAAACATCCCTGTGCGTCTGCATACAAGCTATCAGCCAAATCAGACTCTACAAGTAACCTCTATGGAGAGGAGGTAGTGTGGATTAATCCACCCCTGCGTGTCCGAGCTGCATGGCTGCTCCACCAGCCAGGAGTACTGAGCTTGTTAAAGTTGATTTATTAGGCCTCTGTTTACTTTGGCTTTCCCAGGCAAGGCAAGGTCAACAATAATGGTCCTCTGAATGGGAATAAATTTCATCCTGGATATATATGGTCACTGCTGCTCACCCCCAACAACCTTTCATAGCATGTAAGATCCAATCACCTCACCATCTTATGTACACACCCACGCAGCTTCTATCCTTTAATAACTGGGACATTACTCAAGAAAATTCTAAATTGGTGCCCCTTGTGCAATGACTTTTTATACGCGCAGTATTCCCCCCACCAGCTTCCTTCTTTTCAAGCACTGCTTGGTGCTTCATACATGTGGGAGTGAACAACTGTTACCTCAATTAAAGCCTTAATTTTGACATAGCCTGAGGTAGGAGGATAAAACATGGGTTCAAAAAGTTTATCATCACTACATGGATCTGAGAAACTCAGCTTGATGATTAGATGCAACAGCACATTTGCCTGCTGATAGAACAATGTACCATTTATACATAAAATTTGGGCAAACAACCAGTCACTAGGCTTACAAGACAATAAATCTGCATGACTCATAACTTCCTTGTAGAAAGACATAAATGAAAACATTATTATCCTTATCCATTATTTAGCTCATTTTCTTGCCGTGCCATGTAGTCAGTGTGTGGCAAAACTCCTAAAAGTTCTGATTTCCAATCAGTTCACAGAAATTGAACTCTATCACTCTCGCAGGCTGTCGTGCAAATGAAATATATGTGCCCATACTGGCATGTTGACATGGATGTTAACATTTTGAACGACTACATCATCCCACTCTTATCAGAAATAAACACATTTTTTTCCTGTGCATCTGCCTCACTTAACTTCACAGGGGATGAGTTAGGGGAAGATGGGATGAGAGAAAGTGAGTGTGCTATTTCCAGACTTTAAAGGAAGCAGAAGATGTGCAATAGAACAACATGTCAGTAAAGAAAAACATACGGTTTAGCTTCCCAGAACTGCTCCATTTCCTGATGTACTCGAACTGTGCTTTAATTTCACTGTTGGTGCAACACTGCTGCAATGCTGCATACCTGTCGGCTAACATGAATAACTAAAATCCTAATGTGGTTAAAATTCATACAGGTGTTTTATCATTCATATCATTATTGTTTGCTGGACTGAAAAAAATGAGTGTTTGCAAAGAATGTAAAGAGGAGTTAAAGGAGCAGCATACAACCAAATCAAAAGTTAATAATTATATAAATATTTCATATAGCAATAAAGATTGTGTTTTTCATAGTATCTAATTACTTTAACAGAATGTCAATATGTATTTATTCTCTTGATATGAGCGATCTATAGGCCATGGGTCCACATCCATGGCAGTTGCCATATTTGTGCTACCATGTTTCAGCACGGTGCTCTGAATAAACACCTTTCTTGAACGCTGTAGTCTGAGCTTTAAAACTGTAGTTTTGAAGGAGTTTCCTGGAGTGATGTCATCTCTACACCTCAAACAACTCAATCCATTTGCAGAAGAAATCACGTTTGTGAAAGGATTTCGGCTTCACCTAACATTCATTACCGTGCTTGGCATTTAATGCAATTTAAATGCCCATCTTAGATGCCAGTTATTCTTACACACTGTACCTTCAAAGAGCTGCAAGAAACAAAAGTAAGTTTCCATGTATGCTCCCTTCACATATATAGATACACACATAAACATACAGGTATGTATATATATACATACATACATACATACATACATACATATATACATACACTGCTCAAAAAAATGAAGGGAACACAGAAGTAACATGTTGTAGATCTAAATATATGACTTTTTTTTTTTAAATACTTTGTTCCTTCCAGTTATATATATATATATATATATATATATATATATATATATATATATATATATATATATATATATATATATATATATATATACACACATATATATATATATATATATATATATATACATATATATATATACATATATATATATATACATATATATATATACATATATACATATATATACATATATATATATATACATACATATATATATACATATATACATACATATATACATATATACATACATATATACATATATACATATATACATATATACATACATATATACATATATATATACATATATACATACATATATACATATATACATACATATATATATATATATATATATATATATATATATATATATATATATATATATATATATATATATATATATATATATATATATATATTTATATACATATATGTATAGATACATTTGTTTCAAACATCATTGACCTCATACTTTTCTCTGTGCGTTAAGTCAGCATGGTTTTCCACCAGTGGACGTGTTGCCTTGAAGCATGAGGAGGTGAAAAAGATCGTGATAATCTAAATTCTCAATTTTTTTTTATTATTTTTTTTAAAAGAGGTAATCCAGTGGAGTGTGATTGTGAAGTCATCAAAACAATACAAATTCTTTTTGTATTTGTACTTTTCACTTGATGACCGCCACCTATACTACTCGACACTGCCCCCACAGTTCCCAGTGGTAGCACTCTATTTGCTGCATTAGGGAATGTATCCCTAAGAGCCCTGGAAACTGACCAAATTATGCTCTAAAAGCATACAAGAGACAGACTAAAGGCTCTGTATCCGTCTTCGGTGTAGAGTATAAATGGGCCTTAAGTATTGAATCGACAGGCGAGTTCAAAAGCGGTTGCTTACAGATAAAAGGTAGCTATCCTCATCCAGATGCACCTTTCATTTCTCATTTCTGCTAAACTAAAATATATAATTAAAGGCCATCATTTGAACCTTGCCAGTTATTCTTATAACCAGTCTAATGTGCAACATAAAAAAAAAACAGTTATACTTTTAAACACTTGCAGTTTTCCCATAATTTAAGTTTAAGATGGCCACTTTGTGTGTTGTAGAAGCTACTACAAAGAATACTGAATCTTTCAAACCCCTTTCATGTGTCTATTGATAATATATTAAAACAAAAATTGATTTGAAAAAAATGTGCTGCAACCAAAAGGTTCAGCAAATTAGAGTGTGGATTACATGAGTGCCGCAGTGGGTGTGAGAGTAGTTTGCCACCTTTATCAAATGTCATCCTCTTTTCTCTCCGACATTTGTCACATTTTGTACTGTATCTAATGAAGCAGAAACACCAAATAAAAAAAAAAAAACTCAAGGAAAAAAAATGTATCTAAGGTGATTTGTCAAGATTGTGACATATTGCTGCAGAGCTCAGCTTGAAGCTCTTTGATATCCTCATTAGCCTATCTGTGAGGTTGAAAAAAAAAAAAAAAAAACTTAAAGTAACTTTAGTAGAACCCCAACCCCTGCAAATCCACCCCGTGTTCCTCTGTCACAGAGCAGAGTAATCCCGAAATAATCAAACAAGCAGCTATTTAATATTCCCCCACAAGTGCTGAAAAATTTCTGAAATGCCTCAGAGACACACTGGTCAGATTACCATAAACATCTGTACCAATATGCTTAGCTTAATATTAAGAAATTAACTCTTGCCTTGAGCATACCTCCAAGCTCAGACGAAGTGCATTTTAATGCCACCATTTCTAGCTCATCGATAGCAGCATGCTGTGCCACTTTGTAAGAGTTTATTGTACATTTAAATATCCCTCTGAGAAGATAGCGACACATGTAATGATGCAATTTTAGCAATAATTTCATCTCTCTTCAATGAAACATTTATATGTAAAACACATAGTTTTAGGGTATATTAAAAAAAAAAAAATTTAAGAGCTGGTCAATAACAGGAAGGAAGCGAAAATATTTGCTGAATGCGTGTTTCGTTTTGCCTCGAGGGATTCCAGAGTATGATCAGGAATATAAGCAGCAATACTGCAAAATCAGCTACTGAAAAGACTGAACAGGGGCTACGGTTACATGATGTTTTTTAATTTGGAATAAATAATGCAGAATTAAATCATTCAGAATTAACATATTCTCCTACAAGTTTACATGAAAATAATAATTCCGAATGAAGGTTTACATGAAACACGTCCTCACTTAATTCCTCTTTAGAGTAGCAGGTTAGGAAGGGTTCAGATTGGACAGAGGGTACACATGACGTATGCCGTATATTGGAAATAAACTAAGTTTGCTCTCTGCTTTTCGGCTTTTCCGTCGTAACTTGTAAAAACTACATAATAAGTACCAGTTTCGCTGCTATTTTTATTATAAATTTGAAGTAGCAGCTCAACACGAGCATACTACTTCACTTTTGCAGCAACTGAGAAGGAGAAGAAGGATAGACTACTGAACACAGGAGGCTAAACAACGTGGGACAGGTCAAGGTAACGAGCATGTGCAGAATGACTGGAATTAACTTAGCGGTATTAAGGATGATAGAGGAATTAAATAGTTTGGAATTAAAATTTGAATAAACCAGCCACTTACATCAGAATTAAGTTTAATTCCGAATAGAAATTTGCATTAGGAATTAAGCGTTTACATGGTCATTTTACATCAGTTTAAAGCGGAATTAACTTTTATTCAAAATCAAACACGAATTAAAACTCCCATGTAAAGGTGGCAAATGTGAGATTGATTCAGCATGAAGAGCTGTACTCCATGCAACTCAACTAACATAACACCATTCTGAACTGGAAAAGGTGGTTTTACTGTGGTGCAATTAATACCAGATTCTTCACAGTGAAGGTCTATTAACAACAGCTGCAGAGATTCATTTCCTCCCAGCCAGACGCACGAGCACATCCACAGCAGCAACTCTTCAGGCTTTTAATTCACAACCTCTGTAGAGCTGTTAAACCTCTCGCCATCATGATGATCACCTTACGCTGTACAATCAAATGCAAACATGCATACACTGCGCATGCACTCCGCTCTCCCTTATTTAGAGCAGCCATCCACGTGAATCAACCGATTCTTCTCCAACAAACCAATGTGATGTGTTTTCTAAAAAATTTGAGAGGCTGGGAAGAGTGTGAGCAAGCATCATTCCAGTCATTAGATTGCACTAAACCACAACTGTTGAAGCGGAGCGCTTTAACACCCCATAAACGCTCCACTCAGTCAAAGGCTTAGGATGAGGATTTTGATATGCCCTCAGCCCATTAGGTAGTCAAGAGGAATATACTAGCATATAAAAAAGAAATAAAGTCAATTTAATCTAAGCTATACAATATCCCCAAATCAAAGAGTTTCTGTATGCGCTGCAAGGCACAACGCCTACCAGAACGCTTGCACCATCATTTCTCTGAGATCATTAAAATGTCTTAAAATTAAGACTAAACTGAATACTGCAGAGAATGTTTTGACAATTTTTACGAATCTCTCAGATCACTGTAATAACACTAAAATCGTGAGGCAGCTGTTTGAAACTGCTGACATTGTCTTCAGGTCGATGCCTCACCGGCAGACAGCGAATAGCTAATCTGTTTCAGATTACTCAGGCCTGAAACCCAGATTAGAACACACATCCTTCATTTCCATGTGAATGCCAAAAAATGTAAACAACTCAATAGGTGTTTTTCTAGGAGGCCTGGCTATATGAATTTGAAATCCACCCCAGCAAAAATAGATTACTCCCCAGTTTTTGGTACAATCCTGAAACACCCTTCTCATCTCATAATGATGCAATTTCATGATTATTTATAGCCACCATGAGACGTGAAATATTTCCAGTGGAACAGCATTTTTAAAGTTTGATACACAAGTATGTAATGAGCAAGCACACTTAATGAAAAACATCTAGGCCAGCACGGAGTGTACTTTAAAGAAAAAAAATGATTATGCACATGATTTACTATATTTTCGCCAGAGCAAACCACCAATTGTGGCCTCCTGGGGTTATCACTGGAAACACAATGAAAAGGTTAGATAGATGTTGATTAATCAGGCCTTCAGTTTTTCACTATATCGAGAGATTAGAAAGGGAAAGGACATGAGGAGAGTGACAATGTTAAAAGTTAGACAATGCAGAAAAGAGACATAGTAGGAGGTTGAGATGAAAGTGACTCAGTTGACATAAAAGATCAGGCAGAAATGTAAACAGTGATCTGTTAGGAGAAGAAAGGTCTAGAAAGAGTAAAGCTACGTAACTGTGCAACTGATCAGACACAAAACTCACTAAATCTGGGATTTAACTTTCATAAAGGCACTATTCAGCCCCTTCTCAATGAAGCTTTGCACAACATGAAGACAGCTCTAATGTATCAATACAGGTTAATATTACATGCTGGCAGATTTTGTTATTTACCCATAATGGATCTATATATAGATCTATATAGTTTTAAAATCTATGTAGTTTTATGTGAAAGAACCACAGAGACAAGTAAAGCGTTTTTTTTATCCCCCAACACCCCACTACATTGTGGGGGTTTTTTTCCCTTATCCAAAGTAATTCTCTAACACTTGTCTAATAGGATTTGCTCTGGTCACTTTTAATTGTATTCCTGCTCACATGAGGCACTTCAACTGCTTATCGCGCGCTCCACTACAAAGGTTTGTCAAAGCTTTTAGACCATTCAATCTAATACAACTTAGTACTGAGGCTTTGTAATGAGACTTTCATTGATGTACGCATGAGCATAACAAGACCTTAGAAAGAGCAATGCAGCATAAAGATTAACATTATGTCACATCCATCTAAAATATAACGAGAAGAGAAAAAGAATAAGCTTCAAAAGAAAAAAAAAAATGGTTAAAAAACTAACCTTGCATTCAATAAAGCTAAATTTATGTTGATTGGTAATTGTACTAAAAATATTGATGTAAACTTTCAAATTGATGGGCCTCCAATTCAAAATGTTAATGAAATTAAGCTTCTCATAGACAATACAGATAATAAGCTAAACTGGAAAGTTCACGTGAAGCATATGCAATCAAACTTTCAAGAAGCATTTTAATCGTCAATAAAGCAAACCATGATGTGGATCATGAATCCCTTCATGTTCTGAACTGCATATTCATTTTACCATATACTGTACCATTATTAAGTTACTGTTCAGGGATTTGAGGGAACACGTACAAAACATCACTGTATCCATTAATCATACAATTGTCCAGCATTAATATGCAAATTCACTAATAGTGAAATTTTAAAAATGAAAATTAATCCTTAAATTATCAAGGGGGGCATAATAGCCATAACGCTCATCC
This sequence comes from Telmatherina bonti, assembly GCF_933228915.1. NCBI lineage: Eukaryota > Metazoa > Chordata > Actinopteri > Atheriniformes > Telmatherinidae > Telmatherina > Telmatherina bonti. The sequence continues at coordinate 20,018,366 of NC_136610.1, read as the reverse complement.
TGGCAAAGCAAATTGGTTCGGCACAACCCAGCAGCTAGACCACCATTCTGCTTGTAATGATGCTGAACAGGACAAGTAAAAAAAAAAAAGTCATGTAATAAAGATCAATGTGCATTATACAGGATGTTCAGTATTGAAAAGATACCAACCCACTTTTTCTCCAGTTACAATCACTGAAATTTATTGGTTTGGGCCAATTTACACAGTTCTAATATGTTTTAGGATATTATTTTTAGGGATAATGTAAACTTAAAAACAATAAATGTATATAAAACAAAGAGAACCTTTAATGTTTCCATGTCAGGTTTTATGCTGTGAAATAGTTTAAGTGAGGACTTTAAAATGCAGAAAACAGTTTAAAATGCAGTCTAAGAAAATAATAGTTGATCAATAAAGGCATAAGGAGAAGGCTTGACTAATGTTCAGGAAATATATGATTTATGGTTGGTTATTTTTTTTGTTCGTTTCAATATTATTGTTTGTTTTCAGTATTATTGTTATTTTGTTTTGTATATTCATCATGAATTGTAAAGAAAAACTCACTGATCCAATATTAAGAATGAAGAATGGAGACAAGGTGGGATTTCATTGGTGTACTTCTACCCACTCCTTTTCGGACAAGCAAATGAAGCATAATGGACTGGTGGAACATCTTGGGATTACTTACTTGTGTAAATTCATTTTTTACATTTGTTCCAAGGTCCCTCTGTTTTGACTGAGAAGGTTTTATTTTGCTTTGTTGAAGAGTCCTAAATAAAAAATAAAAAAAGAAAGAAATGCACTAGCAAGTGGAAGACGCTTGTAAATGCAAATGTGGAGAAGCCAAGTTATTGCTGTCTATCTGTATTCTTTGTTAATCTGATGTAAGAAAAATAAATAAACATATTAATACATCTTAATCAAAACAGGTAATCTCTGCTTTATGTCTTTCATAGGTTGAAGCGCTTTAAGTGGTGTTACTCTTAGTTCGCCATTCTGTCAAGATAATTTATTTTCCTGCTTTATGAGGCCAGCAAGATGCATTGCCTCCCAGGTCATCTGAATCTGTCTGCGGGTGTTAATGACTTTATCAGGCCCTACTTCATAAACTGTCTTGGAGCCCAGTGCTGTTCACAGTGCTGGTCCTCTATACCAGAACAACGTTGGCTGCAACAGGCAATCACACAAGACACCAAAGAGCAGTTAAAGAACTACCTACAATGATCACACTTCTCAAAGTTTCCCAAATGCTATGCTTCTAAACTAATAACTAAATGAATGAATGAATGAGTGAATGATACTCTTTATTTGAACTGCTTCAAGTAACATATTCACTTTGAGCAAGTTTTCGGGATGTGAACCAGGTGACACTCATACACACAGACACATGCGCACACATGAACACAAATACAAAAAAACCCTTCTCTCTAAATAATTACTAGACTTTTCATCCACTCTAATTGCAGACCTGATCTGCAGTTTAAACAAAGAGCCATTCCATCCCGGGAACCATCAAGATATAATCATTTATTTAAAAAGAAAAGGCTCACAAAAAGATGTTATTCGTATTATCTAATTACTTCTGCCTATGCCCTTGGGGTTATTTAATTTGTTGAAAGACCATGAAAATCCCTGGATATAGTGGCTAAAATAATTAGTGTCTTTATTTGCCCAAATTCAATAAGACAGCCCATAAACAAGAGCAAGCAATATTAGACTCTCCAGACGGGCCGAGCTAGATACGAAATTAGGCAAATACTGCTTAAACGAGCGTAAATGGAACACCTCTGACAGCAGTGACAATGATTTCTCCACTGTGCCCACAATCCACCCCATAAACAAGACAACAAAGCATTAAGTTGTCATAAGGAAATGATGCCCATTGAAGGGAGTCACTTGTGAAGCAGGGAAAACCAGTTTCTGCATCAGAGCTAAATGAGACCATTAAGGCAAAAGGAGAAGAAACAAATTCATCAAAGTCAGACTAAGGAAAAGCTGCTGAGAAGCTTGGATTGTCAGAACAGTACATGAAAGAGCCAAGCAAAATCCATCAGTGACAGATTAACAAGGAAAATGAAATGTTTTAAGAAGAGTACAGTTTAGACGAGAGTTCAACTGCACCGGTATGAATCAAGGACAAGACAGTGAGTGACAAAAGATCTGTCGCCTGTCTCATGCAAAATAACGGCACGGGTACAGATGGGTTTTAAAAAGAACCATTTTTTAACGTTCTCCAAATTTAACCCGTGAAAAATTTCATTGAATTTATCAGTAAGATACACAGGATCAAGTTCAGCTGTCGAGTTGGAAAACATGGTTTGTGCAAAATAACAGCAGCACCGTCTACACTGTGGCCTGGCAATGGAAGCTGGTTTCATCATTTACATAAAATAAAATCATCAAAGTTTGTTTATATTTTAATAAGAGTAGAATTTAAATCAATTTCCAGAAAAGAAGAGATCCATTTATATTATTTTAGCATTCATATTCTGCCCTCCATCAATGGAAGCCTAAAACCAAAATTCTAATATCTGCAACAACGTGCACTTACAGAGACTGTGAGTTTAAAATCACAGTGAAGGGGTTGTAAGGTCAGCCCAAACCTTGTCAGGGAACATCAAACACTGCCCTGCTCTTAAGCATCCATAAATCGCTTTCCTTTCAAATGCCAGCTATTGCACATTCAACTATTTCTACCCGTCACTTATTCTAATGCACCCACACACGTGTCCATGGCAACCCTGAAACCACATGGCAAGCCCACCCACCACCCATGAAAAATCCCAATTTAACCCCTGCCTACAACCATCCTCTTAACATCCATCATATCAAGCAGATGTGGTATCAGAGAGACAGAAAAAAAAATGTTTTATCTCAAAAATCCATTTGTAGCCTAAATTAATTCTTTGGTTTCAAAAAGCAGCACCAGATCAATAAAAACCAGGCGCTACTTGAAGTAAGTCAAAGATAACACGAAGATGAGATAGAATATCAAGCTTTGCTTTATCTGTAAAAGCCATTCCAAAAAGCAAATGCAAGTGCTATTCCTTTGGAATTCCACTGACATGATCCATGTTTTCTAATAAAGGTGACTCCCCGTCCCCGGTCTGGCTGGATGCCCCAGAATGATGTCATGGAAATGTTTATTGAACCTAGAGAAAAGATGGCACGGGGCCCATTGTTCACAAAGGGAAACAAAAGCCAACAGAAAGTAACAATGCAACGGAAAAACAACACACACCGCTCCCTCCTCTTCTGAGAAATCTAAAATTCAGAGGGGCAGAAAATCTCCAGCCAAATTTGGAGCTGCTTTGCTTACTCCTCTGTGTCCATTTCCTCCAAAGTTCAAATGACCGCCGCAGCGTGTCTCTGACCAGCATATTAAAAAAGCCTCATTTAATGCTTGTATTGCTCCAGGGAATAATAAATTCGCTTGATAATGAAGTTAAGCTTTGTAGAATGGAATGTCCCAGTATCTTGCCGCCACCACCCCCCCCCCCTTCCTCCCTCTCTATACTTCTTCACTTATTCGACCAGCTGAAATCCTTTTGTGTCTGTGTGCACTGAGCACATACTGATCTCAGCGTGGCACGAACTGCATTCCTAGGGCTTTCTTTAGCTCTGTGCAAAAAAACTAATAAATCTAAAATGCCTCCTCTCCCCATGCTGGGGATTAGGCCTCGACAGAAGCCATGGTTTTACATGGGGAGAGGATAATACCATAGAAATGGAACCCTGCTTCTGCCACATTGTGACAGACTAGAAGAAGAAGGGGAAAAAAAAAACAACAAAAAAAAAAACCGCTGAAAGGCCAATATAGCCTACGACAACTCTTTAGGTCAAAGCTAGAAACAGAAACTGAGAGGAAAATGGGTGTGAGGGACTTTCGTTCACTTAACCTGTTCTTGGCATGATCTGTTATTACGATGGGCTGATAAAGCAGCATATCAGCGCTTTCCCCAGGCTGAGCCTACCATAAAACCATACAGCACAAGCAGGGAGACTTAAATGTGAAAAGATGTCTCTGCCAAGACATGCAATACTTACGTGTGTAATGATGTATGTTTACAAATACTACAAAGTCTATCTTATTACATGGGGAACTCAGCAGGAAGCTGTGAAACAGATCTGCATGTTCACCACCAGATAAAACAAGGAGGAGCTACATTTTCAGCCTAAGGGTCAAATGTCATCAAGCCACAAGTTCAGCAGAAGCGTCTTGCAATTTAAATACACAAGTATCTCATTTTTATCTCAATGCCATGCTTCTAAGCCCTCATAATACCCAGAATACTTTGCTACAGAATTATTCCCATAACACAAAAATACTGTATTCCTACTTCTCTGTCCTTGTGACAGGCGAACTGCTGTATATAAAGTAAGAAAAAAAAAAACCACATACAAGTAAGCACATCACTTGCACCTCACAGCAGCAACATACCAACAACTGAATACATTTTTCAGAGCCAAAGACCACCTCCAGACAAACTGGTAGGTAACATACTCCCTCTGAGCCTGAGCCAAGTTTCTTCTAAACAGGCATGTGGGAGTCAACACAGCTCTGCCCACACAGCAGTGTGTTTACATAGCAGTGCACTGTCTCAGTGGGGAATGCATTATGGTTCAAGCACAAGCATATACATTATTAATTAGTGTGTTTAAGTACAGCTGAAATATCCTGCTTGGGAAATATATTGTGATAAGATTTTCTTTTACGTTATTGTTTGTCTCCATTCTTTTTAAAAAAAAAAAAAAAAAAGAAAGAAAAAAAAAGCACATTTTCAAGTGATCAAACAACATCTTTTAGTGTTTCGTACAGACATGGATAAGGGTGTCAGTACAAGAAATATACTGAGACATGGACTTGCAAAACAGATAAAACTTCTTTTTTTTTTTTTTTTTTACAGCACAGAAACAGAAGACCTTAACCCTCCGCCTTCTCCAGCATGTGTTGCTTAAAGTTGTAAGGAAGCTTGGGTAGAAAGGTGAAATGGTTACTTCCCTCCCCACTTCTTTGGTGCGATGTCTGGCTGCTCACCACGCCACACTAACACAGAACGTTTCAGAGCTCTTCTCTCTTTAAACACTGAAGATCGGTCTCTCCGCTCAGTACCACTTACCAACTTCAAGGTGATGCAAACGCCAAGGCGTTAACTCTACAAAGTACATAAGTTTCAGACAGAGACGCATGCTCTCGATAGAGAGCTGGGAAGAAAGTGTTAGTGGAGGAGGGGAGAGGTGACAGGCATGTGAGGAACACCTTCTGAAGTGTCAAAAGATGGGCTCAGCTGATGAAAGAGGATAGGAAAGAGGAAGGGAGGAGAGGAGGGAGGGGGAGAGCAAGAGACAGAACGAGCTGATGTCACATCTGAGGCAGTGGAGAGACTTTCAAGTCAGGAGCATCGGCTCTGTGTTCCACGCAGAAGCCTCTCTTGTTGAATATTAAGGTTTATGCATGTGCACATTTGTGTATGTGTGTGTGCGATAAAAAAAATAAAAAATAAAAAGTATGTGATAAGTATATGCACAGTGTGTAACAGTTGTTTTGCTTATGTGTACTGAAAAAGAGAGATGATGAAGGGGTGGAAAGCAGAGGTCTGCTGCTCATGTGTGCAAGTGTGTAGCGTCACATGACTTGTTCTGAGTGTGTGCGAGCTGTTATGAAAAGCAATGAAAAATTTGCAACTTTGCACCAAGGGCATTAATTAATTTACTCCGGTCCTACTCATCTCTAGCTGAGAGGAAAAGGGGAGAGTAATGATTAACAGTAATATACACATAAGACCACCTCCTCTCAAACCTGAAAAAATTGATTTGTTTGCCTGGAGTTGCATAGAAAATTGCTGCAGAACAATCGATCCCTCTTAAGTTTTGCGAATCCAGCTGGGTAGCTCAACTTGGAGGAGACTAAACAAGGGCTTCCATGTGGACACAAGGGAGACCAGGGGAAGACAAGAGCTGTCAATAGTGCTTCGTTTTCCATCAACTCTGTTCCTTAATCACCCTGGTCTTAATGCGCCTTTCTATCCAACTGGCCCACTCTCATTCCAATATATCCAGTGTGAGCTGGTCCTAAACAAACATCTACCTGTGTCTTGCTCACTCCGTCACAGAAAGCTGCCCTCATCCATCTAAGCCAGTAGCAAAGGTCTTCATTACAGTGTGGCAAGAGAGGTGAAGAAAGTTTGTCTTTATTGACGGTGTCTCCATTGTCTTTTTTTGCCTTGAAAACTCCTCTCAGTAATTACCTCCTCTGCCCCTTTACTTCACAGATAGGTTACCAATGGTTTAAGTCTTTACAAAGACAATATATACACTTGGTGTGGGTGGGCAATCTCACTGGTTTCTAAAGAGACAACAATAATATGCACAGGTATTATCACAGAAATATTGGAGACAAGGTTGTAAATTATATAAAAGTAGTGCACCCTCTGAGTTGTTTCATTTAAAAGGAGTTTCCTTCATAAAAGAATATACTAGATTTCAGGGGAATGGTACATAAAAGCAAAGGCTGAATACAATAAACAGCATTTATTAAGACCTGGAAGATGTAGAAGATAAATAGCACAATAAAAGCCGAACTGGGTTCGAGTCGCAGAAGAATACAGGCACACCTGAGAACTGTTTAACACGACTGTGGCAGAAACCTCGTTGTCACTGAGTTAATTAGCAGTACCCCCAGTCAGCATCTCAGGGTGTGTGAGGGAGGACTTAAGGGAGAGCATACTGTCTTTGTGCCAATTGAAGTAAATGGTTGGCCTCCCTGATGAGCTCCCATCAGCCCTCAGAGCTTCCTGCCGTCACGTCCCACTTAATGATAATTATTTAGAAGGCAAGCACTCTGAAAATTTCATTATTTAGATTTGAAGGTTGACTTACTAAGCCTACCAGAAATGTAGCAACTGCTGCGAGCTAGTTCAGGCAGACAGCTCGAGTTGCTGTGCTGCTGTTCATGTGATCTGCTTCACATGTTACAAGCTACATATCAATATATATCAATTTTCTTTATGTTGTCTGCCACCACTGCTGCCACCTTTAAACACTACACACTGCTTCTCTCTCTCTCTCTCTCTCTCTCTCTCTCTCTCTCTCTCTCTCTCTCTCTCTCTCTCTCTCTCTCTCTCTCTCTCTCTCTCTCTCTCTCTCTCTCTCTCTCTCTCTCTCTCTCTCTCTCTCTCTCTCTCTCTCTCTCTCTCCAAAGCAAAGATCATTTTCGGTCTTCACACTGCATGGATATTAAATTGAGCAAAACATATATGCACAAAGACAGATGGGATCGAAGACTTGTCCCCAAACTTCAATCATATTTTTAATAAAGGTTTTACAAACATTAACGCGTGACACTGTGTTCTGACTCACATTACAATTAACTACTAAGTTCTGCAAAGTCCACAGCATGATATGATGTTTAACACTAGCTGCACTCCCACGGCAATTGTTTGCAAAATAAAATCAATAATTTGAAAATTTCAACAAACTAAAATACCACTTTTCAAGTGTTTCCATTTCATGGTGTTGAGTGCAAAAGCTGTGATTGCAGCTTTTGCCAGGTTACCATGTAGCGTTGTTTTAGTTTTCCACTGGCAACAGAGGACTTTGCCATGGCTTTCAATGACCTCCTCCCTCGTTTACCTTTTTAATTTATTGTAAAACTGCTTTTCGCTGTTGTTTGCTATAAAAAATTTTTATCTTTAATCACTTTGTGAAAAGATTTCCGTCTCTTCCTCCGTCCATCTATGCTGCACCAACTTCATCTGAAATGAGCCGGTGAGGTGACTCCAATACGTCACATCCAGAGACACATAAATGCTGAAAAAATGTTTCTATTACACTTTTGCTATATACTTCTATATAGAAAAATAAGAATAACCACTTTTCATGAGAGCGTAAAAACCTTTGAGCAATATTTGAGAGGTCTTTCAAGATGTATATGGTATTACCAGTTTATTTACTACAATATTTAGGCTTTTGTGCAAATGCACAGTAATGGAAACACAGCTACTTTGATCATCTACAGCAAAAGGTTTCCAAATTTTTAAAGCAAAAAAATACATAAATATTGAAATTGCTGCTTTATACATAATCCTACATACAACACCCCTGAAGGATATCAGATGCCAGAAGAAATAAAGTCATGTGACATATAACTGATGTGTAACAATGCAGGACAGCGGGGAACTAAAACTTATCGATGGTCCTTTGGTTGGTTTTACCGTTTATTAGATCTAGGAACTGAAGCTGAACATCTCTGACTTCTACCCCTGAACTGTGTGCACCTAAATTCAGCAGTTATGCAAATGTTACAGCAGCTCCTCCCAGGCTCTCCTACATCTAAAGGAGGGATTAGCGCTGTCAATGATTCCAAGGTCACTCTCCAAATTTCTCTCCTTAATCTGATATTTCTGTCTACATTCATCAAGTTCAACATAACGTTTACAGTTTGCATCTTTTCCAACATAAGAAACCTGAAAACCACAAAATGGGCAAATATGATCCAACTCATTATCACATAGATAATAACAGCAGCAAATGGCAATCTGGGAAGGGAATATAAAATATGTCACTTTGTTAACAGTAAATCTGTTCTTGTTAAGGTATGAGATTCTTAAAATAACTGTTATAAACCTATAGAGTTTATAAATGTACTTCATATGGATTTTCAAGCTGCTTTAGCAACTCAAGGCTTGCAAACACTTCATGCAGTATTTGCAGAAATCTTGATTTTGTCATTGAATAGTTTCTATGTAATTCACACTGTCAAAACCATCATTTACCATCAAACTGTGACACTCTGCAATGAAGTTAAATAGCGGATGCTGTCTGACATTGAATGACATGTACAACTAAAAGCTGCCAAAAAGCTAAAATCTGCCTCTCACTCATGCCTGTGTCACCTATAAACAAGGAAATCTTACTGAAACACAGGGGAGAAAAAAAAACTCCCCAAATTCTTAAAATGTTTATACTGAGAAGTTAATCTAGAACAAATTGTCCAACAAATGTTAAAGTAAAAAGAAAAAAAAAAAAAAAAGAAAAAAAAGAAATCAACAAAACTTTAATTTTTGCTTCTTTTTTTTTTTTTTTTTTTTTTTTACAGGGAACTGATGTCTGTGTTAAGTAATAATAAATCCAAAGTGTTTATGCTAAAATCCCTTTCTTATTCAGAGGAACTCATTCCAGAGAGAATACATTGGTGCCAAGAAATTTCTCTGTAATGAAGCATGATCTTGAGGGTGCATTTACATCAGCCTTTTTGATTCAAATCCTGGAATTCTTGCGTGGAAAATCAGCTTCATTTGGGAAAATATTAATGATCAAATACAGGAAGTAAAAGGAAAAACAAAAAAAAGTCAGTGCCTGCATTTGGCAGAGTATTGCATTGTGGGTAAATGTGGGACATTTTAAACAAACGCTACCACAAAAAACACAAATGCGTCATGGTCAAACATGGAGCAATAAAGCACAAGCATAAATAAATATATGGTCAGAGGAAAATATGTCACAGCTGCAGAAATCCTTTTTTTACAAAGTAAAAACTCAAAGCCTGATTTATTATTCCCTATTAATTATTCTGCATGTTAGTATGGCTGTTTGATAAATGCGAAAGTGGTATGACAGAGTTAGAGGATGGAGGAGTGGTAAGAAACAAAATGAGGGTGAAGAGCAAAAGGAGAAAAGACTACAAAGCGCCTGAGGAATTGCAGCACAGAGAGACTTCTATTTATAGATGCAGGTCTAAAACAGAAGAATGACAGGTATCTCCGCTATACCTGTAGCATCAGTGCACTCTGTAGCACAAACATACCCAAATGTCTGCATTCTGATACACTTTTTCAACAAAATTCCCTCCCACATTCATTGATGCTCAGTTTGCTTGTTCTCCACTATAAACACTTCATCACTAATGCTCTTCCAGAAAGTATCGTGTTTATAAAATCAGATTAAGATGAACATCTCAAACAGATTGGGAGTGACTTTTCTGAAAACAACAAAACTGATTTGATTCATGAATAATTGAAAATTCAGACCTAACAACGCCTTTCATTCTCAGGTATATTGTTAAGGGGCTGAGTTCCTAACAGAAAAAAAAAAAACCTTACTATGTTGCTGATTTAGAAGTATCTGTATTTTCAGCAGTCGTTACCTTTCATGTTTGCACATTATTCTGCTGACAGTGATGTGACTCAGACCCTCCATGCAGCCATCTAAACGAGCTCACAGATACATGACTTTCATTAAAATAGTGCAGAGGCAGAGTGACTGAACCAGTGTATCCGTGTTTTTACTGAAGTATCAAAAAGGAAAAAAAGGCAAGCACAGTGGATATTAAATGGTGCCTTCATGTATATTAGTCATAAGAAAAATGAGAACGTTTAAGAGAAAATATATGAGGAAGGAAGGAAATTTAAAGTTTTGATCAACAAATCTGTATTTATTTCACTGACCTCTCAACTATCAAAGTTTTACTTTAAAGATTCTGGTTAATTTGTGCCAATTTGGTCAAATTGTTCAACTGTAACAAAAATAAATAAACTGGAATGAAAATCTCAATTATTATCACAGCATGCTTATAATTGCTGGAACTGCTAACAAGTAATCCAACTATTTTATGAGCTGCTGTAAGTCCCTTGTTTAATCTTTATATAATGTCATCTTAAAGGTCATCATGTTTTATTAGTTTATTTTTATTGTTTTTATCCCGCTTTGTATATTTAAATGTAAAATGTCACTATCCAACAAATATACTGGAAAAAAATAGAAATATTTCCAGTTTAAATGTATTGACCATACAAAGCAGCATAAGTATATAGTCAATTCAACAGCATGTACATCAATGCTTCTTAAAAGCATGAAAAATGACACTATTTTATCATGTATTTGTAGTGTCTTTTGCTCTTTAATCGTTTTCATTTCACAGCTTTCAGGAGCCAAAACAAAAGCAGCTTAAGTATTGTTATCTCGTAATCATCTTCCATTGTATGAAAATCTATTGACGGCTGTCTTTCACAAGTACAAAGTCAAGTTAAGTAGATATAAACTCAGAAACAAAACAAGATTTTGATTTGATGAAGTGGAGTGTGTCCAATTCAGCAACAATACAGGTGTTACAGAATTCAAAGGATTTGGAGAAGGAGAATCAGCTCAGAAGAACAAAAACAATAGAAAGCATGATGACTTTTCCCAGTTTGGTACCTTTAACAGTGCTGAAAAATATGAAGACAACTTTTCAAAAGCATCTTCGTCCAATACAATATTCAATGAAGACGATTTCTTCTGTGGACTAAGGGCTTCAGTAAAGGCCATGCAACTGTCTCTAGATGAAATCATCACACAATACCCTCAAGATTCAGTTCAGTGACTGTAATCTAGCTACTGGGATTACAAGAAAAGGGACTATGTTACTTTAGATACGTGTACAAATGCAACTTAATGTGAGACTTCCGGTGAGGCTGGAGTGTGTTAAGAGGCTTAGTAGCAGAGGAGGGTCTACCTAACTGGGCTTTACTTGCTACCCCTGGGCCTATCACATGCACGCCTCATCCTCCAGCAGTCGGGCCGGTCCAGCCAGAGAGGGTACGACATCTCAATTAATACTAGATGCATATACTGTACACAAACATATTCCTGTTAAAATCTAAAAGAAAACAAAACATTAGTGTTAGTGTTAATATCATCTTATTAAAACTAAGTAAGAGAAATATCCACAGACTGCTGTTTATTTTGGTGACGTATAAAAAGCCAAGGACAGGGTACAATTTCATACAGAGTGAGAAAAGCCTTAGTCTCAGCCGCAGTTCTGTTTTTGAATGCTGTTCAATCTTCCAAATGAATAATTCTGTGAGTTCCAATAAGCAACAGTGCAGGGTGTTTATGCAGCCATTACCAAGTAATAATATACCCCAAAGAAGCCCACGTTTGAATTAATAACCATTGACTTTTTAAGTCAATTTATTTTGCATTGAAACTTTATTTTCTCATTCATTAATGGAAAGCAGAAAAAGAGCAGTATAGCTCAGCATAGATGTTTATAATGTGTAGTGCTGCAACAATTTATTATTGTGCTAACTTTGCTTTGCAGCACCATGATGACCAGCACATCTTCTGTTTCTTTGGAAACTTGTCTGGTTTTCATGTGTAAATGAAGCCTGAGGCTATTCCGTCGTGTATCAATCAGTGTGACTGAGATTTGAAGATGCATGAAACCAAACTGATGGGCTGGGGAGCTCTCTTTGTGTGTATATGTGTGCTTGTGTTGCGCCGTTGTGAGTGAGCAAAGCATCATATGCGTTCACAGAGGTGGTTATGGTGGAAAAGGATGTCATCAGTTTCTCCCCAAATCACGGGGTCAGCATGACTGCTATACAATTCTCTCCCCTTGTTACCACGCATGAAGCTTCTGTCAACAGACTTGGACCATCTGTCTAATTATTCATCACATTCTTGTCTTTCTGTGATCCAAAACTCTGCTTCATGTTGTCAGTGAGGAGTTGCATTTATGAATAAGGTATAGACCCTGCAAGTAATTAAGTGGCATAGTTAGTTATGTAGAAGAAAAGTTTGTGAAGCACTCTGGACATAATCCCCATTAGCTTAAGTTAATAAAATGTGCTTTAAAACTTCAGATAAAGGAGGAGTTAGTGAAGGAGACATGTTCATATTCCTTAGTAAAAGGCTAATTCTCAACCTATCTCAACCAATTTTTAAACATCTTATATCTCCTATCTTTAAGTTCAAGAGTGACAAGCCAATCTTTTTGTAGGAATATTTATGTAAACATAAATGAAAGGGTCAAAAGAAACTTTCTGTTCCACATAGAACAAGACCTACGGAGACTACGTGGACACGACGATCGTCTGTAGAGAGGATTCATTTCAAGGCATTTAAAATTCCCTATGCCTGAGATAAATAAACGCATCCAGAGCCAAGCATGAAATGTTTATGCCATATTCGACTGTCAGACGAGTCACAGTGAGAGATGAAGAGAAGAAAAACGAAAGAGGAATTACAGTGATTAAACAAGTACAGGCAAAAGATTTAAGCCAACCATGCATAGCGAATAGCTCTCACACTCAAAGTGAAGGCATTGTCTTCAATCAGAAGGTAATTTATTGACTTTCATTTACAAAGTCATAAAACTAGTGATCAAGCCATTCAGCCGTAAAATGGAATAACTAGAGAAGGGTTTTGTGAACAAAGGCAAATGGCAAGACCCCAAACAGCATTTATGTTCTCATCATATCCCATTAGATTAGTTGAAAATGTACTTTAGGTTAAGGAGGTCATCTCAAACACAGCCAGGGTCATGTGTAAGGCACATTTTCATTTCACTGTATAAACTGTCAACCTTCTCATTCCACAATTTTGTGTCCAGACGTGACAAAACAATGCAGCAAATGTCTAAAATTGACAGGAGGATCAACACTGGATTCTGTCCCGTGCTACATACAGATAGCTGGCAGTCGATCAATAGCTTCTGCAATTTGCTTTTTAAGTTTACTCAGTAAATGAACCTATCAAGTAACCCTTGTTGCAGCATTTGCACCTAGATGCCATAAAGAACTAATAGATAATGCTTACTTAGCGAAATTCGCCAAAATATTGCGAAGTTCGCAGAAAAATATTGGGTCGGCGATGGGCAGAAGACTGAGCTCTGTTTATTCCCACAGTAATTTCTCTGTCAATCGGAGAAGGCACAAAGACTTGTCCATCAGAGACAACAAAGTATTCTAATTGCCTGCTTCCCCTCTCGAGTCCTATATAGTACAATGTTAATAACAAACTGATGAGATATTCATTAAGGTTCCAAATAAAAACAGTCTCTCTTTGATAAGGGGTGAGTACATTATAATTAAAGTGATGCCTCACAATTTTCACGAGCCCATTGAGTCTGAAAACTTCCAAAGACTGAGCAACTAAGAAGAAAGCTAAAGAGCTAGATCTTTTACTGTGCATTTGAGTCTAAGGTATAAAACCGATTATTACCACAGGTGTTCAGGCAGCGGCTAAAAGAGACCTCCGAGTTCTTCAGGCAATTTGCTGACAACAGTGATACCTTGTGGCAGGTTTACTCTACAGTCTGCTGGACCTGGTCCAGTCAGAATTAGTTACACTGCTGACCACTGAGGGAAAGGGGCAGGCTGGAGATTGTAATTGGGCATTTCACTTCTCCCTGTCGTGAACCATCTTTCCATCACTTTACCTGAGTGCTCCTTTATTTCTCTTCCTTCTTGTTTCTACCCAATTCTGCTTTGAACCTTCCACCTTTTTCTCTAACCATCCATTTTTCTCAACTCCATTCTCCCACATCGTCACACTTTGAAAAATCTCTCAGTGGCTTCACACAGAAGGCCAAGAACAGCAGTTAGAGGAAATGAAGGAATGAGACACTCTCTATGTATGTTGGAGCTTTTTCAGCTTTCAGCATTGAACCGGCATAGACCCTTCTGCTCACAAAGATGTATTTAAGGTCAATAACAAAATGAGATCAGGATTTAAATGTTGCAGTTCTTCTCCTGTATCATCAGTAACATATTGACAAAAAAGACAAACCAGAAAGACATTCATTCACTATGAAATAAAGACACATGCATGGACAACATGAAAACCTTGTGTGTAACACGATATAAATGGCAGCACTCAACATCACCAGTGACTGAATACTGATTTGTATTTCTATGACAGATTTTATTTTGAATCTAAGGGTACACAAAAGCAAAAATCCTTGCTTCAAAAACGCACCTTTCACAGACAAGGTAACTGGTTGCACAAACTAATGGCCTTCGTACTATAAAACTCAAACATGATATGAGGCAAACAGGAACATGTAGCCTTGTCCACCTCCACTTGTAAATGATGGCCATTTGTCCAACAATGCCAGGGTCCCTCCATTAACTGAAAGGAAACTGTGTACACGAAGCATGAGCCCACTGGCAAACACTACAAATGGAACTAATGTCCACAAATTGCCCTCTTTGCAACAACCATGTAACACTCTTTGAGTCATTTATGCATCATATTAACAAGTTTTAACAGCTAGTGGAAACGGCTGCAATACTTTTAACTGTCAGCCGAACACATGGATGGATGAAGCTATTGTCATTTGACCTCAGGAAAAGGGGGGAGGCAATCAGGTCACACTAATGTGGACCAATAATCTCACCCAGAGTCATTAGGATGATCAATGCCATTCTAATGAGATAACATCTGGAACAAAGGACCCTAATAGCAGACAGCTGCTGGGCAAAGTGAGGTAATTAGGAGAACATTCAGTGATGCTAACTAATGCTGAAGCCATTGTGCCCAGGTTCGGGACCCCATTCTGTTAAACATCCAAAAAGACAACATGTTGAATATTTCACACCTCTAATAAATAATAATGATGCTGTAATATCAGTGCTAATGCAGGAGAAAGAAGAAGCGGGGAACAGAAGGCAGAAATACTTCAAATCTCAGTTTAACATGAACGCTTATCGAGCAGCGCTAAATTGGTCAATTACAGAGAAAATCTGTTTTGAGGTAACCTTTCTGCTTATTAAATAAGCTATAAATCAATCTTTAGAGCCGAATGAGTATCTAGCTTTTAATGAGTGAGCGTGTCTGTTCTGTGTTACCCCAGTTTGTGTATGTTAGCGCATATAGGAGCACACTATGCATATGTAAAGGTTCATCACTACTTGCAAACGTACAACCTGAAGCGGCACAATGGTGATTCAATTGAGTCTGTGTAAGTGGCTCTATTAAGGGACAAAAATGTGAAAAGAAATAAACAAAAAGATCTACCTCTAGACACTGTCTGAGCACAGAAGCTGGATCCAATTAGTTCTACGCAAAGTAAAGAATATAACTGAGAGCGGTGTCAAAAAGAAACTTCTTAATAGCCTCTATAAAAGTGTCTGAACAAGTCTTTGGAGATCATGAGTAAATATAATTACTATGTACAAAGAAACGGTTTGGTCTAACATGGGTTTAAATGATACTCTACTGTTAGACCCCGAGGCATTAATTATAGATAATAATAATAAAGGAAAAGGGTGAAGGATGAAAAACTTCAATAAATCCAAAAAAGCCCAGGATACGTCTACATCAACACCACTGTCTTTTAATATTAATTTAATAAACTTACATATAATTAATAGTTGAAATCTGGATATGGTCTCACGCATTATCATTTGCTCTCATTAAAAACTGAAACAGCATCATTTATTAAAGGAAATATTCCCTTTTACAGGGCAAAACCTATTACAAATTTAAAAAAAAAAAAAAAAAAAAAAAGCATATATATCAAAAAGTATTTATAAAACATTTTAGACCAAAAATAAAACTAGTAACTCTAACTCTATTTCTCATTTAAAAAATACACAGACGTCTACAGTAATATGTAACCACAAAGGTTGTTCATGTAGA
The DNA here is from genome assembly GCF_933228915.1 of Telmatherina bonti. Lineage (NCBI taxonomy): Eukaryota > Metazoa > Chordata > Actinopteri > Atheriniformes > Telmatherinidae > Telmatherina > Telmatherina bonti. The sequence goes on along the minus strand of NC_136610.1, from coordinate 20,001,983 downwards.
CACAACATACATTCATTGCATAGTGTGTATGGGGCAGATACTGTATACACCAGCAGACTACATTAGTATACACCAGCAGACTACATTAGTATGGGTGGTTAGGGAAATGAGAAGAAACATATCAGGGTTTGAGTGCAGTGCAGTCGACACTGCAACAGCACTTTTCCTCAGAGAGTACAACAGTAGCGGTGAAACAGCTCCCAACTAACAGTAATTGGTTTTAAAATAATAGAATTCATTACAGTTATGGCGCTTGTTCAGAAATGCAAACAGGGGAAGAAAAAACATTCACTAGAGACTTGGGCTGAACTGCTTCACTAAAAACCATGGGGAGATGAAAGGCATAATTCAAATGACAATTTTAGAACCTTTAGTTCATTTATATCAGAAGCTCAGTAGATGTTTCCGGGATAATAACATCCAAAATTTTTTTTCCTTCTTCTTTTGTTCTAGTTGAAGTGCTTGGAAAGAACTTTCCCCCCTCCCTTCCACCCTCCCTCTCAGTTTCATTCTTTTGTGGTGGCAAATTCCTCCTCCTCACACAAGACATGAGAAGAGACGCACAAACAACCTAGCAACCAACACCCATCGGCAGCAGAGACAGCCAACTGAAAGCTAACATGGGAAATCTTGACAGGAGTGAAAAAAAGAACACCTCACACATGACACTAAATTTGCTGCATGTCTTATTAAATGACGGCGTAATTGTACACATCAGGGGTCTGTGTTGTAAGGTCTTGTGTGTGTTATCACATCCAGATGTAGACTGCATGTGTGTGTGTGTGTGATTTAAGGACAGCTCCTCAGGTGTGAAGACATTTACCGAATCAGCATTAAAAACGATCGTTTCTCAGGGCCACTCAGGACATAAAAAGACAGGTCAACCATTCTCAGCATGATTGGATGTCACCTCTCATGCTGCGTCCACAGCCAACATCAAGGACATCACCATTAGGGACACTATACATCTGCCATCAAATCAGCCTCAGGCCAATATCAAGTAATTGGCCCCATTCTAACAAAGTGCCTGATACAGTCTGACTACAAATTGATGGAGCTGAAAACCTTTCCAAAATATGTGAAAATAACAGCAGGGATAAATGTTATTGCTATTATTTACTTTATTTTTCACATATTTATGTGGCGAAGTACGACACCACCATATGGCTTTGCATTAAACATTGATGCAGGACGCCAGTGACAGCACCTGACGCGAATGACAAGGTGGAAGGAGTTGAAATAAAAGAGCACAGCATGTGTTGAGGGGCAAAGATCTTCTCTTAGCTATTCTCATTCACCGACGTTCAAGCTAAACAGCAACCTGGGCCATAAGTGAGAACCATGTCAAACCAATACTACGTGCCACAGCTGTTAAAACACGAAGTGGTGTCTGATAAAGAACTCAGAGCGCCTATCGGAAAATAAGACTCACATGGATAGGTGAGCTGAGAAGAATGATGGGCTTTGACGTTATTTTTCTGAGGGGAAAGAAATTTAAGAAAGTGAGGCTTTGACATGGTGTCAATGCATAAAAGGGCTGTGTACAAAAACAACCAGGGGGGAAACAATGATAGGAATAGTAGGTTTTGTAAATTTAACTGACATGTTGTCAGAAAGGGATAGCATCTGTTCATCAGTGTGAGCCAATTCCCATAAATAATTTGACTGTCAACACAGCAGGTTTGACTATAAACTGTTAAAGTAGCACAAGAATCCTTACAGGCTCACATTGTCGGATTGAAGGCCATTTTTCCACCTTCATAAAAAGGATATATATTAATGAATCCGGTCTCTCTTCCACTTCTTTCTACACCAAGGTGAAAGTACTGGTCATGGAAGACAACTAATCCGACTGCTGCTTAGCCGTTTCACACTTGTTCTTCCCTTTAAACATCAGCTGTCTAACAAATGGCATTAGTGGCACACATTGTGGTGAGTTGCACTGGCTGTGAGAAACCCATTAGGTCAATTCCATAGAAACAATGTGGTTTCTCAAGACTATGTAGTTCACCAGAGTAATGGCTGATTCAATAGCCATCCACTGCCACCAAGTGCCGGCCTTCAGTACTACAGTTATGACCAAAGAGAACTGCATTATAGATTCCATCTAAACGGAGACCTTGATCAAAAGCTATCAGTTTTTGTACTTACTTGAGAACCAGTTCAATCAGAGCTGTTGTGAGACACCATCTCAATATTATTACTTTACTCTCACACAGAGAAACCTTGGCAGAGCACAAATGACAATAGGCACAGAATAGACCATGTAATTTGCAAAAAGCTGCTACCACTTTGGCAGCGTAAGATATACAGACAGCAGCCAGCATGTATGGAGAGAAGACAGAGCCAACCTACTCTGGATAAGACCTTTATGCGCTGGCACAAATTAACTATACTTTACTAAAAGAGCTCGAAGTAAGTAAGTCATAGAAAGCTTTGTCTTAATATCTGACACATGAGTCTGTATGCCTTCATTTAGTCTTCCTTTCATTTTCTCAGTAAGGGAAGAAATGCAAACCATTTATCATCACATGGTGCTTGTTAACAGCTAATAAGTGCCTGAGCCTAAAAGATGCCATTTTAAAACTTTGGCCAATCTCTTGCAAGCACAAATGGAAAAGAAAAACTACAAGCCAGACAATAACACAGCAAGAGATCTGGCCTTGATCATGCCACCAATCTTTACAGTACAGAACTGTCTGGGGAATCAGAGGGAGCGCGGCTGCTGATGAGGCGATTATGTGGCTTTACTCTTGTGTATCCGAGTATGACAGGGCCATAAAACCACTGCAGCTGATAGGCAAAGACTATACCTTGTTAGCACTCTGTTGTGCAGAGTGGACTAGTTAGCTGAGTTGTAAAGGGGCTTCCACAGGTCTTGGTGGGTTTACGGGAATGGTGTCGGGTTTTAGAAACATGCCATCAATGTGAATCATTTCAAAATTTACAATATTTTTTTCTTGATCATGGGTCAATGTGAACAGCTCCCCACCTTTCCTTTCATTCTTCTATTCTGTTATGTAAGAACACTGACAAAAAGGCGGGTTTACACTCTCCTGACATGGTATACGAGTCAAGGTTTAGTCTGCATTTGAAATGCACTAAATCAGAGAGCTCAATTAGGTTAAGAAATGAAAGACATTGTACTCACATCACCCAATGCAAGCAGTCTCTATGCAAAAACCTGACTGACTGAGGCAGAGGCCACATATCATTAAGATCGCAACTAGAAAAAACAGGCAACACCATCAACCAGAGCAAATAACTTACTAAATATACACAGATGTAGAGGATATCAAAAAGCTTAAGAAGCAAATAAAGAAATCGGGAGTGACTGGAGGAGCAAGCAACCATAAAACATGGGGATACACAGAATTTCACAGCTGTGTGAACAGTTAAAGCAGATGTGATGGGATGTGATGGTGGATGCATACAGAGAGAAGGGTTGTAAAAATATGCTATAAAGTTTATGGAGCCTAATGCGGCCCTGCAGGAGCCTCCTGCCGAGCTGAGCATGCCGACAGTGCTGTTGAGTGTGTGACAGAGCTATGGGGGAGAGATGTACAACAGAGCATAGCTGCTATACAAGAGCTCCATCACTTGTATGGGGATGTGCACAGAGTGCATAAAATTCACAGAAATGCAATCAGCGGTGGTAAGAATCCTTTCCCATTTCCAAAATAGTTAATGTCTAGCTTTCCTATGCTATATCTAAATCCAAGCTGTAACATCCAAGGCTACTGAAATTGCCAACAGAAAACAGCTGCTTACCGCACACACACATTCATTTGCACACACCAGCACAAATACAAAGACTATAAAGCAGTGCCATAGCCACTGTTCCATCCAATATCAGCATACTGTGGCCACTTCAGCCTTTCATGTCCCCTTCAAAATAACGAGACCCAGCTCTCCTCTTCTGATTGAAAAAAAAGTATTAATTCTGCCTTTGAAAAGACATACTGTATGTTGAGGGGAGAAGGAAGGCGAGATAGAAGCTTGCAGGGAAAGAAATAATATAAAACCGAAACTGTAATAAAATAAAAGAACCCAAAAGCTGACGGAAAAGTAACCTTGTTTTCTTCATACCCAGTGGGAGCTGTTGTTGAGCATGTCCCTCCCATGTGACCCACACTTTGCCACAGTGAAACTATTAACTTCTTCCAAAGTCCACGAAGGTCAATTGAACCATAAATGTCTGATGCCACTTGGCAAAAAAAGCTAAATTAAAGCTGGGGTAGGTAATGTTGGGGAGCTATAAGATTTGAAAGCGGCACCCTGTCTTGGCTCCTCCCCCTCTGGTTTTTCTACTTGTGTAATCCAAGGCTTTTTTCTCAACTCTGCCAAGGAGGTTTTGTTTTCACCGGCTTTCATCTGTTTGTGTTCAAGATAACTCAAAAACTTACGCACGGATTTTAATTAAATTTTTAAGAGTTGTTGGAAATGTGAAAAAGGAAGAAGTGATTTCATTTTGGTGGTGATCTGGATCACTGTTTGGATCCAGGAATTTTCTGAAGGCGAGTGATTTCCTAGTTTGCAGCTTTTTCAACCAACAATTTTCTCTTTTTCGGGTCTTTAGCGAGAGGAGGCAAATAAACCATGCCGGGTCGCGAAAATCCTTCCTGCATTTTCTCAGCCATGTTTGCTTTCAAAGTTTCTTCTTCATTACTTTGTATATTCATCTTTACACGCTATTTATATGCAGGGAGTGGAATTAGGTATGCGCTGCAGGAGGGGGAACAGGAGAGCCGGGAGAAGAAGCTCACGAAAAATAAGAAATGAATAACTTCATTTCGGCCCGAACATTTTGACTGGTCAGAGTTTTTACAGATTTAGAGTAAACTGTACAAAATGTATAGACAAAAATGTATAGACCACTATCAGGACCAGGAACCACTTCACCCAGAGTAAGAATAAATGTATCTGAGCAACATTACCTACCCCAGCTTAAATAAAGAAGTCATTGTTGAAACGGTAAAGTTAAATATTACATGCAAAATATGATACAAAACCACAATATACCTATTTTCAAGACTTTTATTAAGTTTTACAGTCCTCATTTGAAATTCTATTTGCTTTGTTTCAATGTTAAAAATAAAAGTGTCAGCAATACAGCCCTTTTAAGGCGAAAAACATCCACTTGACTTTAAATGTTGCTTGTTTTCCGCAGTACATGCACAAAAGCTTGTACATGGCTGAAAAACATTACACTGATGATACACAGTTCCCATTTAGCTTAAACTCATGTCTTCGGTCCTTATAAAGAACATAAATGACTAAGCAAGTGAACAAAATACGGTTCAGAAGAACATTTGTTTCCTTGAACATATCAGTTCATTTTAAAAAGCAAGTCAACAGGAAACCTACCATGTAAAACAGGCAACAAAGCAAGATGTAAAACCCTTGTAGATGATGGTTATTTCATCAAGCTTCATCAGCTCACCCTGAGCATTTTTAAATTTATGTATTCACATACAAATACCATTTTAAAAGTCTGTACAGACAAAATAATTCCAGGTAGGTCTTTAAAATGCGGAACCATCTGTGGCAGTCATTCAGGGGTCATTTCTTTTGCTTTGGGGTTTAGGAAAATGCAGCTGATGCTTTTTCTGCATGTATTCAAGCTCTGCATAATGACCAAAAGATATGCAATACTATGGCTGACATAGATGCAATATGATGGATCCATCCAGCACATTTAGGCTTTTTTTTTGTTTTGTTTTGTTTTTTAGCAGGACAAATGTCATCAATTTTCAGAAAAGAAGTTTTAGGACATGTCCAATAATATTGTATTCATAGACGCACCATTTTGTTTACTGTTTGTTTGTACTGTCATGGATAACTAGACCTGATGTTTCTCAGAATTTTGACAAAACAGTGGAAAACACTCTCTGGATAATAGGTTTAAAAAGATAATGGGCCTAGTTGATCAAACATTTGTCCGAACAAATTTGTACTTAAATCCTACTAAAAATCATTTTACAAAAATCACGAAAGCTAAAAAACAAATCCTTCGATCACTCATGATTGTCTTTGTGCCTTTGATGTTTGATCACCATCAGCATATGTGTCGTATTCTGCTGTTCTGTTCATTGAAATGCAACAATAGAAACAAAGGTTTTTGGGTTTTTTTTAAGATTTTTAAATAGCTTTTGCTAAATTACAATTATTCTATTTATTTGAGGTTAACAGTAAGATATTGCAGATCCTTTCCAAATCCTATAATTTAACATTGTTTAATTTACTAAATTAAGCTAATTTACTAAATTAACTAATAATCTAGCTAACTAATGACCTATTTTTCATTCATTTCATTCATTAAAAAACAAGTTAGTCAAAAAATACCTTTAAATGAATGGCTGCTCTTCCTGAGATCATTGGTGCAATGCCTCAACCAGAATAAAAATCACTCTGAATGTCTAATTCACCTGTGATGACTATATCCACCTGCTCAATAAGGTTTTCAGTAATTATAATTTACGTTAACAGTGGCTTTTTAGTATAACGATTCATGTTATTAACAAATCAAGGTTATGTCCTGTCCGTCTAGTTAATAACATCTATCAGACTCGCACGCAAGATGCATGAGTTGCACCACTCGCTTCACTGGTGAATCACTTCTCAAAATGATACGCTAGCGGAGTATTGCCATCTTTTTGTCATTATGTTTGTTAATTTCTTTGTCTGTCTCTGTGTTCACACAGGACCTGGATGTCTAGACCTTTTATCAGTATTTTTGGGTGTTTGCCTATATATAGTCGGGCCAACTGGTGCATTCTTTCAACTTGCAAGACAATGGTATTCACCAATCTAAGTGGAAAAACATGAACAATTGCGCTGTCTACGATAATGTTCATGAATCTGATGGAGGATTTTCATAAATAACCTCCTCAAGTACAAATACAACTCCAGAACAAAGTTAAGAGGCTTTGTAAGAAGACTGGTGAATGAGGCCCAGTTTTTCCAGTTCCAGTCAATAAATGGGAGCAACACAAGAAACTTGATGAATAAAATCCAAAAGCATAAAGCATGTTTCCCCATGTCAAGGTTCATACTGATGTAGAGATTTTCCAGTTCAGCAAGCAACTCACTTGTTTGCATCACAGAGCTGCTGCATTTCAAAATTATTCTACAAGTTTCTATTAAGGCTTTAAATATTTTAAGGTGGACAAGCAACGTGGGGTTCAATGTGACATAGGTGGTGAGACGGGTTGCACACAGATCACCAAGTAAAAAATTACAACATACAACAAAAATACTCATTAAGTGCTTCATTAATATAATTTTTTTTTTGGTTTGGTTTTTTTTATGTGATTTGCTTTATTTACTTTTATGATTAATTCCAAATAAAGCATATCTACTCAGTGTCACAAACATTTAGTTAAATCACAAATACCTCAGAGTCTGGTGATTAATGCATAAGCCTCTAATCATTTCCATGTGGCCTTTGTTTAGGTACTGTACAAAACCAGTAAACGGGCAGTCACACAATCATTGACCATTTATAAATTCTGTTAAAAGGATTATCGCAGTGTTCACAGTATTTTCCATATTAAAGACAGCTGTTGGACTCAGTCTACTCTCTAAATGAAATGTTTTTTTCTGAAAAAGAAATTTAGTTACAGCCTGAAGCATATTTTGTGAGACCACACTAATCTTAACTTTTGACCTTTTATAACCAAACAATAACCAGTACATCCGTGAGTCCGAGTCTACATTTGTGCCAGATGCAATGTGATTTCCTTCAGGCACTCCTGAGATATCATGTTTACAAGAAAGGACAAAAATAAGGTCACAGAAACTAACATGGCCAAGAGCCAAAAGAAATTCTGCTTTCTAAGAAATGTGAGAAATTGGTTAAAAAGTCAAACATTTGAAAGATTAAATCTGGATTAAACAGCTGAAGTTATGAAATGTGTGAAATCTATCAGTTTGATGTCTGTTCTCTTGCACTGAGAGGAACATGCAGTTACAGCGTTTTGTGTTGACAACGAAACATCATCAGAAATTGTACCAAACACCATCACAGACAGATTGCAGTGACAAAGGTGGTAAACAGCTTTTTTTTCTCACTTTAACTCTTCTCTAATGCAGTTTTGCTTCAGATTTTAAATGACAGGGTGGATTTAGAAAGTTATGGAAAAAAAGAGGGCATTTTACTTAAGAGTTGGACAACAGCCATAGACTGTATATAAGAAGATGGACGGAACCTCCGTTACGTCACCCAACGGTTTTTGAAGAGCTGAATTGAAACTTATTGGGCGGTTCCTACCATCACCATTTTGGCAGCGTCATGTGCGTCGTCTATCCCAGATAATACAAAAATGGGCAAAGAGGTAGAGCTGAGAGGGTGGCTGTGCGCTGGTTGTGGATGACTGACAACTAGCGATCTCTGACCTGTCTGTAGCTAAGACCTGTCCGAGCAAACCCGAAGCTAACAGAAGCGAACAACCTAACAGAGGTAAGAGGGCTAAAGCTAAATCTCGCTGTTAACCGGCTAAAAACCAGTTCTACATTCCTCCTCCTTGAAGCAGTATATCGGGTACCTGTCAATCAAAATGACACGCCCCTAAATATGCCGAATTTCAATATTAAATTACTTCTAAATGGAGGACTTATAAAAAATTCACTCTCCCCACAGTTGATATGATGGTAAACCTGACCTATTAAATTTAAAATGGTTATTTGTACCAGGCTGTAAACATGTTTATTCTGTGTGAAGTTGGCCTTTTTAACATGGAGTCTATGCGGATTTGCTCGGTTTTGGAGCCCCTTGCAGATGAGGGGGGGAGTGCAATTTTTGTCACTTCCGCCAGAGGTTGCCCCTTGACAACAGCTCATAACAGTGTTTTGTACCCATATCGCATGGAAATGACATCTTTCACAGGACCGTGCTCTTGGAGCAAATATTAAAAATTTATTTCTTTAATAAATAAATAAATCACCATCTGTTCAAGATGTACACACTCTCTCACGTGCAAACAGCTGGGACAGGTTCGAGCTTCCCTTCAACCTTGAACTGTAATAAGCGGTACAGAAAATGGATGGACAGAGTCAGATTAAGTAGGATTTCGTTTGTTGGTTTTTTTATTATTAATCCTATATCATCTCACTTCCAGACAACTTTTTATGTCATTCAGACAAACTAATAAAAAAGCTTTCAGCCAATCAAATAAAGATCTTCTTCAAGTAGTCCTCTTAAGTCTGCCTGTCTCTCGCAGTCAGGTGAAGAAGGAACTGGACTGAACCAGAACAAGGTTGCAAGTCCAGATGGTGTCACCCCCTGGGTTCTGAAAACTGACACAGCACAAATATTTTAAAATCTACAAAACTTTTTTCTTTTTTTTTAAACCATTCCCAGTCAAAAAAAAAAAAAAAAAAAAAAAAAAAAAAAAAAAAAAAAAAAAGAGTTCTTGTGTTGTGGAAACCATCCTGCCTTGTTCTAGTACCTAAGACATCCCAACCTTTTGAAACAATTAAAGTAGTTACTCTAAAATGTCATAACAGTTCAAAGCCAGAAATCATCTGATGGTAGCAAAAAAAAAAAAAAAAAAAAATATTAAAAAAGGGAGAAAAGAAGTTGAACTTTTTAAATGTCTTTGTGAAGATGGTTGCATTCAGTGGGGTCACTCTAAATATTCTTAAAGTTCAGATCTCAGATATTTGTTGATGTTTAAAAAAAAAAGCTGCAAAGAATATTTGATCCATTTTAAGCCAGAATACGACTTGAAAATTATTACAATGACATATTCAGCTTGTTCATGTTTCTATCTTTGCATCCCTCAGAGGGAGAAACTATTTGATTGGTATGATTTTCAACTGGGTTTTGTTTTTTTGACGTTCACACAGAGTCTGCGTGTGTGTCCAGTCACTGCATGGACGCAGAGAGCAGCTACAACACACCATTGTGTAAATTAAATTAACAAAACAAGCCTGCTTAGGTGTTTTATTAAAGGACAAATTGTAAACCTGTTTTAAAGAAAACGTGACTAAAAAGAACCTCTGCTGTGACTTGGCAGGGTGCCCATATTGGATTTATTTCACAGAACACGTGTGCATGGGGACATCTTTTCCTTTTGTTGAATGTCTGCAGTCTAATGGCACACTGCTTAATAATTTACAGGTAAATGTAATCCTAATTAGTGGATGAGAACATCTGAATGTATCTTAATCCCTGCCAGTGAAGCTGATTATCAGCCAAAGTGATACAGCCAACCATTCATTCATTAATTTTCCTAACCGCTTAATCCAATTCAGGGTCGCGGGGAAGCTGGAGCCTATCCCAGCAGTCCCTGGGCGAAAGGCGGGGTACACCCTGGACAGCTCGCCAGTCCATCGCAGTACAGCCAACCAGTTGTGTTTATGCTAAGGTCTAACTGAACTTCGGTACGTCGAGCAAGAGTAAGGTCACTTGTCATGGAAAACAGGTCATATAAATAAGTCAATCTCCAAGTTTTATGAACTGATGTTGGATTAATTACATTTTGAATCTATAAAAATCGTTTGATCGACTTTTTAAACCCAGCCCGATTGAGGATCGTGTTTGTTTTCATTTCTGAAGTGCTTTAACACAGTTCAACCTGCTCTGTTATGTGAGAAGCCCTATAAATTCCACCGGACACCTTCATAACCACCTGGATTTATGACTACCAAACAAACAGACCACAGTCTGTGAGACTGAAAGGTTGTGTGTCTGAGATGGTGGTCAGCAGCACTGGAGGAGCACATTTGATATCAGCAATGGACAAGAAGCAGAGAACAGAGAAATGATTCGCTAATTTGTGAGATGGTCACTTCATTTTAAACACAAAGAAAACAGAAGAACATTGTCTTCACAAGGAACTGGGGGGGAAAAAAGCACTGTGTACTTTCTGTGAGAAGAGGTGGAGAAATACAAGTACCTTGGAGTTCAGCTACACAACAGACTAGACAAGAAATGCAAAACAGAAGCAAATACAAAAAGAAACAGAGCAGACTGCTTCATCAGGAAGCTAACATCACTTAATGTCTGGAGCACAATGTCTTCTTTAAGCCTGTTGTGGAAAGTGCAGCCAACTGTTGGAGCAGCAGTATCGGAGCCAGAGACTGAGCAAACTTAACAAGAAACCTGGTTGTGTGTTGGGGATAACTCTGTAGCTGCTGGAACTGTCCAGAGAGGAAAGCTCTTCGTATCCTCGAAAGAAAGAAAGAACTACAAATTGTAATTTTCTTCTCAGATTATTCAAATATTTTTCATTTCATTTCACAAGTGCAGGTTTCCGTGATCTTTATTTATTTCAAATCAAATCTATGGGGAACAAGAGTTCAGGGCACAGCAAGCACATGCCATTGATTCATTTTTCATTGCCATTCTTTTAAAGCACCAAGGACATGTACCACATCAAATCTTTTCCACTCTAAGTACTCAGTTTTTAGTTGAATAGCTTGATAGCAACAAAACGTCTTTTGAGGCAAGGGGTTTAAGAAAGTGAAGAGCAGAATAGTGGATGAATGCTTTGATTTCCTTTCAGGTTCAACATATAGAAGTTTTTAAAAGTCCTCTGCAAACACTCCTTGTATGCCTGCAGAGTTAAAAAGGTGCCAGATGTCACCTCATATCCTTGGAATTCTCTGTGTCCCTTGTTTCCATGTGTATGCTTTGTAATCCTCCATCAAGGCTCTACGGTGCAACTATTTTTGTCCCTTGACTAAAAATGTGTCCCATTCCACTTCCACTGCTCCGCCGGAGCTCAACATTCCTCAGATCTAGGTTAACAACTTTAACTTCCGTGAATGTCTGTGTGTGTATTTCCTGTTCATTCCCATCTCTCTTCTCACACAATGAATGGCACCATGATAAAAAAAAAAAATAGCCGATTAAAGCAGAGAAAAGATAGTACTCTCCTCGGATTACTCTCGGACGTGCGGTCACGTTGCATTCTTACGGTGTGTTCAGACCAAACGCTTTTCTAGCGTCAAAAAACGCTCAAAACGTTGAACGCTCGACGCTGGTCACTAAACTGCCACTTTTGTGGCTGACGCCCAAAACGCTCCCGATGCTCCCGACGCTCCTGCCGCGTTTGCCGCTTCTCTGGAGCAAGCGGCTAATGCGGAAGAAAAGAGAGGGGGAAAGGCGGAGCTTTTCTTCCAGTCAGTTTGAATGATGGCGGATTCAGTAGAGAGATGGCATGGTTTTATTTAATACATAAAGCTAGAGGACGTTGTCGTAGGGCAGTAATAGTCAGTGTTAATGTAACAAGAGCCGCACTCAGCAGAGAGCCGCCACCCCCCCCCCAACAAAGCGTTGCTAGGCAACGTATCCTGCTACGTTGCCAAATCAGTAACATTAGCGTTTTAGCATGGTTATCCTAAATATTGCACGGAGTAATGGGATCTCAGCCCTGTGTCTGGGTTCACCACAGAAATCCTCCAGGAGCTGCGAGCTGATCGCTCTGATTGGTTGACGTCCCGCATCAAGCGGCCAAAGTTCAGCTTTGCCCATCTCTGGCTTTTGACACTTTAAAAACTTCTGAAATTTTCGGCACGCTCCGCGGAACGACGACGCCCAAAACGCGACGCGAGAAAGCTCGACGCCCCCTTGCCGTGCCTCCACATAGACTTTACATGGAAACCTGCCGCTCAAAAAGCGTTTCGTCTTAATGGGGTATCAATTTTCCACAAATTATCAAAATGGTGCAATAAGAAACCCACTGGACAGCAAAAATGAAAGTTATTAAATGGCCTGAGGGAAAAAGTTTCATTTGGTGAAGATCAGACATAACATCAAACTAAGGCTGTCATGATAACTAACATTTCAACTCAATACTGATGTTAAGGATGCTGCCTGATACCTGATCTCTGTCAGTCTGGGACAATGAGATACACAGTGACTGTCAAACATGAACAATGTGTAAGCCTAGCAGCACAGCTTTATTACTGTAAGTGTGGATGTAGGCATGTCCTTTGACTTTATTTGTGAATTAAATGTTACTAAGCCAAATAAAACATCCCACTCCTCATGTTACGTGGCACAAATACAAACCTGTTGTTTAATTAGACAACAGTAAAATGAAGCAATACAGATACCCTGAGTGTTTGGGGCTCACCTGGAGACTGTCCAAGAGAAGATCCACAGATAGAATAAAATGAAAAAGTCATTTGGTGTCCACAAAACTCCAAAGTGTTTGAAAACAAAAAAAAATGTTTCTGGCTTGTTGAGCAGCCATAAACATGACACATTACACAGCCAGAGAGGAGCTGGCTTTTACTAAATTTAAGACCAAGTAGAGAATTCTAATCTGGGGGAGGGAAGTTTTCACCTTTTGCTAAATTCACTGCAACTGGCACTCGAATTTGTCTTTACACTAATTTATTCTGCTGAACACTTGTTCTTAAAACCAAATCATGTTCCCAGAACGTATTCTTGTTCAAAATAATTTAAATAACCATTAATTTGTATGGATAATCATAAAAAAGCAATAATTTAAATGTATTATAATATGATGATATGGAGTAGAGAGCAACACTGAAAAGTTTGAGTGCACCTAAGTTTCACCAGTGTGCCTAACCAACAAGTTAGACACTAATGCCAAGTTAGTCTGGATTCCTGTCTATTCTAATTAAAGTGATTTATTCTGAGGCTATTCAAAAAATCCTTGGTTCTTACTGTGGATAAGATAAGCAAAGGCATTTTACATTGCATAAATAGAAATCCACTGATCAAAATACATAAAATACATGTCAAGGCTCCTTATTTAAGGAAATATCATAGAAACATCTCTTAAACCAAGACAGAATTTGTGGTACTTTCAATTTTCACAATGACTCAGGCAAAAGTTAAGAGTGGAAAGTTTCCAATAAAGTTGTATCAATGGTATGAATAAGAAATTTGAATTTTACTGTATACATCCCTGTACATTTTTATTTGTTTAAATTTAAATAGCAGAATAGCTTAAAGGGCAACAACAACAAAAAAACACATGTTCATTAAAGACAATTCATGTCAACTTAAGTTCAAATAAAAGTGCTTGTGCATGATTTTAATTATAAAAACGACATGTTTGACAGCTTTATGCAGAAAACTGAGAACAGCAGCTTGAGTGCAAGTGAGTGAAAACTTTCCTGACCTTTTCTGTTCAGCTTGAGATATCTTAGAATCTTTGGTCAGATTTGCACAACCATACACACTAAGTATTTGTGTACGCAACCACATTTACCATCAGCACCTGACATTTTAGAGCTGACCAGCATGTAAGCAGTCATATGTCCAGTCATTGAGATATTGATCACTTCCTGTGGTTTCGAGATGTCTCAGTAGCTTTCTCAGTCCCAGAGTCTGTCAGTGGAAGTGAAGAGATGGAAGTCTACTTCCACAGTAAAACAGCAGGATTCATTGATGGACGTACTTTTACTTGTGATGTTGATCAATACAATACTTACAGAAGATACTATGAAACCATTCAGTTCTATCTGGAGTCTTGCTGTATAAGTGCAGTTATCTTGGTGTGCTGCTTACATTGTCCTTAATCTATCTTTACAAGGTTCAGCAACACTATGAGCTCAAACAGTTCTTTGTATACTTCCAGAATGGTCAGAGAGTCAATCTGAAGTGTTTCATCCAAAGCTTATTTCTTCCAAAGGGAGAAGAAGAGTGAGACAGGAGTTAACCTTGCATTTTCCCTGCGGACATTCCTAACTAACACTTTCCTTCAACACACGTGAAAGTACTCTGTCCTATCAATGCACACTGACAGCATGAAAATGGGAATCTGTCTCCAAAGCAGGGGATCTAGCTGTAGTCCACGATCAGCTAACCCAGCTGAATACATTTTTTTTTTTTTTTTTTTCCCCCCATTTCCACCTCTCTTTCAGTGGGGCCTGTAAGAATGACAGCTCATATCATCAGTATATTGTCCTTATCTGTTTGCTACTGCTTCAGGTTTTGCACAAAGATTGAAATGCTGGGTGAAATACTAGGTGAGCTCTTGAGTGAAATGACAACTAGGAAGCATGACATCTTTTGACAAGGTTAGAAAAAAATTGTTTAGAAAGTAGGTCTCCATATCTTAGAGGAGTGGCCATGATCAAAAGATGAGGTAATTTAATCCTTTTTCTATTTATCAAACACAATGCAACCATTGCAGCTGATTAGCAATCCACGTAGGCCAAACTGAAAAGCCCAGAGCTCCTACAGAAATAACCGCGCACAAAAGAACAGCTTAACAAAAACGGAGAAATGCAATCAATAAAAAGTGTCTGTAAAATGCCTCAAAGAGTGAGGTTTGTCTGAGTGCATGGGCAGAGCAAAGGCCAGGTCACAGTGTACTGCTTCACCTCATCTGTACTTCTGTTAGCCTTCACAGCCCTCTTAATCCTTAAGAAGCTCTCAAAAGGCAATAAAATACCATTTAAACGGGCACGATTTAAAGTAAACAATCCTACACTTGCCAAAGCAACATAAGGCCTTATACATATATTTATATTTATTATGAAAATGTTCATTAAAAGGGCACAAAGGGTGGATTTGTTAAAAAAAACGCAACTAGCATTTTATTGATATGACTGTGTGCTGAAATAAAGTGCTGTAAATCAAATCATTCAGAAAATTTCAGAATTTTGTAGTGCAACTTAAAGGAAACTAACATACAGGAGAAAAAAAAAAGCATTTAAGAAAACACTGCATTTATTTCTTTCAAGCGGTATTGAATACAAATACAGTCAAATACATCTGTTCATCCCACAAAGAAACTATGTGCTCCACGGCTCAGTATTTGCGTCAATTTTCTTTCCCCACACATACAGTGAGTCTTATAATGTGTTATACACTCTCAGTATGCCTTGTATTGCATAGATCAGATAAACATCATTAAGGCCATTTAAATGCACCGTGCTCTGATAAACAGATAAGAGTGAACATTATGAGACTCTGCAAGAGTTATCAGTCTTTATCTGTGCTATGATATTCAAATGCTAATAGTTGCTACACTGCAATTTGTTTTTGAAAATAGAAAGAAAGAAAAAGAAAGCAAAAAAACAGACAAAAAAAACAAAAAACAAAAAAACATAAAGGATCCAAGTAATTTTCAGGCTGTATAATTTCTAAATCCCTCATCTGAAAGAGCCACAATTTACATGCTGCATTTGTATTGACAATTTGTATCCTTTTCAAATAAAAACCCATTAGCAATAGCAGCACTCTAAATGAAAATCTAAGGCATGAAAATGACCTCACTTGCATGGTTCAGAATATGCTCTTAAACGTGCTCCTAAAAACAAGATTAACTGATGCTTGTGTGTAAATCTCTCTAAGTGTGTGTTTAAAGGGTGGATAAGGACAGACACATAAAAGTAACAAGATTCAGAAGCCAAATAAATAATGGGCTACTCACCGCAACTTTGCTCCCAGTTATCTGCATGCAGCGATCAGCGGAGAAGGTTAATGTGCAAAAAGACACAAACAGCACAATCATTAGTAGGCCAAAGAATCCTCCATTTCATGTTGAGGCATTAGGGTGCGTTGTACATCACAAAAATCCTTTATACAATTATAGCACACAGGGTTTTACACATTCTATAAAAGCCAACAAAAGAACCATCATGACTAATATTGCACGCTGAAGACAATGTCTGTTTGGCAGCTGCTGTTTTCCAATTTGTGTCATTTTGCAAGACACAGGAATGAAAAGAATAATAATAATAAACATTAAGAAGGAGAACTTGCAGTTCAGGTACATGACATTTAAGGGATCAGTCAAATGATTCAGAGGGTAAAGCATGACTCTCCTTGACTTCTTCGTATAGATACTGAGATTCTTGCCCCAAAAGGAGCTTTGGCTGGTGTGGGTGTAAAAGCTGCAGAGGGTCTCTTTGGGCGGAAATCAATCTACTGTCATTAACATTGGACTTCAGGTGTCAAATTTGTGTGGCAGACCTACCTTGAACCCATGCAGTCAGCACAATTCCTGAGGTTTAACCTTGTTATCTGTCAATAGTGGCAGGTAGCAGAAGCGATTTTCATTACTGCAACAGTGGGACTTGTTTCACAGAGGGAAGGTGTCTGTCAGCACAGTAAATGCATTCTAATCTGAGGCAGAGCTCCTCTTTCTCTGCTACATGTTTCTAAGGAATTGCATTTTGATTGCAGGAAGTTATAGGACCCACTGAGCTCCTTATTTTATTTATTTTTTCCTTCTTTTTTCCATGGTTTTCAGAGGATGGAGGGAAAAAAGAACCTGGTTTCCCATTTCTTTGACTGTAACTCTCAAACTCTCCAGGTCCGTGACCATTTGATGCATGAATTTCAATCTCCTTCACTCAACCCAGAGTTCATAACAACCATAAAGTCTGTTTTACATGTACCACCACCATCATTTACCTCGCTCTCCAGCAAAGGCTTCATGCCACTGAACAAAACGAGGCAAAGTCTCGTCTTAATGTTTCAGAATCAAGATTCTGAAATAAATCACACTAATGTAACGCAGCTATCAGAAATATAAATCACTTTTTTTTTCTTTTATCCTGTTTTTTTTTTTTTTTAAAAACATCTTACCTTAAAGCAGCCTTACCAATAACAGACACAATCTTTAGCATGATGAAACAACAGTCACGTGGGAGGAGCTTGAGAGGGAGAAGCACAGGCCGACAGGCAAATTTAATTATGAATGTACTCAGCAACTATTAAGATACTACGGTGGCCTTGAAGTGTCACAACAGTAGAAACGACAACACAAATACAAAAGCCACATCACAAAAAATGCACCAGAAATCATGCAACTTTTTTCTCAGAATATATACTGCACAAAGTGGGCAACAGCAAGCGGTACACCACAGCTGACGGTGTACACCGGTGAACACCACAGCTTCTCCATCAGCCGGGCGATGGGAAAGTGATGATGATGGAAAAGTTTGCTGCTTCAATGGACTTGAGAGGGTTTGCAGGTAGAAAGAGGCTTTGCCAAAACAAGACATACATTAAACATAATAATAAAGTGTGACGTATCAAATGGCAGTCTCTTAACAAATAAAGACTATTAGCTGGATTGGAACATAACTTTGCTGCCCGGAGTAGCAGGAAGGAATAATGAAATCAGCTTTAGGAAATGTTTTAGGCTAAACGTCAACATTAGTTATCAAGTTGGAATATTTTCTAAGTTTATCTACAGACTGACTTTGATGTTTCCTCCAAAAAAAAAAAAAAAAAAAAAAAAAAGGCGTTCTTGCTGAACAAGCTGTTAGATCTCTGCAGGTCATCTGACTGACTGGCCATTTTAAATGGATTTAAACTCAGTCCACCTTGCTCGCCACCAGGTTGCCCAGGTGCTCTTTATTTATTTATCACAGTTTATAACAGTGCAAACCAAAATGATTAACATTATTTACCATTAGTTTTTTTGCTAACTTCTCAAGCTTGTTCCAAAAATACATCACTTATCACTTGCGCGCGGTGTAAAGTCCGGGAAAAGAAAAAAGCAGTGGAACTTCCATCCCAGCTGTTGTGTTATGGCTAACTGTAGATTGTTGTATTTGTTTTATGCTGCCATTAATTGTTACGTATTGTTGTGGCTTTTTTTTTTTTTTATTCTCATTGGGGCTTTTGTATTGCTGTGACATTCGAGGCCGCCGCAAGGTAGAATTAAAATGCCAGTACTAGTAACTGAGTACAATCATTTCCATCCCATTACAAATGTTTTTGTCAAAATATTTACCAATTGAACAAATACAAATGTGTAATTATCACAGCAAAACTATGGTCCACATAAATAAAAAGTAGTTTTGATGGTCACGTTGAAAGCATTTTATTGAAAAAGTCTGTGATAATAATGCTGAGTAATCCGCTCCCTCTACAAGACCCTGCCATCACACACTTCCTGCTTGAAACAAAGCATGATTAATATTAGACACCAAAATGTTCAATCTTGGTATACAAAGTAAATTTCTGAATAAGGATAAATTGTATTAGTATCACTATGAATTTTAATTGTATTGCCACAAAATTCTACATAGGAAAAAAAGCACAAAATGGGGTGAGAAAGAAAAGGAAACAATCATGCAGAGCTAATGGTCAAGGGCGTCCAAAGGCAGGCGTCGGTGAAGGTTGGATTACTTTGAAATACAGCTCATATTTAAATGAGCTAGGTCAATGTGAAATCATTCGGTAAAAAGATACTTCATTTTGTGGTGGGGGTAATTTGCAAGACTCTGCTGAGGCCCCCCAGTAGAGAATGGGAGTGTTGGCTACAGAAAAGTAGTGATAGAGGTAGCAATCCAGGAGGGCGACAGGGAAGGGGGGAAAAAAAAAAAAGCTTTGACTTTCCTTTGAAAGACTTTTAAGAGTAAACAAAGCATTTATCAATCTTTTTTTCATATTAGCTATCATTTCAAGCCAGACAGCAGCAACGCAGAAGCTGATGTGGTAAGTCCGCATGCATGAGTGATCGATGTAGATATGAGAAAACTTCTAGCTTTAGAAAGAAATCTAAGGCATCTCAAGTTATTGAATTCAAGAAATGCTGCTATTTGTGGCACAACAAAGCACATTTAATTTAGCGTGTTTAATTTACTGGTTTAAACTTCCAGTCCCAAAGAATGTCGAGCCTGCATATACAATCCCTGTTGTAGGCAAGAACGGTAAGAAAGAAAGCTTTACATGTCCACACAAATCTTGATTTGAGTATTGATATGAGTCTGGGAGACTGAGATATTGCTGATACCCAACTTGTTCTATGTTGGCTGGTACAAACAATAACTCACCAATAACATCAAATGTGCTCATATGAATAATAATTCTAATTTTGAAAAATATATTAAAAAAAAAAAATTAAAAAAAAATCAATATCTTCACGTTTTAATAAAGACCTGCAAAATACATCCAAGTTATTTACATCTACATATATATATAATCACGTGCAGGTCAGGAAACAAGACAGAAAACTTTTAAAGCACCAAGCATCAATTCCACGTTGCTGCAAAAGATCTTTGAAAAAGGCTGAATCACATCAGTTGTCATGACACCAAAGCGAGAAGAATCACCACCATGTTCAAACAGCACTGCTCACACATTCAGTCACTGTTGAGATTTTCCATTCATATGCTTTACATTTAACCCACAATGCATGCTGATCAGCACCAACAGGCAACATGAGAACTGGTGATCCTTCGCCCTTCGTTTGAACACATACAGGTTTTGGCATGCGTTACAGCGGCAAAGTGAAACTTTGGATCATCACTATAGTAACAGACAAGGGATTTTCTTGATAATAATTTGTATTTTGACTGATTTGATTGCCAGTGGATGGCAATATGCACATATATTATCCCATAAAGACAGAAGAGAAATAAGTTTTTATCTGATCTCTCATGCTACTATTAAAAGCGGTCTGGGACACAAGTCCTTACAGTCACTTTAAATACATCCGATGTTTTCTAATTTTTCAGTATTCACTTGTTAAATTATTTGTTGGTGATAAATAAACAATTATTTTCTAAGCGGATGAAAATGCCAGATTGTGCTCTTAGACTGGCTAAAAAATGTGTGTTTTTTTATGCATTTAACTTGACTAAAACATATCTTTACACTTGCAAAATAAATCACTTTTTGCAGCAATTCTGGATGTATGTAAATGTACAATTTTTAAAAAAATGTCGTACATCTTCCAGCTACGGATATGTGTACATTGTATCTCTCTTTAGAGAAGATTCAGTAATTACGCCCAGTTGTCAAAATAATATCTGAATGTCCCCTAAATAGTTCAGTAGAAGTAAGTCAGCTCTGTGTATTATTAGAATTTGATGTATTGTGGGGATGTGCAGCTGTTCTGCACTGCATGCACACCTGCATGAAGTCAGCTACTTCATCACTGACATTTAACCATCCCTCCTCCATTGGCCCTATTAAATGTGATAGCAGGGTGCAGGCAGACATTACATTTTCTCCTCTGTCCTTTCACTACTTGGATTACGTTATTCATTTGAATAAAATGTCTGTGCTCACAAAGCGTAATGGGCCCTGTGAGGAATTCAATCATCTCAGATAATCATCATTATCAATAATGCCAGTTAATTACCATAACAATGAGGAAGGTAATAAATGATGATGTCAAGGGAGAGCTACCAGGTTTGGGAAACAACGGGGACAAAAATGACTTTTTCTCTGGAAAAGTAATGTGAATATCTACTCTCAAAGTTGTCCATAACTTTGAAAAGAGGAAAGGAATTCATCAAATATGAATGGATTGCTGCCCAAACTGCTTGAACTGCATGAAGTGATTAAGTATCAGCTCTCTGCAAAATTTACTGAACGTAAAATCGACAATTTAATCAAAATTTATGCCCTTAGTTTTCTTAAACTAAAGCAACTGATGTAAAAAGATGAAATAAAAGCCTGCTAAGCATTAACAGATAAAAAAATAATTTATAATCAAGTTTTACCTTAAATGTGTTACAGGACTGAAATAAAAATGCAGGCAGAAATACGGCCTTCAATAATTTATAATCATTTTGTAATTAATGGTTATTTCTCATGCTGTTACATTGTGGGTTACAACAATTAATGACAATGTCTTTTAACCAGGGCTCTATGACATTTATTGCATTTTTTTTGTTTGTTTTTCCCGTAAAGCACAATAGAAGTTTGGGATCTGAGGTGAGCTAATGTTTTAAAATTGAATCGCTTTATCTTGCCTAATGAAACATTTCAGCAGTTCAGCAGTTCTAAGCTGTATCTTTTGGTTTATAATGCAGCAAATATTTTGAAACATTCACAGGTCTGAATTGTAAAAAGAGCAGAGTAGAAACCATAAGTCTTCATGTAGGGCCATTGTGGTATAACATGTGCAAAACTGGGTTTAGAATGGTCTTCCTGGAATAATCAGGACTGCAAAACTCACAGAAATTGTGTTTGTAACCCACAACTGACCTTAAATTTTTGGTCAAGAATAACCATTTTTACAAAAACAACTTTTTGATTGTGAGGCCACCAAACTGTTCCCGTACCACATACACAGAAAACATAATGGATGTTGAAAGTGAGATATTTTGTACTGGTGAAAGATCTGGACAGCAGGAAGGCCAGTAAAGCATTCAGGCTCTGCCACTAAGCAACCATACCACTGAACTAAGTCCAGTATGCAGTATAGCACATAGTAAGGCCCTTCCTGAAAAATATATTATCTGGATGGGAGTGTGTGTTCCCCTCTACGTGTTACCATTGATGGTGCCTTTCCAGCTGAGCAAGTTGCTAGCTCCATACGCACTGGTGCAACTACATACCATTAGAGATGCAGGTTTATTTAACTGAGCACTAATAAAGTCCAGAGGACACAACATCCCTCATTTACAAGAAATTTCAGCTTCAGATTTGTCTGAAAAGAGAACAGTTTCCCAGTTTACTTCAGTCCGTGTAAAATTAGCAATGTCCAGCAGCATTTAACTTTAGACATTACTGATTCGTTGCATGATGGAGTTTTGCCTGCACGGACAGCACTGTGAATTAAATTCATAGATAATTTCTGGAACTGTTCCTGGGGGGATGCAGTTATTTCCAGGACAGAGCCATGTTTGTTTCTACTGCAGTTCTAATGGAGGGCCCAAACATCATGGGCATTCATTCCAGACTTTTGGCTGTGTGCACTGCACACACATATGTCTATAAATTCTTTTATGTACCGTCTGTACTGTAGATTAGATATGTATTTTTCACAATTTTACATTATCCAACTGCTGAACTTTACTTCCTTTTTACTTACAAGAGACTCTTCCCATCAAAGGTTTTCTTTTTGGACCTAATCATGTTACTGATATGCTGCCAATTAACCTAATTAGTTACAACATGTACTTAAAACTGTTTATTTTTAGTGCCACCTATTTCCCAGCCTTTTGCTGCTGCCACTGCAACTTTTGGCTTTCTGCCATAAAGTCAAGCTCAATTGATAATTACCATAAAAAAATACATCACACTTTCAACATTTTATGTTTTCTATGTTCTTCAGTGAATAAAAAATGTTATTTTGGGGGGATTTTGAAAACATTGCATTTTAATTTTTTTGGTCTATTTTATACAACATCCTGTCTACCTGGAGTTTAGGGTTTTATATTTTGAACAAATCTGCAAGATTTCTGAGTTTCAACACTTTGAGTATATTTTTCATTATTTTTTTCTATACACTGGTTTCGCATGTTTGCTTGTTTCTTTGTTTTTTTTTATTTTTTATTATTATTCTAAAGTAAACATTCAATCATAGTTAATTTTACAAAAAATAATTACTAACATTAAATAATGGCATTGGAAATTTGGGCAATGTATATTTGTTTACTACAGCTAAACCAAAACGTTGCCTGTCTTAGTGACCAGAAGAGACGACCACCACCACGGGGCAAAATTCACATGCAAGCATACTGTTGAACAACCAACAGTTCATGCAAGTGTTGGTGACAAACACCGACCAGCTACCTAGCCACAAATCAGTAAGTGAGTAGAATTTAAATCCAGGTGATTTGTGAAAGTGGGGGAAAAAACAATTTAAAAAAAAAAAAAAAAAAACTACAATCATGGGCTTAAAAGATGTGGGCTTAAAGCACAAAGAGTGAGGAAAAGTGGTTTTGGAAATGGTGGGTAAAAATAAATGACAAAGCAAGCTATAACATACAGCATGAGGTGACATTATTTAATGTGATTTTTTTTTTTTCTTTAAACACATCCCCTTCAGTCATACGATACACTGCAGATGATAAAGACTTACAGATTTGGCGGTGGCTGAGATGTACTGGACAACCATCTCACGTTTGGTGGTCAAGTCCTTTCCACGCAGGGGTGCTTTGCGTTCCTCATTCAGATTCATGTCCTCCTAAAAAAGGCAAGTGAAATAGAATTGCAGAGATTGAATACTTCAGAAAATTGTTTTAAGTAATATAACTACTAGAAAAACAGCTGAAATCATTTTGAAGCATTCACTGTATGTGTGCTGCATTGTATGACATGTTTTAGGCTACAACAAAGACAAAAAAGAGAACAAAAAGGTATTAAATGTTTTAAAACAAAAGCCAAACCCAAATATCACATGCATAATACGGGAGATCAAAAATATAAGAAAAAGAAAGTACCAAGATTTCAAAACCCTGAACTTCTAACCAAATTATTTCTTGTACAATAGTTTCATTAGCACAACAAATCATTTCAGACCAACCAACAATTATTAATTAATTTCTACTGCATCCCTTTTATATCAGATCCTGCTCTGTGGGTGAATTAATTTCCAACCATGTTTCTTTGTTAACGTCACTGGGTACATCAGCAGAACATATTGGCAGTAATCATTAGTCCTTCAAATAAAAGTGGCAAGGCTGCAGCAATAAAAACTGCACACTACACCACAACTGTGAACACGAGAACAAAACCAAACAGCACAGCCTCTATTGAGGCCATGCAATCACATCTAGTAGTCTGGATAGGCAGTATCTGCGTGTTATTGGGAGTATTATCTTCATGCTACTTTAATTCGGCATCACAAAGAGGTCTTTCATGTGAGAGACATCAGGGGAAAGAGTGAAGGCCGGACAGAGCACTAAAAGCTAGGGAATGACATGATGATTAGAATGGAAGAGGATGTTTATCAGAAGCACTCTCTCACAAAGAGATGGCTAGAATGAACAGAGTGGGAAAAAAAATATCCTCCCTGGGTTTTAGACAAGGAAACCTGAAGACGTGGAGGCATGCTGCCCTCTGGTGGGGAGAAAAGAAAGCCATGAACTATGTGTCCTTAAGTGCAGTCGATCCCCTGCCCCTCCCTTCTGATTCAACGTAAACTTGCCTCATAAATTAAGCATATCGCTAAATAAGAACACTGTATTACACAGAGGTTGAAATATCTTACCACAAGTAATCTGATTTAAGCTGTTTTGCTTCATTTGTCAGTAAGGCATGGGCAGGAATCCCATTCAGGGGCACTGTGACCTAAATTCCTTCAGCTACATTTCCTCTAGTAAATACTCTCTGAGCTAAAAAACCATTAAATTCTTTTGTGGAACAGGGAAGGAAAAATGCAGCAGAAATCTTCTCTTTTTTCTCACCCAGGGAAGCCAGCCTGTTTTTTTAATTAATCTTTGAACCCTGCTAATTTATCTACTTAATTGGCATTCAATAAAGGAGGCAAAATATGGTGGGGTGAGTGGGGGGTGTGTCAGTAGTGGGCCTGCGAGACACTTGTCAAGGGGCAAACTGGACATATAAGCCCTGCACGTGCAGCCTACGAAATGATTAATGTACTTTTATTAATTATACCCTCACTGGAAACATAAAGAGTCTCCAGATATCATGACTAGTCTGCTTGTGTAACTGAAGTGATTGGAGCTTCCACCAGTCTCATGCTGGTCTGGCAAGCTTTGCTAAGAATGTTTAAATTGTAATCAGTTTGTGTTTGCTGTTCTCGCACTGGAAAGAGCTCCTGCTTCAATGCTCAGGAAATCAACGTATTTTACTGTTTAGGCAATAAGTAGCAGGTTGCTGGCATATTAGATTTAAAAGAGCTGAGTTTCAGCCAGAAGGCTAAGGTTATTTACAGCAAACACAGCTGAATGTTGATTCCTAATGTATGCAAAGCAACTGTTAAGTTTTTAACAGTAAAACATTCTTGACTGGCCACGCACTTCAACACAAGTGAGCAGGTGTTTGAGGTACTAAAGAACAGTCCCTAAACAAGCAATAAGTTGAGACGGCTGCACTGCAGGTTTAGCAGCATCTCACCAGGGAAGACGCTGAGCATCTGTTGAATTCTGCAGGTTGCAGATTTCAGGCAGTCAACAGATTTGGAAGCAATTATGTCATATTTTTAGTTTTTACATAATGTGATTTTTAAGTTGATGTTTATATCCATGTTTTGTTTTGTTTTTTTAAAATAATTTTTTTTTTTTTTAAAAAGCACAATGTCTTTGGAGTGGACCTGATATGACTAGAAGAAGTATGACTGTGTAATAACAGGGTAAAAACCTATTTAAAAAATTCTGTAGTGTTAAACCCAGCAAAAAGCAGAGCACTTGAGGCTTTAAATCACAAAGAACAATTACTGATACCGTCAAATGCATCTAAGGCTGGAAATGGTATGAGTTTTCCCTACAGGAAAATCTGGACCTGGGAGAAGTAGAAATATAAAAATGTTTTGCTTCAACTGTGACAAATCAATTATTTTGTCTACTACCCTCAAGTCTGATCCATGAGTGTGTGAGGACACAGGCCGTAATTCTCCTGTGGGCTGCTTTTAATGTCTTGGTGCACAGTGGAACTGCTGAGGGATCACATAGGAGCTTATTACTGGGACTGTTCATCCTGACAATGGTACACAGCGAGACACATAAAACCTCCAACAAGCAACAGCAGCACTGCAATGGGGCATTCAGTCATTGGCCCTTTATTTCTGCTGGCACCTCCAGTACCATTCCCATCTTCTTTAAACTGGCATTTTACACAGCGGCAAACTGGCTCAGGAAGCAAATTAAGATTTAATCAAATAAACGTAAGGGTGCTGTCTTGCTCTTCACATTTTCGCACTGAAAGCTAAATCTAAGCATTATTCTAAATACAAATCAGTGATAATTTGGTGAACAATTTGGAAGAATGTATTTCAGTGTATTGATAAAACAAAAAACATCCGATTTTTTATTACTACTGTGACATAGTTGCCTCCTTACACATAATCAGCTGATTTTACTATGTAAGGAGAGACTGACTTTCTGTTGGAAATCCAGTGATAAAACACAGAGTAAAGCAGACCTTATATTCAGTATATTCTTATTTTCAGGTTTGCTTTAATTGTCTTTACTACATTTATTTTCTTTTCCTCGTCACAAACTGTTTTCTTGGGTATATTCCCAGAATCTCTTGATGACCTTTAAGAAATGGGCAATATACTATCAAGGCTCTGAGATACACACTGCTGAGGAAAAGGGGAAAAAAAATTGCTTTCCTGTGGTCATTAATGCACAGCAGGGCATCTCAGTAATACAGCCCCGGTCAGGCCAACATGTACAGACAGCTACACATCTTAGGCTGGATCATGTTCGACTATAACATTGATGAGAAGAGAGTGGAGGCAAAGACAAAGAAAATGACAAAGGTAGTTGTGCATGACATAAAAGGAAAAACTACGGAATTATAAGTGAACACAACAATACATAAATATCGAATTGGAGCTTTTAACCAAAACAAAAATCTGCCCACCACAGTGATTTCAGTGTTTGCTGCATCAAAGCAGAAAAAGTTTGAGCGTAAATATTGGTTGCTTCAAAAGTACATAAGCAAATAACTTTCTTTTTGATTTCATTAGTGTAATTATACTTCCCAACTCAACGTGTCAAGACCCGTCAAAAGTCAGACAGGAAAATATGCTTTCTGTGTCATCTGTCACTGAGCAAACTGAAGTCTGGGTTTAATGTCACGCTGCTGTGAGCACAAACATAGTAATTGAGAGGTGAACTGAGTGACAGGGATGAGCACCCAGGCAAGAAAACACTGAACAGAAGTCTGATGAAAACCAAGAGCTCTGATCGCATTTCTCTGGCCCTGGCAATAAAAACTATTGTATGAGGAAAAAAAGGAAAGGTAAGCACCACACCACACACACAGTCACTCAAAGACATTATCCACAATAGTACACACAGCCTATGCAATGAAGCCAGAGTAATTCAGCTCCTCACTTCAAAGAGATGGGCTGAATGCTTTTTGCTAGATTTCGATCTTGCAGTACATAAGGCCAAAGATGCATTTTAATGTTGAAAAGCTCAAGTGTGACAGAGCTTTGACCCAACAGATGACTGCAAGTGAATTAGAAAGTTTGCTGTGCTGCTGATTGTGGTCAAAGGAATGCATGAGTGGAGCCCTGCTACGCAAAAACTTCAAATCTGAAATGGTTTTAGTTTTGGTTTTTTTGTTTAGATTTCACACTTGTCCTGTTTTTCTGACACATTTTAGGTATTTTAATTACCTAAAATGTGTCATTTAATAAGATGGAAAGACGAGATAATAATTTAAAATCTTTGTTTATTAGAAAACGCAGCTTTGAATTAAGCACATTACAGAGCCTACTTTCACTAGGTGTCATGTTTGTCATGTGACATTGTGAGAAACAAATTCAAAATTAAAACTTAGTGCAGGTAAGATCAGTGCTCATTTCCGGTCTTTCAAGTATCGATTTTTTTACTGCAAGGGTCAGCCCATATCGCCCAGCCCTACCCACAGGTGTTCAAATGAAGAGGCTAAAACCACTAGGCTCCCAGTACCGATCACAACCAGCAGAGAAGAGGTAGAAACAAAACTAAAGTTATCATCTTTTCTTTTAATATGATTTTTTTTTCTCTCTTATCACTGTGCCAGTGTCAGCATGAGCTGTTAAAGTGGACAGTTTCCTTAGTTGTTGCTTTACATGACTGTTCTTTTAATTTGAGTAATGTAAAGTTTATGATGTTATTCTTAGTTCACAGTTTAAAGCAAATGAATATTTTTTTTTGTTATTATTAATTGTCTAATTTCTGAGGACAATTATTTTTTCTGAAAAATTTTTAAGTCTTTACTTAAGTCTTTTTAAGTCTTACTTTAACTTTACTTAGCTGTTTTTTTTTTCCATTCTGTACATTGCTATCGCTTATATTAAACTAGTTTACCTCCAAGCATTCACTTTTGGAGAAAAAAAAAGTGTTAATATGAAAACTATTTTTGTGGATCAACTTTAAGCTTGTTGTCTTTGTCTTTTTTATGTGTTTGTTTTTAAGACACAAGCATCTGTGTCCAAAACGGATTAAGTCTGGACACACAATCATTTATTGAAAATTACAATTTCTTGATAAGAAATATAGATTTCTATATTTCGCTGCAATCGGCAGAAATAAATTAATACTGCTTCTTAAATAAATAATGATGGAATTTTTAGCCAATTAAAATGCATGAAATCTGTTAATCTCTTAAAAATGATTTTTTGTTAAAAGTTCAGTGTTGTAACTAATGCAAAGGCTTATGTAAAGCCATTTATACATAAGATTTCATGAAGTATAATTTGACCAGACCAAAACAACCTTTTTTATTTGTTCTTGAGGCCTTGAGTACAAGAACAAAGTTTTTACTTCTCGGGGAGTATGTAACAAGGTTAATGGGTGATCATCTGATGTTGCGAGAGTGTGACAGAGAGAGGGCTTAAAAGATGTACCGTAAATAAATCTGCAATCAACTTCAACATTGCTATTTTGATAGTAAGTATTTTCAAATTACATGAATAAGTCAAGAAATATATATGAGCAGCAGTCATCAATATACCTGAGAGAACAGACCAGTATTAATACTGTGGGAGAAAATGGGTTTGTCTGCACTGCTGGATATAATTCTGTCATGCCATAAGAAGTAGCAGCTGTGTGTGTCATCATCTTAATCTACAGGGACTTTAAGCACCACAGTATGCGCATCACTTTTCAAATCTCTGCAGTGGTTTTCAATAAAAAAAAATTTAAAAAAAAGAAAAAAAAAAGAAAAAGAAAAACAAAGCACTGATGTTACAGAGTAATTTTCATCGTCATCTCTACAAATCAGCAAATAAACTCATCCCCGCCTCTGATCACTGCTCAGTGTGCTCCCCATTTCCAATTTAATACTGTCATTCATTGTTCACTTGTAAGACCTGTAAACTATAATATCTTGACAGGCCAATTTTATGTAGGCGGATTATTGACAGTAACAATAAACAGTGTAAAGACGTTAAATAAAAGTGGGATGGCTCTGAAAAGCAATAATGCCATTATCATCCCTTTTTTATGTACCTAATCTCATCAGTAGTAAAACAATGATGCATGAGTGGCAATAAATTATAAGACCTTTTCTAACTCAACTTATATTCATAATAGGAGAGATTCAAAGGACATTTAGGATCTGGAATAATTTACTGTTGGGTGGCATCTGATAAAAGCGAGTGTGAAAAAAAACATATTCATGGAAACAAGTGCAAGAGAAAAACAGAACTTACCATCATCTTTTCAAAGAGGTCGATTATTTCTTTTTCAGAGAGGTTCATGGATCGTTCATCGAACAAGGGTTGTGGGACAGGCATTTCAGCCTGGGCTGAGATGGGGTCTGTTGGATGCTGTATGAGGGGCTTCTCCTTCTTCATCCCTGTTTTCCTGAAACTGGTTATGCGATCACGCTGAAAGAAAGCAGAAAGTTTTAAGATATCAAACTAATGTCCAGCTGTCTTGGCCACATATACGGTTCACTAAAAGCAAAACCTGGATTTCAGTTGTCTGTAACATGAACTATATACAGTTGTGCTCATATGCATTCATACCCTTCCATTAAAGAAAAGGCTGAATTTACAACAGTTACTCAAATAACTGGAGACTTAAAAAAGGAACAATAACTAAAAATTTGCAAAAATATAATTTAGTAATTTAAGACACTGTTTTTTTATTAAATTGAGTTGAAGAGAGAGAAAAAAAAAATGGTTCTGGACAAATTAGAGCACTTTTCTGTTGAACAGTGGGACAAAATACCTGTCAACAGGTGCAGAAGTCTGACTGAGAGGAACAGAAAACACCTGACTTTAGCGGAAACATTAAAGGATTGTTCAACAAAATATTAGTTTGTGACTGATTTAATATGTAATAAATTATCTTATTTCTTTGCTTTTTTTAAAAATAAAAATATTTCTATTGAAGCAGAATTAGAAAATAATGTAATGATTTTTATAAAAATTTTTATTTATTATTATTTAGTCAATTTCAGTTTATTTTACAGGTAGCCGTTTTTTTCCCTTCTTTAATGAAAAGGTATGAATAAATATGAGCACAACTGTATGTCATATGTTAACACATGAGAAGGGATTTACGGTCATCGAGACACCCGAATGTCAAGGCAGCTCAACATGTACTGCTGAATGCAAATGAAAATAAAACTAATAACAAATACCCAACACCCCCCCCCCCCAAAAAAAAAAACTGTCAACAACAGATAACACATCGTTAATTATAGGCTAGTATAAAAAACATATTTGGACTTTACTTACCATCAAATCCTTCAGGTTACCTTATTTTTGCTCACGTCACTCAAATCATTTCAAGCACACAAAACAACTTCAACTTGTGGTTTAAGTAAGAATTTTTTAGGTTAAATTCATCAGTTAATATTTTTATGATGAATGGATGTGGTCATTTTTAGTGTGAAAGTAGAAAATGTAACTGAACTACATGCAGACTCAGTATTAGTTGTTTTTAGTAAAATGCAAGGATGAGATGTCATGCTAGATGAACGAACATATACACAACTGAAAGCCAAACAGATAATGAAGACATACACAATGTCACAGTAAGTTTACTGAAATATTACTTGATGGATCAAACTCAGAAAACAACACTGTTTACTAAGAAAGGGTATTGTAAAAAAATAAATAAATAAATACACACACACATATATATATATATATATATATATATATATATATATATATATATATATACATATATATATATATATATATATATATATATATATATATATATATATATATATGTATACATCTATTCAGACATCCCACTGATTTTTTTAAAGATAATCTGTGAACTGGTCAGTCATGAGTTAGACCTTAGTGGCGCTAACTACAGAAAACACTAAGAGAGATAGATTACTGCCTCCTGTGTACTCTGTTATAACACAAAGTTCACATTGTACTGTAGCAGCAGATCTGATCCATGTTTTTGTTTTTCCATATTTCAGTAAAAATGACTTTTTATGCTCCTGGCACATTTTTTGATCCATCCACATATTTCAGTTTGAAGTCCCATGCAGGAAAGACAAACCATGAAATGGAGGAAAACAAAACTATTTAGACCAATAGGAAACCAAGCACCTTACCATATCATCAGCCAATGTTTTAATGTGTATGTTCTGTTGGAGGGAGGGCACAGTGTAAAAAACAAAACCCAAAAGAAAATGACAATACTGCCAAATGTACAGTATGTTTTCCAACTGAAGTATTTTTACATGTACAGAATGCTCAGACAGTAATTTTGTACCTGTGTGAAACCAAATGAGGTTTGCAGAACAAAATAAAAGTTAATTCTGTACATGTAAAAAAAATGTATATTATATATATATATATATATATATATATATATATATATATATATATATATATATATATATATATATATATATATATGCACACCCAGATGTGAACATCCCAAAGACATACATTTAGAAGAAACACACAAAGAAAAAACATACATGATGCCTAAATACAGCCCCTATAAACCCACCTTCACCCAAGCTCATCCACTGAAAACATGCTAGTTAGAGATGTTTGATGGAACATATCCAATTTAAGAAAATAGCAGACATTTTTCAGGTACATGTTTTTTGTTTTTGGTTTTTTTTATTACTCTAGCATGGGCCGTAAAGACCATCTTTTGTTGTGACAGGGACAAAAAAGATTAAAATCACAACTGCTCCTAATACAGATGATTATCTTTATTTCAGACACAATAAAAAAAAACACTACCGCCAAAGGGCTGGGACTCAGCAAGGGTCTGTTATTTGAAACACACCTCAAAAGGGAATCAGTAACAACTTTGCCATATGTTCTGGTGCTGCTGTAAAGTACTAATGAGTCAGGAGATGTGGGGCTGCACTGGTCATAAAGCCTGCCTCCAGCAGTGGATTTCTCCACTTTTCTAATCAGCAAACGAGCTACTGATACTGGAATGAGCAAACAAATAACCTTTAATCTCCACCTCCCTCTGTGCATTTCCATCCTCTGTCACTTTGGGCAACACTGAACAGGCAAACTGCTTTTATCCGTCAATAATTTTGTCTGCAACAACTAATCAAGAGACATGTCATGCTCATCATGCCTTGTGCATAGAAGATTCCTGCACCCAACCAAGCATCAGTTTCACACACTCACAGTTAGTTGCATTCAATAAAGCAGTGTCAACATTCACAACATCTGTAAAACCAACAATTTGACCTGGACAACAACTTTTCCCATTACTAACTCAGAGCGCATGTATCATTAAGCCCAGCACTCTCTGGCAGTTTAAAACTGTGTGAAACAATAGCTAATTTTCAGATGGAGTACTTAAACATTTTCTAATCAATTTAACAACAATCAAACCACTGTTTGGTTAATTGCCTTGACTTGAGGGCCTTTCCTTACCCATTATCTTGGCAACATCGCAACATTGCAATTAAACACCTAACAATTAAGCTTGCATGTCCTCTGGGCTTCTCCTGCTTATTAAAGTAAACTTTTTCATCAAAATAAATGTTTATTACCAAACGCATATTTCTCTAAATAACCTAATCAAATTAGCTCTGGGTCCCTCCTTAATCAAATATGATCATGACTCCGTGCAGATCCTTAAAAATGAAAACACAAAGCAATATCACAGTGCTTGAACGCCAACTTGGGGACAGAAAACCACACCAGTGTGCATATTTCATGCAATAACTTTTAAAAGTAATACAATAAACTGCAATTAATGTGAAACACATTCTTCTATTGATCCTAGTTTTATTACGGAATAGTACCAGGTGGCACATGAAATAAATTTTCTTCCAAGACAGACAGAAGACTACTTTTCTTTGAAAATGACTGTCCTTCCACAGCTTTTAAACCAACACATGCTATATTCAACTCAACCATCTGTTCAGTTGAAAATCGATCCAAATTCATCTTCCCCATCAACAAATAACAATCAGCCTATTTTGACTCTTTAGTCTCATTCATCTAACTTGAGTTTCATATGTGTGACAAGACTCAGTTGTCCAATCATTTTGCCTTCTCAAACTTCATCAATGACAAATTTTCCATAAATGACAAAAAAGAAGGGGATAATTTAAAAAAGGAGAAGAAAGAAAGAAAGAAAGAAACCACTTGGTACAGAAAAAATTCAACTTTTTAAATGTACTGATGAAGACTGTTTTGTTCATTGGAGTCTACATATTTTAAAAGTTTAGATCTCAGATAACATGTTTACATTAATAAATCGAAAATAAAAAATGTTTGATCCATTTAAAGCTATTTAACTCAGAAATGACAAATCACTGGAGATGGATGTGAATATCTTGGCTGACATTAATTAAAGGAGAATACTCTGTTTTACCTTGTTGGAGGGAGAAGGTTTCCATCTT
Source organism: Telmatherina bonti (assembly GCF_933228915.1). Taxonomy (NCBI): domain Eukaryota; kingdom Metazoa; phylum Chordata; class Actinopteri; order Atheriniformes; family Telmatherinidae; genus Telmatherina; species Telmatherina bonti. The sequence continues at coordinate 19,967,854 of NC_136610.1, read as the reverse complement.
CACCTTCCTGGGAGAATTTTTTTTTTTTAATAATGTCTGATTTTCAGGTGGTCGATTTATTTTAAGGCACGCTTCCTCTCCATTAGCAGAGTTGTGATCAAGTGTGTGCATGTCCATGTCTACAAAGCAGCTGCGACATGCCGTCATGTAAATCAGAAAATGATCAGAGTATTTTTTTTAATCAAAAACACAAAGTATCAACCAAGAAAAAAAATTGCAACAAATTTTTCTTTGGGAAAAATTGTTAGTGCTGTCATTAAGTTCAGAAAAGTTCAGGAAAAATTTGATATTTTTTCATTAGCTTGGGTTACTTGGTGTGCAATCATCCATGACTGATGAAGAGAAAAACTGTATTTTCAGTGGGAGTGTTACATTTACTTTGTTTTTTGGAAATAGACAATGTATGATATTCATCATACATAAATATCAGCTATCAGGTGAACAAACAGAAATTAGACAGGAATATACATACACATATATATATACATATATATACATATATATACACATATACATACATATATACACACATATACATACATATATACACACATATACATACATATATACACACACATATATATATATATATATATATATATATATATATATATATATATATATATATATATATATATACACACACAAACTGTTAATGGCTGTAAGTTATGGTGCATTTTGTAAAAAATTAACTCACCTCCCATTTAGAAGATCAGATGTTATTCCTGTCTAATTTCTGTTTGTTCACCTGATAGCTGATATTTATGTATGATGAATATCATACATTGTCTATTTCCCTCTGTGTTTAGAAAGTAGGCAGCTTCAAATATTACTTAACTTAATATTAACCTTTTAATTAGTAAATACTGAATTTCCAACCCTGTTTTCCATAAATATTTAAGTTTCTCTCTCTCTCTCTCTTCTCTCTCTCTCAAGTACAAGCAGGTAAAGTCTGATTCTTACATATGAATACAGATTCTCGCTGCATCATAGATCACCAAACAACAAATGAGAAGCTCAAAAGCATAAAGCTGTCCTGTATAAAAGTAAAAAAAAGACTTTGAAACTGAAATGCTGCTCCTTGATATTTCAAAGAGGACAATCTGTGTAGATGCAAGATAACTGTAAGCCCACCTCTCTAAAACCCTGACAAAAGTAAACATCAGGACATGTATTGAAAAAAAAAAAAACATTCTAATTTCCTAAACATGTCTTTAAAAGTACTACATGGGTTGTTCAAACTCTACCAAATTCTGACTGTGAAGTAACATTAGTGTTTCCTAGTCATTGTCATAATCATCACAATGATCTCATTTATCTCTGTGTAATCTAATTGGATGAACAGCATTGTAAATATCATGAAACATTTGAGAGGGTGACATCAAGCTGCACCAAAGTGAATTAGACACACTAAATAAGTTGAGTGATGACTTGATGGCTGTCATTTCAAGCATAGATGCTGAGCACAACACCATCTACGAAGCCAAAAAATATTTCTTTTACAGTTCATTCTTCCTGATACAACACAATTCATCAAGATTTTCTATTGCACAGGCAACTTGTGAAAGCACCCTAAAAGGTCAATTGTTTTATGCAGCCTCTGAAATTCTTTCAAAATTGGATTTCAGATTTACTATATCCTAATTAAGTAATCAATAAACTAAAAGAAACGGGTCACATACCATCAATGTTATAACAAGTACTTCCAGTTGCAGCAATACTGCAGTCTAAAGTGTAACTTTCCTGAAAGCACCAGTCAGTCATTTTGAATGAATATGTGTCCAACACCTTCAACTAGTATTATCAAAAACTACGACACAATGCTAACTATCTTATCAAAGGAAATTTATAACCACAAACCACAAGTCAGAAATTACATGTAACTTTAAATTCCCTGATGGTACTGTCTGATCACACGGAATCTTTTAGAAAGCATAACTAGACTATTACATTGTAAATGCAGAAGTTCTTTCGTGTTCTTATTATTTTGCCCATCCAGGCCGGCAAAATCTTTGCTTAATCTTAAGTTATCTTGACTTAACATACACAGTGTTTAAGAGATGTCTAAAGATTCCTAAGACGTTGTAATACGTTTGAAAATATTAACAATAAAATTGGACAACTTCTTTGTTGTAACTGAGGTGTTTATAAATGGATACAAGTTTTTGAGTCTTTCACAATTTAGTAAAGCCCCGGCCCTGTTTATAATTCCCCTTACCAGCTAATTCTGGAAATGGTAAGCACACAAAAGCCCATATAGAGAAGATGAGAATGGCTCCACACTGGATAGACAGGCCATGTGACTGCAGACTAGCACAGAACTACCCTCAGGCAATCTCCATCTCTGATGGAAGCTAATATTTTCTATTATTCTGTCTTTCATGAGTACTAAGATGTGAGAGCTGTGTGATAGTAGGACGGTCATTTTAAAATTATTACAAATAAAGAATATATCAAAATTTTGAACAGTAAAAACTGATCAATATATTTTAGCAAAGACTGCATTTCATGTGCCGAGGCGGAGGTCACGTAATCGGAAGAGTAGGTTTGTCTATCTATTAGCAGCAGAAAATTGAATAAGCAAAAAATAACTTTAAGGATTTTTTTTTTCTTTTTTTAAAGGAACTTTTTTTTTTAAATGGGAAGATGGGGATCATTTTGTCAGAAGAACTTCTTACTGAAAAAGAAAGTAATGCCCACAAAATGTAAAATATTTACAAAGGCTTGGCAGAGGACTGCATTCTCTGTATGCATTTGGGCTTTTTTTGGAGGGGGCGCAATTATATGGAGCTTTCACACCTGCTAAACCGGTTGTTTTCCCAAATGGCTGATATGCAAGCATGCAAGGCCGTCAACAGTTGACTTTGTCCTTATCTGCCACCTGAGGTGGTAGCTAATCATGTTGTACCTACAAAGACTACAGTACCAACAAAGTGTTAGTGTTAAATTCCCCGAGTGCTTGAACATGTCATACTTTCACAATAATGACTGCACTGTCAACTTTCTATGAGTTATTTCACAATGGCAACATGAGATGGTACTAACTGATTAATGAAATTTCCCAATGAATTAACAGTCTTTTGCCAGGCTTTATATTTGATGTGCATTAGGGCTTTTATATCAGTCAACAGTAGGATCTCACACTGACCACTTTTCACAGGTTTAATCTTAAATATGATTTCTCCAAGCTCAGTAGTTTATTTCTTAAGTATGCAGTTAGTTTGTATCACTTTGTTTGAAGTCAACATATTTGAATCGGTTATTTTACTGTATTTTACAGCAAATGTTCTCACTCATAACTTATTTGTTACCAATTACTGAAGGTTGTTTGGCCAGCTTTCAAAAACATCCCACCCAAATATGTCTTCTAACATACACAATGAAATTCCTCCCCCAACCCAGTCCTCTGACATAAGATAAGCTTAGTGACAAAGCGGGGAAACCCCTTTACCCCCACCTACACCAAACTGTGAAGCAGCTCAGTCATAATACATCCTTTAGTCATGAACATTTTGACTGCTTTACACAATTATGCAACTATTCCCCCACTTGTAAGATGATTTACATACTGCAACATCCATTGATGCACAAGTAACTTGAGTAATTAACTAAGGCAGCCCGATAAATTTCCAGAAATAAGGCTTATCCAAGGGGGTTGAAATGAGAGCAATGAAACTGTTGGTTCTTCCACTGTGAGACCAAAGTAGTCTATGCCGCTTCCTCTCTCCAACTTCCTGAATGCCATTGTAACACTCACATGTAGTCAGTTTCCTGCAGTTTCTCACATGTTCCTCCAACACAATTGTGGTTATGGTTAGAGAATAATACATAGTAAAATACAAATAAGTTCATGGAAGAAGAATGAGACTAAACTACATGACAAGCACCTGACCAAACAGGACTGACCAAATGTGCAATGGACAATAAAGACCAGCGTGAAGTGTGCGACAAGCTGACAACTTGTACGAGCCAAATGTTAACACGACCTAAAATGGTCCCTCAGGCTTCCCTGCAGCTCATACATCAAAGTGTCAAATCTTCAAATGCCACAGCCTTCTCTGGCAGCAGCACAGCATGCCATTAAATATGATTCACAATGTGATAGTATCAAAACTTTAAAAGCATGAAGGTTACCCACTGCTATTTCGTACACTTGATTCTAACACATAAAAATATATATTTTCAAATCCAGGGCTTCAGACTAACTTTAGGCAAATATATAAATAATAAGAATATATATAATTTTTTTATATTTACCTGATTACGGTGCAGTATGTCAACATTACTGTTTTATTATTGTATCCACCAAAAGGCAGAAGACACGTATCAGATTGTGTACAATTTTAAACCAAGTTTTTACCATCAAGTGATGCAAAAGGTCTCAGAAACTGCATCAAATATGATACATAGAACAGGGTTGATACATAATAAATAAAACAAAGGACTAAAGTGATTGTTTATTTTACTTAGGTTGCCAAGTGTATTTCATAAACCAAATATTTTACAAACTACATATACCTGACACTATTATCACCATGAAATTAAAGCAGTTACAAACCAATTAAACTTGTTTGTAGTTGTTAAGAATGTATGTTATGAGGTCAAGTCAAGGTTTTATTCTAATTTCTAAAAGTAAGAATTGGAAGCAGCATGCAATTCATGTACCTTATGAATAAAATGTGGATATTAGATGAGCATTCTGTGCATTCATTTTCTGTCCCAGTTACTACCACTAAACTAAGATGCTTGACATCTTACAATCCAACCTCATCTCAACTGATTGCCTCAGTCACTGTCATTATAATAAAGAGTTGCTTCAAGAGCTTTATGTTATAGCCAACATCTTTAAACAGGTAATGCACTCAGCACTCATGTGTTTTTATATGTAGACATGATAATATTGCTTAATTGTGATGATAACTACCTATACTGTACTCTTTAAAAATCGAGATTTTTTGAGTCAAAAATGACTATAGTTGTCATTTGCTAAGTTTACATGGGAGTTTTAATTCCTGTTTAATTCTGAATAAAAATTAATTCTGCTTTAAACTGATGAAAAGGGACCATGTAAAAACTTCATTCCTAATGCAAATTTTCTATTCGGAAATAACCTTCAGCACACTGCATAAAAAAAAGACGTTGTTTCCTTATAAAATCATCATCATATCATTTGAAAAACTTAGTCCCTTTCCTCTGGTTGTAAAAACAGCAGGTCCATCCCATGCAAGCATAGAAACCCCCCCTACCAACCAATGCATATGCACAGATGGGAATTCAATAGTTTCAGACTTTGAGACCTTTACAGAGCTTTGACAAAATATCACTGCAATGGGATGGATTTGTGCTTTTGAGGAGTGTAAAAGTTACACTGGACTTTAGTTTTACATGTCACAGTATCATCTCCATATAAAAATCAATGTAAATATCTTTCATATGCATGATGACTTATAAGATAATTCTTGTTTCTTCTTTCTCCCTGGTTCCAGCAGGTCTTTAAGTGTTTAGTGTTGACATTCCATGATGCTACAGCTTCATGCCATCCAGCAAGTTTGTCAACTTAAATTACTCAGAATTTTCTACAGAAGGGATGATGATGCAAGAACCAATGCTAGTGGCATGCATTCTCATATTTTCTGTGATTTTCCTTATAAAGTCACCATATTGATTCTTCTACACACAAAACAATTATTTGAGACAGCATCATCAAGCCGTTGTAAGAATTATAAGCAACTAGAAAGGCAGACCGCCACCAACAGCTCATTTCTATCCATACTGTTAATGCTTTCCTGTGGCGACAATTCCTTCCAGCAAAAACATAACCTTCTTGGCGTAGGTTTAAAAAAAAAAAAAAAAAAAAATCTAGATTCCCAGATCAATAATGTGCGACTAGAAAATAAATTATTAAACATAACAGAATAATATTCAGTTTCAGTTGAATCCAATTTTGTTAGCACCAGTTGACAACAACAATGATCTTGAGAAAACTAATGACGGTAATGAAGCCTATATCAAAACAAAATTGACAATGTGATATGAAGGGAGTCAAGCCCAAAGCTAGCGGCAACTTCAGCTCAGGAGGATTCAGCTCGCCTCCTGACCACAGTTTGGAGGCAGAAGCAGGAAAGTTCAACAGATGTTTGAGCCACCAGAGTATAGCATGGTAACCAAACCATCACAAAAGCATCAGAGTTTAAGAGAAACAAGACCAGACATAAAGACAAAGGAAATTAACTGGTTTTGTTGTAGCTGCCAAACCATTCTGTGGGTATGGTGTTTAGTTCAGCCAGTATGGCAGCTGCCCCACAGCAATACCACAGCCTCTAGATACAGCCAACCCAGGTTTGTGTGTGAAGCACTCAGATTATACATATAGCATTTCACACACATTTTACATTTTACATATGGCATAAATTGTTTCTTATTTTGCTACTGATAATGCAACAATGATGTCACCACTTATCAATGTTAACTGGCCTGACTGGTCAACCTCAAGAATCACCTAATATGCTCATTTCATACTAATAATAGCTGCAAAATCAGATAAATTACAAAATTCTGAGCTAATTCAGACAGAGTGGCAACCGAGCAACCTCTTAGATTTGAGAAAAAATGTAAAGATGTTGTCATAGTACAACAGTTAGCAACACACTTAATTCAAGTAATTCAAAAATGTCATTTACAAATACACATAGGTGTGTATTTTGTCCTCTCAAGTTGTAGGCTGAAAAAAATCATAATTTATTTAATGTTTAAACAGCTACCCTGAATCCCTTTGAAAGTACTCTTTCCATTTGTCTAATCTGATGAAAGTAGTACTGTAATATTATCTCAAAAGTATATCATTCAAAATAAGAGCTAAATAAACAGCAAGTTTTTAACAGGTTTATTTCATGCAGTTATTTAGGCATCTCTGGCTGTGCTGAGTTTCTACATCATGAGCACATGGCCCAAATGGTATTGCTGTGATGTAATCCTGCACTGTGACTTGTTAAACAAACACACAGCTTTCAGTGTTTCTCATCAAAAAAACCTGACCTGACTTTGCTTAAGGCAACAACAGGATGGGACTGAAAAAAGTAACGTCTCCTTTGATGCTGCTCATGACAGATAAGGAGCCACCCTTACATGTGAACTACATCCACTCCAACAACATTTCATGTCAAGAATGTATTATAATACCATATATGGTCAAAATTGTGTTGTGTTATTTCCTAAAATGTTCTATCCGACAGATCTAGTAATTCATATTTTAGGATACTATTTTAACTTTACAAGCCTATTACATTTAAGAATTATGAATAAATATATGCACATATAGCATCATTATGGACGTATATTTAAGAGTTTCACATGTCTGCAAGGACATTTGGACCTCAGATGAACAGACAAGCAGCTGAAAATGGGAAAAGCAAAAGGGGACAAATCAGGACTCCACCCAAGGATGAATAATCACTTCCTCCACACTCTAAGCAGTGCAGAGGTTTTTTTCTTTTTTCAACAGCTGAAGTTCAGGCTTCCTATGACTCTTGCAGCTCTGGTAAGAGAATTGAGCAACAAGGCTACATGCCTGCCCATAAAGCTGCTTAAAGGCAAAAACAAGAACCAAACAGATATTTTACACAGTCTTCTCTGTTATTGACTTATCATGTAACTTTAAATTTTGGAAGCAGGATGTTGTTTGAGATTTCTCATAACAAAACTCTACCTCTGGGAAAACATGCCATTTCAGTCTACTTTGGGATTTCCTATCTGGTATGTGTAATGGTCAAACCCTTATTTCATTTCACTAGACTTTCAAAACTCCCCAGTTTGAAGAGCAGCAGTTTTCCTTTCTTGTGCAAAGATTTTAAAGTAACCTCATGGCAACCACAACAACCACCACAAGTTTAAAAAAAAAAAAAAAAAAACTCCACCAATAAGGCACATTGCAGAGAAACTACCATGACTCTATTGCTGGCAGTTAAAAAGTAATGTCATCTAGAAATCTCAACAGCAGTCAAACTTTCCACGCTAACTTAGATGGAAAAGCAGAAACAAATTTACAGCAGCCAGCATTTTTTTGTCTGTTCATGGAATTACTTTTAACCAGTGGTTCTAAAGGTGCAGACAGTGAGCAGGAAGTAACATGCACTTATCCTCTTTATAAAAATTAGAGCCCTGATAGATGCATAAATAATAGGCTGAGGCTTAAGTTTTACTAAAAGTGGCAACTGCAGGTTGTGGAAAATCTGGACAGCCACATCCTATTTACACAGTGCCTCCTAATGTTTGATTAGTTTATATCAACACATGTCAGGGAAACATGGGATTACAAATAAAATACAAAAAGCCAGACAATACTTTCACCATTCCTAACAAACCTTCAACCCCTCAAGGCGCAACATTCAGGAACAGCTTAATGTCACTACAGATCAACTGAGGCACACTCAGTGTTGCTCACTTTCTAAATAAGCACAACCCTACCTAGTCCAAGACCTAACGAACCAGGCCAAGCTGATCTGGAGGTTATCAATGGTGTAAATGCAAACTGTTGCTTTCAGTTATCTCATACATACTGCCCACAAGCTGACTAAGGTTATTTTTTTATCAATAACACACACAATGTTCATAAAAGCACCACAAAGCACACAGACACCCTGCTGCACAAGTCATCCAGTAACTTATACATGCACACCTCATATGTAAACCTAATAGGCTACATGCACACCTCACATATATATTTTATATTCATTTACACACACACACACATATATATATATATATATATATATATATATATATATATATATATATATATATATATATATATATATATATATATATATATATATAGATATATATAGATATAGATATATATATAGATATAGATACATACATATATATATATATATATAGATATATATATAGATATAGATACATACATATATATATATATATATATATATATATATATATATATATATATATACACACACACACACACACACACATGCAACAAAAGTGCTCTTCAAAAAACTTTCCAGAGATCCATTGATTAGATTCTCACATGATCCACTGAGTGCCTTGAAAACTGAAGCACTCAGCAAAACAGTATCTCTTTAGCTGGACTCCAACTGCTTTTAGTCTTTCTGTATTTGAATGCATTAAACAGTAATAACAACACGTCAATAAATGTGTCGCACCCTACACTGAATGGAGATGTTTTCATCTGACAGCGTGCTATATACAAAATGCTCTGGAGTAGTGTTGCGACTTTGTACCATAAACTAATTCAGATATTAGGTAGAGAAACTTTGACAAACTAACTTTATAATACAGTGTGTAATAAATCTTTGCTTGTGGGTCTTAGCAGGGGGCTCTTTGCAACATCAGTGCACTGCTGGGACGACTTACCAGCTTTTTGTTTTTACCCTCATCCTCGCTGGACTTCTTTTTGTTGGGTTTGTTCGGGTCCTCCCCACCGCTGGCTTGATCCATTGTAGCTTAATGTAGTTTCCCTCCCGAACCACGTAAAGTGTCCTCTCCGGACGCTGACTAACTCCACAGCAGGCTTTTCACGCCCTTACAAAGCAAAGCGTCCAGGTTATGTTTTCTCAAAGTCCATTCCGTTTAAAGATGAATAAATGTCCGGTTCCAATTAGTCTCAATAAAATCCAACTCAAGAAGAGAGGCTGTCAGAACAAGAGGTGTGGTGGTAGATGGTGTATGTCCCGTCGTCTCCTCAGTTCAGCACCAAGTCAGAACACGTTTGGAGGGGTTTCGCCTCTCTGAAAGTAGCAGATCATTGTACAACAATAGTTCATTCTTCTAATTTCCTGGACCTTAAGTTGACCATATGTTTCTGTTCACACGTGTTTTTCTGTCATACCTTGATGTACAGGGACATTTAGTAGAAACATTTGGCTACATTATAAACACTGAAACACAGGTACACAAACGTGACAGGGTCACGAACAACTTAGGTGAAATAAAAGCATTGTTTCTTTACACTTACTGTCGAGACAAAATTGTCAAAGAAAGAACATTTACAAGAGTGTAACTTGGTCGTAAGGTAGAAATAAGCAATAATAATAATAATAATAATAATAATAAATGTCTGGATACTTTGCCAGATTTTAAGGTACGCCGTCAAAGCTGTTTTAACACACAATGGGGTAATTAATAGGGATCAATAAACGATTGTGATATTTGGAAAAATCACCGTTGTTCTCTCTGCTTGGAATACTTTGCAGTTCTGTGCACTTAGCCAAGCTAGCAAGGTGCACCATTCCCAAACAAACATTGCTTATTTAAGTAGACATAATTACACACCACTACGCGCAATATTATTTAATAAATTACAACATTAATCTTATATTCAATGTAAGAAAAAACTCAAAAAATTATGAAGCAGAGCTTACCTTTACAACCAACCATGAAAACCAGGCCCACAGTTATCCCGCCCTCCCCAAATATCATTGGCTAAAATGAAATGTCATACATAAAATGTACATTCATTATTGGTCAGACATGCTGGCAATAACAAGGTCGGCGTTGCATCGAAGGGGAGGAGACTTGTGACGAAGAGGTCAGTATGATTTCACAGCAAGCGGATGGGAATCAGTCGGTTGTAAGAATAGATCTGTGAGTTAGGTATGAGAAACTGACTGGGGATCGGAAGAAGAGTCGAACTCTGGCCACTCAACAAGCTTGGGAAGTGCCGTGTATGTGTGTGTCATACACAAACAGTCCTTTGTGCCAGTGTTCAGGCTTAAATAAACTTTGAAAGCCCACTGCAAACTATGTTTCTACAGTGCCCCTACGGAGATACAAATTACAAACAAAAGCCCTCAAATATATATATATATATATATATATATATATATATAGAGAGAGAGAGAGAGATGTATATATATTAACCTTAAATGGAAATGAATTACTGAAATGTCAATTTGCAGAGTACACACACTGAAAATATTTTGTATAGGCCTACGCCTACATAATTGCTTTGCTCTATACAATTAGTGGCCGGGAGTTGATTTGTCGAGTTTGATGGCTGCCATCCTGGAATAATTTCCTGTTCAGTTTTGCATAAAGGTACATTTAGCCCATTGTTGAATATTCTCCTGTGACTGAGCAGAAAAAAGTTGATATTGCAGGGCTCTTAACTTTTTGATCAGGAGCCAAAATGGCGGACTCCTATTGCCACCCAGTGAGAATTTGTGCTATGTAAATTATTTTTCAAGGGAAATACAACGGAATGCATTCAATCATACACCATCATTTATTTATATTCATACATTCTTCGAATAGCTTTGATTGGTAATTTTTTATGGAAAAACTAAGCAGCATTACTTTAGATGTCCTCTTTTCCATTAAGAAAATTCACTGTTGCTTTTCACCATTTGAAATGTTTTACTTTTAACTTTAGCTTAGGAGACTTTTTTTTATTTAACTTTACTTAAAGGAATATTGTGTGGAAAATTACTCACTTAATAAGTGTGGAGACTGGAATGACAGTTTAATCAAGACATTTATAAAGTCTTTTTTTTTCTGTCAAGGGTATTTTTCCCTGCATTTCAGTCATTTTTGAAAAAATAGTACCCCTTCTTCACCATGACAGACTGGCACAGAGTCTGCATTACTGCAAACACTGCATCAATCTCCCTGGAGTTCAACATCCCAAGATACTTGAACTCCTCCACTCTGTCCAGGACTTCATTCTCGACTCAGAGAGGACATTCCAACCTTTTCTGTCGATTTAAACCATTCGAGCGAGAGCTGGAGATCATGACCAGGTGAAGCCAACAAGACCACTTCATCTTCATTGACTGAATCCTGAGGTCACCCAACCGGTTCACCTCAAAACCTCATCTGGACCAAGAAATTCTGTCCATAAACATTATGAACGGAATTGGTGATAAATAGCAGAGTCCAACCCTCACAGGAAGAAAAGTTTGTTATTTAAAAATACCCATGACGATGTCAGCCAGATGACGGATAATAAAAGAAAGACAAAGTGATTTGCTTCTTTTTTGAAGGACTGGAACTGTAAGATTTAATACTATACCTAGAATAGGCACCAATTCTGTGATTAAACACAAGAAAAGCAATCACTTCAACATTTTTCTCTTTATATCAACTTACTGGCCCATTTTTGTGTTTGCACTGAAGTCTTTCTTTTGTTTCATCTGTCTGTGGCAAAGTGTTATGACATGCTCACCTATAATAAATGCTATCAGCTATACCCAGCTGTGGCAAACCATGTCAAGAGCATCAGTCACAGTCACACATTTGGACTTGCAACATTTCCTTTATTTCCACAAATCTTATGTATCTTATTTACAAAAAAAATCTTTTAAAAAATTGTAGAACCTGAAAATTACATACTCTAAAAACAGTGTTGCTCCAGCAACAGCATGACTACAAACTCATCAGTGCTGGTAATTTGGTTCTATATAGTTCTCTTGCTCACATGTTATTTAATGTTGACCACCATGTGCATGCAACCATCTCTATATGGCACATTACATGTTTGTGTATAAATTTAAAAATGTCACCATTCCTGTTTATCAAATAAAACAATTACAAAATTTACTTTGGTATTGCATGTCATGGGATTACTTTCCAGAAAACATGTCTTTCCAAATAATTCAGATAAAATTAGTTTCCATAAACAAATATGGTACCATTTTTAAGAAAAGAGAAAAAGACAAATGGAGTGCTTTTTTTTCAGTGCTGAATGAAAAGTTTTAAATGATGCAAAAATCACATAAACATTTGTTGAAATGTTTCATAGATCATCATAATGGTCAAATTCAAGCCAGTGCTGAATGAAAATGGTGATCAAAGTTTCATAATGTGTTTGTCATGCTATTAGAACAATTATTATTTTTCAGGAATTCCCTTCAGTATTCATCAGGATGATTTAATCTCAAACAGGTGAGCAGACTACTTGGCAAATCAGTTTTGCAAAGGAAGGCTGGACGGCATGGTTATTGTTAGAAGGTGTTGTGAAAAACAAGACAAATGCTTTTAACCCTGGACTGACAACATCTGTTCTCATTGTTATATCTTCTTAGAATATGACAAAGAAGTTCATATCTTGTGAAGAATCCATAAATCTAAGTAATTTCATGTTAGAGTGTGTGGAGAAGGTACCATAAGACAGTTAACTGCAAACATCTTGCTTTCATCTATGTTTTTCAAGCGATGGTTCCCTCCAACATCCCATTGATTATGATGCAATCCTTCCATCTTTTTATTATAATCCATCACCAACTGTTTAGACCTTTATTTTATTTTTTGTTGTTGGCCTTGGTGAGAAGAATTTTGTCTCATTTTAGTCCAGGATGCAGCATTTTTGATTTCCAAAAATAGAATTTCAAAGTTCTATTTGTCTCACCTCCGAATGGTTTTCACTTTGCTTCAGTAAATTTTAAATTAGTTTGACACCATCATTATCATCGTGGATCATACTCACATGCAAATTCCTCTTTTTATGATGGAGCTTTAATATGCATTTATGAATGGTACAGTGAACTGTGTTCATAGACAGTGATTTCCGGAAGTGCTCTTGAGCCCATGTAGGGATTTAATGCCTTGCTTCCTAGAGCTAAAAGATCAGGTGTATCTTGTTTTGATTTTCAGTCACATCATCAGGTACTACTTCTTCAAGATCTGTAGTTATTAAAAGTCATTGGAGACATTGGAGAGATACAGATGTGTGTATATATAAGTGGGTGTGTATATGTGCTTATATACACGCAAATGTATGTAGGTTGTTCTCTTTTTCAATCTTTTTTTTCCTTTCTCTCTCTCTTTTTCTCTCTACAAGGTGTTTTCTGTTTTCTCTTCTTTTCGATTCTCTTTCTGTCCCTCTTCTGTCCTCTCCGGTCCGGTCCAGCAGTACAAACTTTGTAATACAAACAATTATGCAAAACAAGTAGAAAAATAAAATTAAAATCCAGAATATCAAAGGGAGCATTATATCTATGATGCTTCCCTTGGCAAAGTAAATTTGCCCAGCAGAATAAAGCATACAGAAAATCCATTTTGCCTGCTTAAATGCTGGACAAGACGAAAAAAACAAAAAACAAAAAAACAAAGTCATTGGAGGCATTCAAACATTTTTAGACATTCAAAATACTTTACAAGGTTTCAAAACTTATTTTTAGACTTGCAAAACTTTATTTCAGGTTTTAAAATGTCAAATAATGATTTTAACATTTAATTTATTTTTATTTCAGATCATGGCAGGATTCTAATACTACAATTGTACCCAGTTCTCTTTTTTCCCAGTCTTCAGTGTTCTTTATTTAATATTTTAAACCTTATTTGTGCTGAAAACTTCAGCCAAATGAAGAGTGTTTGTTACATTAATAAGACTCTTTTTTTTCATGTCAAATTGCATTTCAGAAATTTGTGGAAGTAAAAGTGAAATAGGCAAGTGGTGGTTTTGACTGGCATCCAGGAAAAGCAGTTCTATTGTGTCAGCAGTTTAACAACTTATCTTCAGATTTCTCAAGATTGAAGCTCTACAAAGGAAATAGACAAGGACAGTTTCAGTCAAACTTGTGTAACTGGTCAAATGAATGTTTTTCTTTTTTTTTTTTTTTTTTTTTTTTGAAGCTTTGAGGTTTGTTTTTAATCACATTTCATTTCAAGGGTTGGTTTCAAAGATTTCCATTGACAATGTGTGCTGTTTGAAGGACACTTATAAGCATTGCTATAGTGACGACAGGGATAAACAGAACAATAACTGAGAGTATGTGTATCACCAGTTTTGTTATACAAATACAACAAAAAATCTTCCGTTCACATCATTATTGTGGTTTATGGTAGGGATCCACATTAAAAAACATTTCAGGACACTTCACCTTCGTTGCCTCCAGTGTATTATGTATGAATGCTCATTGGTGGCCGGAGAGGTCATTGGCCCAAGTTGGCCGACATGTTTCAATCTGTCCCAGAGCAGATGTGGCTACACAAGTAACCTAACATCGCCAAGTGCAAATGAATGATAGATTAAAGTGAAAGGCACACAATCCATTATAATTATTATTACTGTTATACTGTATAAACTATTAACAAATGGTGCATCAAAGGCACAGAATAGATTAAAAGTGAAATTTAAATATTTGATGTTCTGTATTTAAATAGTACATGTTTAAAATATTTTAAAGTATTAAAGTAATAATTGAACAAGCAGATTAAACAAGAAATTTTCTGTGAGGTATTACCTGTCATGATGTGGTTTGTGCTGTGCCTTAGTTTCAGGTTTCCTGTTTTATTTCGTAGTTTTTCCTGTTTGGTTCTCTTGTTTAGCTTTTTGATTTCCTGTTCATTGAGTTTACCTGGTCTTGTGTTAGTTCATTCAGTACACCTGTTTCTCGTTTGGTTCCCCAGTGTCTTCATATCCCTCAGTTTCAGTTCTTGGTTGCTGGATCATTTTGTTGCTTTAGTCTCTTGAGTTCCTTGGGTTACAACAAATCTCCTTGAAATCTGCATCCCTGTGGCTCTTCTCTGCATTTGGGGCCTCAACCCCACCGCCCAACCTGACACCACCAAGACTAATTTGGTATCCATCTCGTATCTTACCTGTAATCTGAACTATTTCTGGTCTGTAGAAGACAGTTCAGTGTTGAGCCATGTCATATTTCTTGCTCACTCCACCCCTGACTTTCATTTCCTCTGTTCCTACAATGTCTTTATGTGAAAGTCAAGGTGATGGTCAAATTTATCTACACAGTTAATGTCCCGCAACTTATGTTGCCCAAAGTGCTTCACAATCTAGAATGACAACTAAAAAAGAAAATACATAATAGTCATACAACAATACAAAAAAGAACAATTACAACAATACAATAATTATAACAAGACTAAAAGTCCATAACATTGCGTCTTCAGTAGAGATTTAAAATGATCCACTTTTTGTACCAATCTGACACTTAAAGGTAGACCGGTGTGTGCAGTGAGCATTCGAAATGGCCCTTGTAATGACATCCAGTTGCTGGCATGTGACAGTGTGTAAAATAAAACCTAAACTGAGGGTTGATGAGGGATGAAAAAGTTAAGTGAAGTTGAGTTTTGAAGTCTCAGAACCCAACCATACAACAGCTATCGCAAACTCAATGTCGCAGTGCAATTGAAACAAGTCAGACACAACTCATAAGGTCAGTAAACTATATACTGCTATTTGAACATTTCTATCACAGATTGGTAACTGATTAGCCTACATGTGGCCTAAATTTTCCCCACTTATGTCCATGCACACTTAGCCTAACTGTATACCTTTATGGGGCTCACATGGCTAGCCAGTCCTCATGGGCTTTACGTACAGCAATCATACTGAAAGCACATGGGACTTGCAAAATTTGCCCACTTTTAGCCCAATTTAGATTAACCAATTAACCTAACATGCATGTCTTTGGACCGTGGGAGGTAGCCAGAGTACCCAGAGAGAACCCATGCATACACAGGTAGAACATGCAAACTCCATACAGAAAGGTCACTATCCAAACCTCACCCCAGCTGAGGATCTAACCAGTGACCTTCTTGCTGTGAGGCCACAGTACTAACCACCATGCCACCGTGCAGCCCCTGTATAGCAATCAGTGTTTTTTTTTTTTTTATATATCAATGATAACTGTACATAACACTGCAATTATTTAGCTGATGCATCAGTTTTTCATGATGATAACAAGGCTAATCTGGCTCTTTGATGACTAAAACATGACGAGATGTGTGAGTGTTTGTTGACGAGACAAGACTGGATGAAAATGTTAGTGGGTGGTCTGTCAGGCATTCAAAATGCATGACATTTCTGCCTATTGTGTGTATAATCTGCCTGTCAAAAGCTAAAAGACTATCAGCGACACTGCAGCATGCTATTCTTGTTTGGTCACCACCTGGCATGTGGCTCACATTTTGCACAACACACCTGCATTCACACACAAAGAACAATCGAGTTTATTGATTCATTCATGGACAATGATGGCAGCATCAACAAAGGGGCTTGGTGGTCAGGAACAATGTATCTATGAACATACTTTCAATATAATCCATCAGAAAGAAAAACAAAATGCATACTAGAGGGAGACAGCAGTAAATGTGGCCACAAACTAGGTGGAAAGAATACCACCATGCTCAAGTGGCACCTCAGCACTCATCACCCTGATATTCTTTTAAAGATAAATGATAACAAATCAATCTGGACCATCCAGCATAGCATTGTATTTATCTGTGGCTAAAGTGTTTGAAACTTAGTCTGCATGTATTTCTGTATTAAAAAAGCCAGAATACATAACTTTATGCATAACTGTAAGTCTCTGGAATACCCTGTATAGAGAGGTTGCATATCTTCAGTAGCTTCAAATGCCCAGTTGCTGCTCGTAAGTGACTTTTTAAAAGCTGCTCTCAGATGTACAATGCCAACAGATGCACAATCCGAATACAATCAGTGTAAGCACACAGTAAGTGCACTGGACACAGGCAACAACTGGCATCACTCCATCAAAACCAAAACCAACATGATAGGCAGAAACGGCAACTTTATCCAGAGAGACTTTTATTCAGAAGTTACAAAAGAAATTCAGTTCAGGTCAGTTTTATCTGTTTATCACAGCAATGTCATCTCAGGTCACTTTACAGACTTCAATTAAAGCCAATTCATAATGAATAGCCTAGTTAGGGAAACCAATAGATTGCATCAAATATTGACTTTGATCCAATCACTCATCCTGAGCGTGCACGAGGTGACAGAAATGTCAAAACATCCACACTGGAGCACTAAAAAGGAACGCTATTCCTGTGCTGACACCACTGCTCAAAGGCCTGCCACTTATAAGCTCTAGCACTTTGAATAGTTGCCACCACAGCATGAGGCAGGCCTTGAGCAACTCAGTTGGACCGCTTAACAGTTAGGCCTGCAGGTGCCACAGTTCTGGACAAGAGAGAAGTATCTTGTCCCTGTGGACAGGAAGCTGCCAGGACCTCGCTGCCAGCAGACTGACTATTTCAGCATGCTATCACTTTTCTGGCCACTGTGGGGCCATCAACATGACAGACAGACCATGTCTGTATTTCCTCTCCAGGACTGGCGGTATCATCTCCATAAGTGGAAATGTCTACAGCATTCATAGCTCGTGGATGAGCTGGGGCATACAGAGGTGTGCTCTGCTTTGTTATGGAAAAAAGGGGGGTAGTGTGTTGTTGGGCACAGTGGCAAACAGGTCCACTATAGTTGTTCTCACACCTGGGCTACTACCATAGGGGAAACCTTTATTCTCTGACAAGGAATACAGGAGTGGCAATTTCACCCCCTTGTGGGTTGGAGTGGAACAACAAGTTTCACATTCTACATCACAGGTGACAAACTCCAGTCCTGGAGGGCCGCTATCCTGCAGGTTTTTGTTGTCAACATACTCTGACCCACCTGACCAAAATTCAAAACTTGGCTAACAAGAAGCTGCTGGATCCATTTAATTTGAATAAGCTGTGTTGATAGAGGAAAACAACAAAAACCTGCTGGATACTGGCCCTCCAGGACTGGAGTTTGACACCCCTGTCCTACATGGTCTTTCTTGTATTTGGTACTGTTACATCAACTTTGGGAACATTCTCTCTGAGCACTTGGAAACTCAAACTGTATTGTGGAAACACAATGCCTTTGGAGACTGGATCCATGAGCAGAACAAGCATGGTGCCTCTCAGGCAGCAATGGTAATGGAACAGCTAGATCTCCTTGTAGATGAAGGACTTGTCCAGATCTTTTCTCTGTTAGGTAGGTTGCGCGTTCTTGCTATGATGCATTGCATCTCTTTGCTCCAGGTTGACTGGTGAGGCGCTTGACCTGTGTCTTGTTGCTTCACAGACTGGGAGATTGCATTTGAGTGAAACACCACTCTCTTTAGAGAAGGTGATGCCACTGCAGGTTTGCTCGCACTCCCAATAGGCCCCAGCTGCAGCCTAGAGAATGGGGCGGGACTGAAAATTGGGTGGGGTTGGATGTCAAATGGGCATGGGGTTAGGGTTAGGGTTGGGATTAATCCAATTAAAATGTTGAGGGGGCAGGGTTTAGATGTCCAACCCCGCCCAATAGCCAACCGTGCCTCATTCTCCAGGCTGTACCCAAGACCCTCTTTGTACTCCTGTCACATCTGAGGATGACACTGCACAGAGCTTGGGTCTGCTTCTTAGTCAGCTCAAATTTTGCCTTTATGGCATTGAGTGATTGCCCAAAAATCCCTCTGGAGATGCTAACTATTCTAAATAAACAACACTGTCTCTGTCTGGAATATCAGGGATAATCAGCCACATGTGCCTTTGTACTACCACCATGGATGCCATAACCCTGCCCAGGGAAAGAACCCCACCGCAGGATGCACAAAGCATGTAGTCTGTGGTGATTCTGACCTTGTTCAGGGCGGATATCATATATTGAACATATCAGTACCAACATTGGCATCTCTATCGATTGATATTAGAGGAACAACTTTGTTTCTGGACACTTGTTTATAAACTGTAAAGCTTGAAAACACAAATTTAGGAGGATATGTGGTTATTAGTGGATTTGGTTCACCTCTGTCACAAGGTCACGGCATTCTCAAAATCAGTGTCTCTTCCTGAAATATAATAAATACAAATACAAATACAAATTTTTATGGTATAAATACAGTTCTACAAATGAATATCTTAACATTAATACATTCATTTTGACAGTCCAATAAAAAAGTATGGGTATGTTCCAAGGCATGCCCTTCCACTCAACCCTGAATTGGAAAAATAATTGATAAATAAATAAATAAATGTAATACTGTGGGTTTTATTTCAAAATAACAAGTTCTTTGTTAATGAAAGTTATTTTAAAACAAAAAATTAGTGTATATTTTATTATGTCACTGTAATTAAATGAAAAGCAGAGGACAACACAAACAGATTTTGTTCAAGCACATGAGCCCCTCAATGTAACTTCTCTAAAACGTTAATTTGTTTTTATTAGAACGGCAACAAGATACAAAGAATTTTCATGAATGCCACAATCTTCAAAAAAAGTCCAAAAGTAAGACTTGAGCCCTCAACAATGTAATTTATTTACAAATATAAATACTAAATTATTGCATGAAAAAAATAATAAAAATAAACACAATAAGAAAAAGACTGGAGAAAAAGAAAATGTAATTTAATATTGCATATGAGAAGAACATTTAATGGAAAAAGATTAATAATATATCATTTATGTAAAATAAATACAGGACGAACAGTAAGTAAAAAAAAAAAAAAAAAGATGAAATAAATCACTTTGATAAAAAGAAATAAAATAAGTACAGAAGGACTTTGTTCTAATATGAAAAAATGGACATGAAGGGGTCAGGAATGCATTTCTTAATAATGGTTGTCCATCCTAAATGAAAATATTTTGCATGGGATACGTGCATCCTGGGATGTACAAGGATGTGAATAACCTTTCCTACCTGGGTAAATAACTTCGTGTGGCAACTGCTATTTTGTGCCTCAGAGTTATTCTGAAGAGTTGACCTGATCTTCATACATCAAATCATGAAAACTACACCCACAGAAACCAAGTGATATACTGTTAATAATAAATAGGGCAAAAATGCATCCCATTGAACTATAGGTATTTAACCATGCATTGAAAATGTACATCAGACAACTTGCAAGTGACATGTTGTTTCTTCATTGTATTTAAACTTAAGAATAATTGATTGAAATGGTCATTTCAGTTGGAGGACTTGTTGGTTTCACCTATACTAGATGTCTGAGGCACATTTTGCCATGATGACATAAACACACACATGGCTACACGTTGATTATATAACCAGCTTTTGTGGTTTTGTGGTTTACAAACATGCAACTACTTTAAAAAGATTAATAAACTGGAGCACAACGTGACTCTCCTGTTTCTTTGTCTACAGATGCTCTGTTTGAGCAAGCATAAGAGGATGGAAATTAGTGTGCACAAACCATACAGCAAACATCTTGACTTTCCATCCGTAACATTTCACCATCAGAAGGGCCCATTGTTCAGGCCAGGCAACAAATAAACATTACAGGATACAGTCCCAAGTTTTCCTTTCAGTGTAGGCAGGTAATCCACTGCAGCGACTAACAGAACGGCAGCACAATGGTTCAGGAACACCTCGCATTTTTCTCTGTGAGCCCTTTCACAATCAAGTAATTCATTCCTAAACTGACAGTCCTCACAGTTCAATTTAGCTCAAATAAATGTACTCAATAGAGCCAAATCTCAACATATGTGGTCTCAGGACACTTTACTCAGTAAGGTCAGGGACCTACATTATTTTTGTTTTCCCGGTGAGTGGCACAAAGCAACAGCAAGCAGGGAAAACAGGAAGAAACCTCAGCAGAGTCATGCTCAGGGAGGGCAGCTGGCTTTCTAGACCAGTTGTTCTCAAAGAAGCGTCAAGAAAAAAGTGATGGCAAAAATAAAAGTACCAACAAATCGTAATAAGATGACAACAAGCAAACTTGCTATGGGTTCATCCCTTTATAAGGACTATGTTGACATTTAGCTTCTGTGTAGAAGGCTTGGAAAACCCCTGAAATATCACTCTGAAACATTATTTAGTAAACCTCTTACTGACAAAGCTCCAGTAATACAATGGAGTAGCCATGTTTTTGAGAAATAACGGTCACTTGGAATAAAAAAAAAAAAAATCAGCCAGGAAGATATAGTTAACAAAAAAGACACCTGAAATCCCAGAGGTGACAAAAATATGCTAGAAGCATTACACACTTGGAAAAAAAAAAAAAAAAACATCCTTAGGACACTGAGAGGGCAAAGTGGGCTCGATAAGAAGAGACTAAATCCAATTTATGAAGACAAATAGCAATTTTTGATACACAAAAAGGATCATACAAAAAGATTGTAAACAGACTCAGACTTAAATGTCTTTTACATGTCTTAAGCAATCCTTAATCCTGTTAGTTTCCAACTCAAGTCCTACTCTATGCATAAATATTACCTTCAACAGTGGTTCTACATGGTGAGTATCCTGCATTGTAGTTCTCAGGCAGTCCTCAGGAACCAAGCATGCAAGTTGTGAAAAATGTAACCAGATTTTTTAAACTATTTGCATCAATAAACCTTTCGTGTCTCTATAGAGTTGAAGTAGAATTGGAACTTGATTCAAAAGGTTGTTTTTTAAAATCACAGGAAATATTCTTTGCCGTATTTCTCAAATTCCAAGGAGCACTGTGCTGTCTATTACATTTTCTTTTATGTGCTTTTCTGTTTCCAAACAAATAAACAGTCTACAGTAAATTCGACTCACATCTTCCATTTTAATGGATAGTTTAGAAATTGAAATATATTCGGAGCAAGTAGCGGAGATGAAATATTGCATCATTTTTATTTATTTTAAAGACTTTTTGTTGGCTTTGAACAACCATCTATAAATAGTGTTACATAGCTTATACAAGAAAGCTAATGGGGACATAAATAAAAGGCAACATAGAAAACAATAAAACCTGTCGAGAATTTGCTGGAAAAGATACAGCATTGATATGTGCATATAATGTAAAGAAGAATGACTGATGATTTAAACACAGATCAACTAAAAAAAAGTAGTAAAAGTGAACATGAATCCAACCCATAATGGCATTGAACAGCAATTATTTTCAGAGATAAAAAAGGATTAAGCTTGGCAAGTGATTGTCGCCTCTTTATCATTAGTGATATATATATAGTGGTATCCCGAACCCCACTCCGAACAGTGGCTGGAGCGATGAAACCCAAATGTAGTCATTCTTGGCAAGGTGTCTCATCACAGTCACAGTTGCTGCATCACTTTATGCTATGGACTCAAGCTAGGCTGTGTTTTATGTTAGATGGTAGGAATTTCTGAAAGGAAAAATGTAGAAAATGAAACACCTGAGATGTTTAACATTTATTCTTATGATTCATTTATAAAACCCCTTCAAACCCACTGAGCTTGTAGTTTGAGAACAAAATCTCTGATAACAGTAAAAATAAAAAGTAAAGGAAGCTAAAGTAATTAGTGAGTGGAATCTATGTGCAACACATTTTGTTGCTTCTGTGCATCTTCATTTTCCCTTTAACAAAAAATTGTATAACCACCAATAATGTTAAGTGTATATCAATATTCAGTTTAAGAAAACCAAAGGGGATGGTTTTCTAAGATTTATTATTCCAAAATAAACTGTTCTAAGAATAGATGAACATTGAATCTTGAAGATTTTCCAAATTTGCGAAAATAGAGTTCTTGAGTTCAAGAGAACTGGTGTGGAATGTTTGGCTTTAAAGCTGTAGCTGGGACATTAGCGGAGTTGTTATGGTCATAAAAGAATACCTGGGGTAACATGAGTCACTGACCACATTCTGTAGCTTGTTTAGGTGATTGTCACCTGTAAATTGTTTACCATGTTGCTCAGAAGTGTGAATGGTGTGATGTCACTTGGTGTGGAATCAAAGCTGAAGTATGAATGCTGGATTGATGGTTGCTGAAGCTCCCTACTCTATTTAACCTCCTTGTTTCAAACAAATGCTTGTTTTTCTTTTTTTGTTTTTTAATTTACTTGTCATGAAACTATCTTCCCATCAGAATGTGGACACTACTGTCATTTTTGCATTGTAGGTTACTGATAAGCTTTGGCCTGAGTAGAAGGCTTTTCTGTGTTATGCCATGTGCCTATAAACACACTGGTGATTTTTTTCATCTCCCAAGACAAAGGTCAGTGCAGCCCAGAGAGGAGAGGAGTGCACATCATCTGACTGTTATTAAGAGAAGTGTATATTTTAGCTTTTCCTGGCCTTTGTTAAAGAGGAACGAGGTGCTGAGTTTTGCATTATTAAACTACCAGTGAGTGACCAGTCCCCGGTAAACATTGATAGAAGGTGTAAGATCAGTGCCATCAGCGGTGAAAAGTTGGTGAAATTATCTCTGGAAGACAAAATTTAAAGTTTAACTTTTCTTTCAATAATTTTTTTAATGGATTAATGGATAAATGAATACGAATTAATGATATAAAACACTTAAATAGTTACTAAATACATCAGTCAAATAAATCTGGTACTCCTATGAACACTAGTAAGAGGTAATAGCTCTAAACTTTCAGTTATTAAATGCAACAACAACTGTGCTTAATTTGTTCACATTGTGTATGTGCAGGTTCAGTAAGGAAGCAATTATCATGTCTAATTCGATAGATTAGGTGGGATACTGTGGGTTATTTTTGGATGTTCAAACAGAGTTACAGTGAACGCCACCTCTGTGTCTACGGTACAGAGAAACAACAGCCTGTGAGTTGTCATTGGGAAAGGAAGAGGGCAGCTCTGGGACAGGAAACACTAGCAGATTTCCGTGGTGGGAAGCCCCATTAGTCTGTCATAGAGGAAAAACACAATGGAAGCTGCAAACACAACAGAACTCCTTGCACTAGACCAGTAAGAATCTAATTATTTTTGACCTAACATCTTTTTGTATTTAACGCACCTGGAATATGATTGCATTTCAGACTATTCTTTTAGTATTAGAACAGTGTTGTCACGAAAACAGTGATTAAAAATGACATGTTATTGGCAGTAATTGCAATTTTATGGTCTCCAAAATACATAAATATTCATGTGATTTCCTATTTTTTCTTTTTCTTTTCTATTGAGTGATCAAACAAAACAAACAGAGTCTGATGTTTCCTGTATACATGAGGGGAACTTTATATCTATATACATACACGTACACGTACACACACACACACACACACACACACACACACACATTCTCGAGAGATTTGATCCCTCCACTGTGTCCACCTCCTGCAGTGACGTGCCCAGACCACTTCACCAGGGAGGCGTCCAGGAAACATCCTAGCCATATGCCCGAGCCACCCCAACTGACTCCTCTCGATGAGGACGAGCATCGGTTCTACTTATTTCAGCTCCTGTATGCACAATCTCGTTCTTTCGATCACGATGCACAGCTCAATCGAGAGCTTTGCCTTCTCGCTTAGCTCCTTCTTCTCTACGACAGAACGGCACAGAGTCTGCACCGATCAGCCTGTTGATCTCACAGTCCATCCTTCCCTCACTCGGGAACAAGACCCCATGGTATTTGAACTCTTCCACTTGGGGCAGGACCTTACTCCTGACCCTGAGAGGACAATCCACCCTATTCCGACTGAGGACCACGGTCTCGGATTTGGAGGTGCTGATTCTCATCTCATCCACTTCACAACTGGCTGTGAATCACTCAAGCTAGAGATGGAGATCATGACCAGATGAAGCCAGCAGGACCACACCATCCACAAAGAGCAGAGACCCAATCCTGAGGCCAACAAATCGGATCCCCTCAACACCTTGTCTATGCCAAGAAATTCTGTCCATAAAAGTTATGAACAGAATAAAGGCCAGCCTTGGTGGAGTCCAACCTTCACTTAAAAAAAATCTGACTTGCCACTGGCAGCTCGTACAAGGGAGTCCGGTATCCCATATTCCCAGAGTACCCCCCACAGGAGTGCTCCGGGGACGCAGTCAAATGCCTTCTCCAAGCCCACAAAGCATATGTAGATTGGTTGAACAAACCCCTATGCCCCTTCCAGGACTCCAAGGGTGGTATAGAGCTGGTCCACTGTTCCGCAACAGTGGAAAACCGCATTGCTCTTCCTAAATCCGAGATTTAACTATTGGACCCTCCTCTCCAGGACCCCTGAATAACAGACCTCACCAGGGAGGCTGAGGAGTATGATCCCCCTGTAGTTGGAGCACACCCTTCGGTACCCCTTGAAAAAGAAGGACCACCTCCCCAGTCTGCCAGGCCAGAGGCACTGTCCCCAATGTCTAAGCGATGCTGCAAATGATGTCAGCCAGGACAGTCCCCAGCATCCAGAGTCTTAAGAAACTCGGGGTGGATCTCATCCACCCATGGGGCTTTGCCACCATAGAACTTATTAACCATCTCAGCGACCTCAGCCCTATAGATAGGAGAGTCCACCCCTGAGTCCCCCAGCTCTGCTTCCTCATCAGAAGATGTGTTTGTAGGATTGAAGAGGTCATCAAAGTATTCCTTCCACCCACCCACAACATCCCGAGTTGAGGTCAGCAGCTCCCCATCTCCACTATAGACAGTATTGAGAAAGAACTGTGTCAAAGGGGGGATTCGGGATATGGCATTGTTGTATATTGTGTGTGTGTGTGTGTAAGGCTGAGTACTGTGAACTCATTTATCGTTTCAGGGACAGTTCGTCCCACTAAATTCTTTTTAGGAAGTTGTAGAAAATTAATGAACAAATCCAGCAAACATAACTTTATGTATCATATCATCATATATTATGGCCTACACTATAGTGATCTATCTCAGTTGTTAACTATACAAAGCAACATCAGACTGTCATGTGTCTTTGCATGTCTCCCACATGCTTATTAGTATAATAAAGTGCAACTCAAAACACTAATAAAACAGCTTTTAAATATGCAAAGATATTTTCAGTGGAAAAAATGTCCTTTACATTAAGCACATCTGTTTCAATTGGTGTTTACTCTGATACTGTGCACATTTGGCAACAGGAAACGGATTATAAATGATGATGTAGGGAATGCAATACTGTAAAGAAGATGCTCAGATACAGGGATACAGCAAAGTTGTTATAGAAACATTTTATTGAATCTCCCCCTGCTTGTCGCAGTCCATCTTCCTCTTGACGCTCCTCAGGCAGCCTGTCTGAAACCACCTGCAAGCTCGCTTCAGCTGCTGCCTGTCAGAAGCCAGGTGTGTGGAGGGCCGTCTTTCAGGATCCTGGAGACCAGGTGGAGGTCCGTCTTCCTAAAGGCTCTCGAAGGAGGTTAAGTACGTCCACCGTCCTCCACATCTGCATGAGCAACGATGACCTTCTGGAGCCAGATGATGATGACGTCAGGAGGGCAGCTGGGGAACAACCAGCAGGAGAACCAGCAGCATCTCCAGGAACCATCTGTGAGGCTGATGAGAGGCAGAGGATGGCAATGATGTGTTACTCCCCAGATCATGACTGCATTTATATCTAAACAAATAATTTGGCGAAAGGGAAACAAATTGTGTGTCTCCATATAATATAGATCTACAATGAACTTCTCTTTACATTTTAATATATTAATATAATAATTTAATATATTAATATATTTAATATTTTAATATAATTAAATATTTAATTTTATTACCATAAACAAAACACACTAAACATTCAGTAAATATTACATGACACCAACTACAACATAAACTAAACACACACACACACACACACACACACACACACACACACACACACACACAATCGATCGATTTTCAATCGGGGACAGACAAGGTGGAGCCATGTAGAAAGTTACACACCTCACACTTTGCATTCTAATAATCATACCAACTAAATTCACTGTTTTATATCTATATTTTCTCGTTCAGTCTTAGCAGTACAGATCTAATGATACGATGCAGATTTATGGCATCAGTGGTAACCATAGTAACGGACCGCTCTCTAAAAACTGGTGCTATATCGGTATTAATAGTCTACGTTATAAACACAGTGTTTCATCTGGACGTTCAACAAGGATCAATGAAAATACAGAACCGATAACATTCATCATTTATAACACATATAACCTGTATACGTGCACTACAGTGGATAAAAACAGCTAACAGTGTGCTACGGTGCTAACTACTGAGTCTGACAAATGGTCAGATCCATAACTGTCGTCGGGGATAGATTAGCACGTTGCAGTATACATCACAATCATAACGGAATAATTTAATACTTACATTTATACAAATAAATCCCTGCCTGGACCGGCGTTAAACTCCGCCATTATTTACCTGGTAAACTGATGAAAAGTCCATCCTCTTCAGCTACGTCAGCAAAATGGCGTCGATTTAGTGTGCAAAGTGTCCATCGTTCCACACTGCATTTATGGGCGGGTTTAGGGTAGCATTCGGGTACTTTCAGTGCACTGAGTTTTTTGCACAAAAGTCAGTGTAAACGCACTACGCACTGAAACATAGTGCGCGAAGTAGTGTGATTGCGCTGATAGAGACACAGCCCAGGATACTGTGGGGTATTCCCCTCTAGCAGTGACGTCATCAGGGGGTTCCCACGAGTGGAGTGGAGTAGAATGGAGTGGAGTGGAGTGGAGGGGTCCTGACCCTCGTGCTTGGTCGGACTGCCTCCCTCCGACCAGTCAGCCAGGACAGTTTTCTTCTTTCTTTTTTTGTGTGTTTTAACCTGCTGCCTGGGTTCTGGCTGCAGCCAAAGGACAAGCCATTCCTAAAGACTTCCACCAGAGGTAACATCTTGCCTTCCGGTAATGTTGGATATTTTTACAGTTTTTTTTCTGTGCATGTTGAGTGGGTTTTTCTTGCACTGGTTGACGTTTTTTGCATGTTTCTTTCCTACAAAGTGTGCTTTTAACAGAGGGGGTTGTTTACGGGGTGGGGAAGTCGTGGGAGGAGTTGGCGCCCTCTGGTGGCGCCTTAGATCTGCTGAGTCCCTCGTGGCTAAATGAATTAGGTGTTAACCTTTAAGTCTCCGCATTGTCTGTTACCTGGAAGGATCACAAACTATGTTGGTTCAGGTCCTGGCTCCTGACTAGTTGCCGGATCTCTACCCGACTCGACAACTGCTTGCCCCTTCTGAGTTGCTGGATGACAGACCAGACTTGCCTCGAAGCTTTCCGGAAGTCATTCTCCATGGCCTTGCTGAAATCCTCCCATTCAATAGTTTTACCTTGGTGACAGCCAAAGTCACATGCTGCTTGGCCTGCTGATACCTATCAGCTCCCTTCAGAGTCCAACAAGCCAAAAATGCTTGATAGGACTCTTTCAGCTTGACGCCATCCCTCACTGCAGGTGTCCAACAACGAGTTCTGGGATTACTGCCACGACATTAACCAATGACCTTCTGGCCACAGTTCTG
Source organism: Telmatherina bonti (assembly GCF_933228915.1). Classification (NCBI taxonomy): domain Eukaryota; kingdom Metazoa; phylum Chordata; class Actinopteri; order Atheriniformes; family Telmatherinidae; genus Telmatherina; species Telmatherina bonti. The sequence continues at coordinate 19,938,940 of NC_136610.1, read as the reverse complement.
GCTGGCTGCCTCAACAATAGAACCACAGAACACAGCCTACTCAATGACCCCCGCCTTACTCGGGACATGGTTGAAGGTCTGCTGGGGGTGGGAGTTGAACCTCGCTCTGATGGGGGACTCTGCCAGACATTTCCGGCAGACCCTTACAACACGCTTGGGCCTGCCAGACCCGACCGACTTCCTCCCCCACCATCTGAGCCAAAACCCCACCAGGTGGCGATCAGTTGACAATTCCGGCCCCCTCTTCACCTGAGTGTCCAAGGCATGTGGCCATATAATTACATAATCGATCATTGAACTGCGGCCCAAGGAGTCCTGATGCCAGGTGTACATTTGGACACTCTTATGTTCAAACATAGTTTTCATTACGGACAATCTGTGATGAGCACAGAAGTCCAACAACAAAACACCACTTGGACACAGTGCAGGGGGACAATGCCTCCCAATCACCCCCCTCGAGGTCTGCCTGTCATTGCCAACATGAGTTTGGACGTCTCCTGGCAGAACAAGGGGGTCCCCAGAGAGAGCCCCTTTGAACACTCCCTCCAAGGACTCCAGAAAATGTAGGTAAAATGAACTGCTGTTTGGTGCATAAGCACAAACAGTCATGACCCAACCCCCAACTAAAGGCGGAGGGAAGCTACCCTCTCGTCCATTAGAGGTAAACCCCACGTACAGGCAACAAGCCGGGGGGCAATGAGAATGCCCACGCAGCGTCTCTCACTGGATCCAACTCCAGAAAAGAAGAAGGTCCAGTCCTTCTCAAGAGTACTGGTTCCAGAGCCCAAGCCATACACCTAGTGGAGTTGAACTATATCTAGCTGTCCAGACCACTCAACCTTGTGCACAAGCTCAGGCTCCTTCCCTGCCAGGGAGGTGAAGTTCTACATCCCGAGAGCCAGTTTCTGCAGCTGAAGATCAGACCACTGGAATCCCCTGCCTCTTGCCGCTGCCCAACCCAACCCCTACCACTCACAGGTGGTGAGCCAGCAGAAGTTGGGACCCATGTAACCCTGACCGGGCCCTGCAAGGCCCAGCCACCAGATGCTCACCAGCTGCTGGTTGACCGAACAGTCGCCCAAGACTGCAAAACCAGACAGACAAACCTGTGCACCACCTGGACTGCCAACCGTAAAGCCCACGACTCAATGACACGCACATGGATCCTGGAATGTCTGAAGCTGTACAAGTGCAACAGCAACATAAGGACCTTCATTGCAAACTCAATGAGGCTGTGGCAGAACCCCCTGGAGGCCAGCTTCAAGCCAATTGCACTAGTTGCCATCAAATGTGGCATATATCAAGGAGACGCTCTTTCCCTGCTGCTGTTCTGTATAGGCCTGAACCCCCTCAGCCAACTATTCAATGAGACTGGCTATGGATACCAACTCAGGATTGGGGCCACCATCAGCCACCTCCTGTAAATGGATGACATCAAGATGTACGCTAAGAGTGAGTGGGACATTGACTAACTGATCCACACCACCAGGATCTAAAGCAAGGACATCATAATGTCATTCGGACTGGAGAAATGTGAGCGAATGATAACAAAGAGAGGGAAGATAATCTATACGGAGGGCACTGCACTCCCGAAGGGCACGATAACAGATGTAGAGGGAAAGCTACAAGTATCTGGGCATACCACAAGTAAATGGCAACCATGAAGCGGTCACATGGAAAGCTGCCACAACCAAATACCTGCAACAAGTGAGGCAAGTACTGAGAAGTCAGCTCAATGGCAAGAACAAGATCTGGGCAATTAACAGCTATGCCCTGCCAGTGATCCGATACCCTGCTGGGATAATAAGCTGACCAAAGGAGGAAGATCAGACCACGTATGTCAAAATACGGAAGCTGCTCATCATGCATGGAGGGTTCCACCCCAAGTCCAGTGTCCAGCGACTATACACTAAGCGCAAAAAAGGGGGCTGGGGACTAGTGAGCATCAAGGCCACAATCCAAGATGAAACATCCAAGCACCACAAATACATCAGGAAAAGGGCACAGAGGGATGAAGCACTTAGTTAATGTCTCAGACAATGGAATCTGGAGGAACACGAGATGGAAGACCATACTGGGAGGAAAAGCCTCTGCATGGGATGTACCACTGGCAGATCACCGAAGTGGCTGATATAAACAAGTCCCATCAATTGCTGGAGAGGGCTGGACTGAAGGACAGTACAGAGTCACTAATCATGGCAGCACAGGAGCAGGCCCCGAGCACCAGAGGGAGTGAGGCCCAGATCTACCATACCAGGCAGGATCCCAGGTGCAGACTATGCAAAGGAGCCCCTGAAACTATCCAGCACGTCACAGCGAGGTGCAAGATACTAGCTGGCGAAGAATACATGGAGCGCCATAACCTAGTAGCTGGCATATTGTACAGGAACATCTCTGCAGACTATGGACTGGAGACCCCCAAAAACTCCCCCAAAGGTGGTGGAGAATGAGAGCGCTAAGATCCTTTGGGACTTCCTGATCCAGACAGATAAAAGGGTGGTGGCCAACCAACCGGACATAGTGATCATGGATAAGCAGCAGAGGAAAGCCATAGTGATTGATATATCCATCCCCAATGATGGAAATAGCAGGAAAAAGGAGCATGAGAAACTGTGCTGCCCTCCAAAGAAATGCCACCCCACACCATTACTGACCCACTGCCAAACCGATCATACTGGAGTATGTTGCAGACAGCAGAATGTTCTCCACTGTGTCTCCAGACTCTGTCACATGTGCTCAGTATGAACCTTTCATTTGTGAAGAGCACAGGGCTTGAGTGGAAAATTTGTCAGTCTTGGTGTCAGCAAATAACAGTGTTGCAACATTAACATGTATGTTTCCTCTTAGCAGGTCTCCTTGGCCGGAAGTAGCAGTTCCTGTTGTCTGTTGTCTTTCTGTCCTCTTCCCCCCACACAGCAGAGGCAGATGGCTGCCTGTCCTTGAGCCGGGTTCTGCCAGAGGTTTCCTTCCTGTTAAAAGGGAGTTTTTTCCTTCCGACTTTTGCCAGTGTGCTTGCTCAGGATGGGAGATTGAGTTGGACCCTCCAACTCAATCTGTTGGTTTCCTTATATAGGCTATTATGAATTGGGTTCCATTATGTTTTCTTCTCTATCTGTAAAGCGTCTTGAGATGGCATTGCCATGAAATGATGCTATATAAATAAAGTTGAATTGAATTGGTGTTCTTTGGCAAATGCTAAACGTCCTGCCACGGGGTTGGGCTGTAAGACAACCCCCACTTGTGGATGTTTGGCCCTCATATCACCCTTATGGAGTCTGTTTCTGACTGTTTGAGCAGACACATGTACATTTGTAGCCTGCTTGAGCTCTGGCAGTGCTCCTCCTGTTCCTCCTTGCACAAAGGAGGTAGCTGTCCTGCTGCTGGGTTGTTGCCCTCCCACAGCCTCCTCCACGTCTCATGATGAACTGGTTTGTCTCCTCGTAATGCCTCCATGCTCTGGACACTACGCTCACAGACACAGCAAACCTTCTTGCCACAGCTTGCATTGATGTGCCATCCTGGATGAGCTTCACTACCTGAGCCACTTGTGTGGGTTGTAGGCTCCGTCTCATGCTACCACTAGAGTGAAAGCACCACCAGCAAGCAAAAGTGACCAAAACATCAGCCAGAAAGCATCGGAACTGAGAAGTGGTCTGTGGTCACCACCTGCAGATCCACTCCTTTATTGGCTGTGTTTTATTGGTTGTGGTTGACTTGGAGTTACATTGTGTTGTTTAAGTGTACCCTTTATTTTTTTAGCTCTGTGTGTGTGTGACATACATATATGTGTGTGTGTGTGTGTGTGTGTGTGGGGGGGGGGGGGGGTTATGTATACATAAAATTAGTGATACTAAACTTTCTTGCACTGGTTGAATCACTGTACAATTGCAGATACGTATGAAAAAAATTGTACCTTTGTACCCTTATCAACAGGCAGACAGCAAAGAAAGGTACTGCGAGAGCAACAAAAACCAGAACTAACCTCAAAACATACCAGATCAAACCTCTATTATGTCACCACTGACTCCCGCCCTGGTTCTTCATATCCTCTTTGCCAGTTTCCACCCAACATTCATCACATTCCCTGTTTGGAAACAGTACAATTGCATGCAAGCCTATCTGTAGCATCCAGTGGGAATGAACGTGTGCAGTACAAAAGTTTGTTTTCAACAGACATCATTGCCATCGCTATCTAATCTCACATCTGTACTCATTTAGTGCAGCTCCTTTTCAATTATACAGTGCTGATTGGCTTTTCTAACATCCAGAGATCCCAGGGGCTCCTTCTGGCCAAACAAAGTACTGTTGCCAAATGCTCTGAATGTGACTTTCATGGGGCCAAATCTGATAAGAAATAAACTCACATATAATCATCCACATCATGTCATTTTAGTAATAAATTTCAACTTTCTCAGGAATATTTATGTGTCGTCACAAGAGCTGTTTTACAGTAAGTGCATTTTCTGTATCACTGATCATCTATGAGTCCTATTTCTAATTTATTATTTCTTTTATTAATAAGAGACCACTGACTTGCCGACTGATTATCTTAACACAAGATGGAGTTTCTTAGATATCTATCCTTTTTGTAATTAGTGATAATTGCATTGGCCAAACATGTTCTATTAGTTGTAAGATTTATTTTTTGCTGTTTTTTTTCACAAGAATAAAAAAAAAGAGAGCAATACATATAGAGAGAAATAAACACAATTTGAGTCCTGATGACCAACATTCTCACCCTCGGTTAGCAACAGAGAAGTGGTTAAGCAACAGTGACATCTAGAGGTTGAATATGACAGTGTATTTAATCACTTCAATGCCTTATGTATTTTGCCAAAGCACTTTGCCAGTCATCATGAATAGAGCGCCTATTCATTGTGTGACTGTATGGGCGAAAACCACTATGTAAACCATAGTGCAAACTACATCTCTGCTGGACAGTCTGGTACAATTTATTCAGTTTCTGGCTGTGGCCATCCAATTAGTCATGCACCACAATAATTTAGTGATCAGTGGGAGCTTGAAGGCAAGAAGCAAGGACACAGATGGCTTCATGAGGCATGGCAGACCAAATGACAGCCATTTACCATCAAATTACATTGCACTGCAAGGTCAACAGGTCTGTGCGGCGAGCTTTAGAAAGCACATTTTCAAAGCTACCGTGTAATTGCATGAAAACAATGCAGTGAAGTGTACAAATATAAAAGGAAACTGTTTGTAATGAACACCATGGTCAGATGCTGCTGTCTGGAGGAGGGTGAAATAACTAGATAAAAGCCCATTTATGCATTTTCTGTATGCTGTTTGTGTATGTGTGTGTGCGTGCGTGTTTCTTTCTTTTTTGTTTGGGTTACATCTCTGGATAGTAGCTGTTTCTTCTTAGAGTATGAGACCTGTTATTCTGTACTGTAAATATGACCCGCTTAACCATAGCTATGCTCTCTACATGTTATCCATTTTGTGGAAAATTAAACTGGGGTAGTGAAATTGGTAAATTACACTTCAAGTCAGTGATTCCAGCAGGCAGAGTGGTACAGTTCAAGAGGCACAGAGTGCCCCCAGCAAGCCATCAGGATTAGACTGTGGACTAAAATACATTCCTTGGAAAGTGGAGTTGTAGGCCCAGAAGTGTGAGACCTTGCTTTTTTTTTTTTTTTTTTAACAGATAGACACCCCCCCCCCCCCCCCACACACACACACACACAGACACAAACTCACACCCACTCCCGCGCACACACACACACACACACACACACACACACACAGTCCTCTTTTATCTCCTGCTACTAACAAAACACTGCGTCTAGCTCACTGCCATTCTCAGTTCTCATCCTATATAGCATTTTACTGCTCCACTGGGGAGCAGGGGAGAGGTCCTCAGTGTGAAATGGATGTGCAATCACACCCCTTTCCTTGAAGGTTATTACCCGCAGTTCTCGGCTTTTCTTCACGGCCACCATGAAGCCGATGGAGGAAAATGACAATGGTCAGGTTTGTTGAGTCAGAGCAATAAGCCACAAGCAGGAGAAATAGCTTTGACTCCACAGGCTCTCCAAATCACCACATTGAGCCAACTAAATGCCATGGCAATAAGCAAAGAGACAGGCAGCATTTTTCATCACAGAAGGGGAGCTCATTTTGAAGCGGAGGAGAATGGCACATCTTGTTTGGTGCTTTTCTTGGAGCTGCGGATGTAAAGTGTTGTCAAAGAACAGCACAGCAGTGTAACAAAGATTTCATTAAGGCTTCAACTGGCACACATCTCAACATCCCAGAACATCTGGGAAGCTTTTTACTTCAGGTGAAGACAAATGGGACACAACTGGCTGATTATTACCATGCCACACACAGCAGAGACAAGTATATATATATATATATATATATATATATATATATATATATATATATATATATATATATATATATATATATATATATATATATATATAACAGCAGAGATACATTGTGTGTGCAGATTAAATTCGTTAATAAGCACTTGCTGCACGATTCCTTCTGTTATGATTTTCAACATGCAAAATAAGGTGCCACTATAGGAATAAACTGTCTTAGGTTAAAGAGATAGGTTGCAGAGTGCATCTACCAACCATCTTTTTGTAACTCACACAGCATCCTGACTTATTTACTCCAAAACCAGTGTCTGTTAGATTGAAACTGAAATGCTAGGCTGTGAGGTTCTGGTTGTTATATCCGACAAAGACTATGAGAAGGCAGCAACACTCTGTGTTGGTGGAATTCTTTCTACCTTCTTAGGTCTTGCCATCTCATGAATCATTGAATTCGAGAATCAAAGTGATGGAAGCATCGTCCCGAAATGATGAATGTCATCTCCCCTCAAATGAAATTGATAGCATAGATTTGCAGGGGGAAAAAACTGCAGCTCTACAATGATCTTACCAAGGAGGCACATCCTCATTTTTACTCTGAGACCTTATACAAGACAAGATTTGAAATCTGCTCACTACCTCTCCTGAAAAATAGATGAGTGGGTGAGAGGAGGGTGGGGGTAAAACACAGATTTACAGAACGCACTGCTTTTCTCTCTCAGAATTTTAAAACATATGGTTAATAATTATTTATTTGCAAGCTGTGTTCTGTGTTCTGCTTAGATTTCCTACTCTGACTCGACCTGTTCTGACCTGTTGTCATGGGATATTTTCAAAAACCACTTTGTTGTTTTTGTGCTAACTTAAAGCAAAAGGCGGTTGAGGAGGATTGCTGTTTATTTGAGCTTTGAAAGGTTGTTGTGAATAAAACAAGCAGCACTGAAGTTGACATCAACATACGGCATATTTCTGAGCTAAATGATCTCACATAAAACAATATTTTCTTGTGAAAACTGATTTCTGGATAAAGCACCACTATGTTGGTATATAAGTTGTTATCTAGCTTTTGTTTTTTAATTTCTATTTCCCAGAAAATATGACAGAAAATCTGAAGAAATGCAAAGTGACTTAAACACACAGTTGATGACCAACATCATACTAAACACAAGGTTTAAGAACATAAACTTGACAAGAATAATAAATGATTACATTGCCACTCTTGTCTGCTAAATCCATCTCAACACTCCACAGTTTCTGACCACTTGGCTTTGAGTTATTAAGCCCCAATGGCTCCCTTTGATCTGGAAACTTATTATGAGACATCATGTTTTCATTATTATGAAGATGACATCTTGATCGCTCTATGATTTATTCTGCCTCATTCAATTCTCTTAAGAACACTGGAGGAAAGGATGGGAACTCACACATGTACATACTAGCATGAAATGTTCATACTAGCAGAAATGTTGAGTTACTTCTTAGAAAGAAAATGATAATAAATTAAAAGGGAAAATGAGACTGAAATTCCCCAAAAAGTCAGGAAGCAACAGAATGCCAATAGAATGCAATGATATACAAAGTTCATAAGAAATTGGCACAACTAACCAATTGAAAAAATTCAAGTTAATCAGGTTAACTAGCAGAAACAGCTCAGTAACATGAGAATTACAGGAGCATTTCAGAGAGTATAAGATTTCGTTTCTCAAATGTAAAGATGGGTTGAGATTCATCAGTTTGTGACTAACTGCATCTAACAATTGTTGAATGGTTTTAGAAAAATACAGTAAATCAGGTGGGCTGGGTGGAATCTCTGTGTGCATGGGACTAGACCAAAGGTCAAAACTGGCTGCTGGAGATCTTCAGATCCTCAATCAGTACAACAATAATATCAGATATGATGTTCTATTGAATGTCACTGCATGGGCTCAGAAACACTTCCAGATATTTTATTCTGTGAATAGAGTTTGCTCTGCAATCCACCAATGCAGCTTGAAAATCTCAAATGTGAACACGATCCAGAAATGCCACCATCAAATAGTGTGAGGCAAATACCTACGCTGTGGTCAGATGAATCCTGTCTGCAAATGGAAGTGCCCCTTTGGAGGTAAATAAACTTTTCTGAATGAAATGTGAAAATCTTTTTGGAAACCATGGATACCATGCCAGACAGATCACAGATTAAAGATGCTAAAGATGTTTACATGCTAAACAGCATCTTGGCTTTTCAGAATTGGGGTTGTACACAAAAGGCTGATGTGCAATTTTGTAACTATATTAAAAAAAGGAAAACATTTTACATTGCAGTTTAAATAACAGCATGAAAAATTTCAAAATGTGCCTGTAAACCATAATTTCTCAATCCAGGTCATCTGGAACCACTGCCCTGTGTGTATTAAAGGCCACGCTACATTAACACACCTGCATTCAATAGTTCCTTAACAGGTTTGCAAAAACCTTGATGAGGAAGTTCATCAATCTGAATCCGGTGTGATGTAGTAGGAACACATCTAAGACATGCAGGGAAGTTGGTCCTAAGGACCTGAATTGAGAAACAGTGCTACAAACAACAGCAGTCTAGCTGTGTGGGTGTCAGGTATACTCAACACGATCCCACGGGGCACACAGTCCTGCTGGTTTTAAATGTTTCACTGTTATAAACACACCTAAGTGAAATGAATGAGTCATTGTGCAGAGCTTCATAGGCAGTTGGATCTATCTAATTTGAGTCAGATTTGTTGGAGCTGGGATACATTGAAAACATAAAGGACTGCAGCCCCTGTGGGACCGAGTTGAGTAACCTTGGTGTAAAGTACGGAACAGTGATGAAAACATGCCGTTGGTATAAATGAAAAATGATAATACCATGGGGACTACTGATTTCCCATGTTTAGTTATTAGGATAAGCAATCATTCAATAATGCACGACCAACATTACAAAGGCCACTGCGTGTAAGGAAGAATATACTGTCCTAATGACCTTTGGTTATGATCTTCTAGTCCTCACACAAAAACAAAATCACAAAAACATCACCAGACAGATAAACCATTTGCTCAACATTGGAGAGCCCATTACAGTATGTGCTCAACATGTTACTTCATATGTCGTGTATGGGTGTAAGTGCAAAACATGACGGCATAAGAATAAAAGATAAAAGATAAAAGAATCACATTAGAACATATGCTACCAGATTTAATAAACTTCTTTTGAAACATTTTTCTCTTTTAAATGCTGTGTACCCTTGAAAAACTTGGATTTATGCGTAGAGCTGTTAACATTTGATCCCCTAAAATGAGTGCAGCATTAGCTTGTATTTGTTTTGTGCTGCACAGAGCTGTTAAGAGAGAAGTTTTTCAAATTGCTGTTAGGCTTACAGAAGGACACCAAATGTTTGGCATTCACTTGTTCTTGCTAGATTATATTTTTTTTTTCTCAAAGAAAGAGCTCTATTTAACTGGCTTGGCACAAATAGACCCCTTAAAAACAACATTCTTTAGTGGAGTGAATCTCTGAAGGTCAGGAAATAGGAGAGGTAATGCTCATTTCTTGAATCACAATGCCATCCAGTGGCAGCGCTACCTCAGCTCACCACTCAATTCTATAATCTACTTTCTTATAAGGACCTCAAAGCTGCAATACTGAGTGTCTTAAAAAACAAGCTGCACAGAAAAGCTGCGTGTTGGCATTGAAACACCATAAAGAAGCACTTCACTGTTTATACACATGAAGGACAATTCACTCATCATAAAAATAGAGATATAACATCTTTTATGAGTCAATCTGAGCTCTATTTCAAGTAGAAAACAACTTTGATGAAGCCATAAAGGTTATCACAGTTTGAGCTTCGAGGTAACTAGATTATTGTGGAAACTTATGTCTCAAAGTAAAGATTAGATTTGAAAGTTCATGGACACATACAGTGTAGAGACGGCATTGATTCATATCTTACCGATAGAAACCTGAACTATGTTAGGAGAAAATACCAAGTACTGTGAGCAGGTACTCTTATTGTATCCTTAATGAGAGCACATTATTAAGATGCTGTGCACTATGAATTGATTTTTTTTCCATATTATCATCACATTTCCTTATTTCCTAAAGCTGGGAACTGTGGTAAATGAACTGTTTAAGGTTTTACTTCAAGGATTCAAGGAACATTTATTGTCATACCAGCTTGCATCACACATTAGCAGCACAGAATTTTAACTCAGGTCCTGGTATTGGATCTAAATAGTCTAAATTGGGTTAGGGTTAATAACCCCTAAACCTAACCCTAAAAATGACAAGAAATAAATCAAGCAATGAGGATAAAAAGATACAGTAAATAAGCAAACCTTATCTATGTGAGGTAGGTACAGAAGGGACCAACAGATATAACACTGTGAATATGCTCCATTATACTTAAAATAAAATAAAAAGTTGATATAACAGTAAAATAACAGTGAAAACAGTGAAATAACAGAAAAATGACCCCATAGCATAGTTAAAGTAGGTACTGCATATACACAGAATACACAGAACTTTAGGAAAAAAGTCTTAAGAAAAAAACAAAGGAAATCACATGAAATCAGTTAAAGCTTAAACTAATACAAAGAGGGAATGCTTTGCATAATCAACAGCATAAATCTTGAAACTATTCCGAAAAATACTCAAGAAAAAACAACTAATCCTTTATACACAAGGCAAGGCGAGGCAAATTAATTTATATAGAATATGTCAGAAATAAGTCAACCATGCCAGTGCACTGCACGATGAAAAGAAATAGACAAGGGAACATATACAGTGACTTCCATTTGATACAAACAAACGTCAGTGGGAACTACAACATCATCACTTTGATCCTCTGTATAATCATCACCATCATAAACAATCAATTGTATCATCATTAATATAAGCGTGCAAATGAAAAAACAAACAAAAACAAAACCTCTGTGTCTTAATAAAAAAATGTGGTGTAGCGATCTTGGCCTCCCAGGATTAAAAACATTCAACTGGATTAAACAATAGTTGTTATTTCTTTCTCTGCAGTAAGACTGATCCACACAGGACGAGTAGAGAGTGACCATTTGACCCAAGAGGAGGGGTGACACCCCGAGATTTACACCTTTACTCCCTACAGAATGCAGCTGTGTCAACACGAAGGATTAAAGCACATCTAACAATTTATGGTCGCAGGTCGGGGGAAATGCCGAGAGTCGCATCTGACCAAACCCTGGTTCTTGTCAGAAATGACACTTCTAAGCCAAAAAGACGAGACTCCAGGGCACCAGAACAACCCCTCCCCTGACGGAGAAGGAGACAGAAGGAATCCAAACTTCTTTCCCCAATTGAAGGAACTGATCTAACTTAGTCTAAAAGACTGTGGTTAATTGTTTGGTTGAATTTCTTCTTTTCCATTATTTTATCTTGATATGTAATTTAATTCTTTGAACTGATCACACACACACATTAATCATGAACACTGCAGTAAATAATTGTTGAGTATGTTTTCCAAGCTTCAGACTTCTCTTAAGCTACTAATATGAATGAATAAAATGTGAGTTTTCTTTTTTAGGATCACCCAATGAGGACGAGTCATGACAATTAATTAATCCACCTTTAATAAAAATTACATGTAGCCAATCTTTTCATGTGTGAAAGTAATACTATAAAATGCTTTCCTTCCCCAGCAAACGAGGAGTCTGCATAACTCTGAAAGAATGTGATTTGATGTGTATTGCGGCAGACAAATCAAGGAGTTGAAAGTATCCTGTTCACATTAATGAGATGCAGAGGGAAGGAACTAGAGCTGACCTGATTGGATAAGGTTGGTCAGCTTCTGACAGAAGCAACTCATGATTGGCTGGAAGTTCGAAAGGCGGGTCTGTTTAAATTAGACTGGCAGACCAACTTCCGGAGCTTTTTCTCCTCCTGAGTTTTCTTTACTTTTTCGTCTCCTCTTAAAGTTTCTGCTTTTCTTTTGTCCTCTGTTTAGTTCTTTAGCCTTTCGTCTTTTTTTTTTCTTTTTGTTATTTCATTATAAGTTTTTACCTCTCCGTTCTTCCGAACGGGAGAAAGTACAACAAGTGTTTATTTGTAACCAGTATTTTTCCCGAGATCAGTAATTAACTAGAACCGTAGCTCCAACTTTTTCCATTACGTCTTTACACGTAAAATCTGGAACTATCTATTTTTGGGACAATCTGGATCATCATCACACCGCTCTGGAACTCCGCTGAATGGACCCAGAAGCCCAGAGTAGCTGCGTAGACCTACATCTTCTGACGCTCCAGGGATCCAATTCCCCCGGAAACGCGCCGAATAGGGGACCAACCACCCGCTTCGACCCACACTCCGGATTCAGCGTTCAAAGTAGGATCTGATAGCGCTCTGACATTTGTGATGTCCCAAACCAGTACATCAGATTCTAATTAAATAATTAAATTCGAATTCTTATCCAACTTTAGAATTATTGAACACGTTCTTGTCAAAGATTTAAGTAAGATAATCATCCCGATTTATTTGCTTGGTTCCAACCAGTTTCTTCCTGCTCCATCTCATTTAATTAATCTCAGCGTTCTTTATTAATGTTATAAATGAAATTCCATGTTGACAAATTCATCATACCATCTCACCAATAACATCTCTCCATCATTGCTCATTTTCACTGCTGTATGTTTACCATCATTGTAAATAAATATGTATAATCAATTCATCCGTTATTGTCATAATTTCTGAATGCACGATTTCTGGTTCATTCGTTCTTAGGATTTACTTCCTTGGAAGTGAGACTGTTTATTGAATTGAGTTTATTTCAGGTGTCTCATCCGCCTGAATTTTAAGTTAATTAAAGGTGATGAGTGGTGCTCCGAGGTAATTAATAAATTCATAATTTGTAGAGGCTATTCCGCTACAGTGGCAAATAAAAAAGTTTTAAGCCCAGATTTCAAAGAGCCACGGCTTGAAACTTCAGCTTTTCTGATGGTTTATTTCACATGTTGTAAAATCTAAATTTGTCTTCTCTTAACACTTGGGATGGAAAGCCAACTTGACTAAGATGATCTTAGAAGTCTCAGTGGCTCATTCGGCATCAGCAGATCAGAAGTATACTTTGGACCAGATCCATTCAGTGTCATGTACTGCAGCAGCAACATTTCAGAATAAATTAGTGGGTGTAAAGGAAGTCAGTGTTAAGATTATATTCCAAAAGTGATGTGTTCTTTTTGGTCTTTGTTTGGATACTAGCAGCAGCATTATTGATAATTCACTGTTGTCTTAGTGATTAATGCAACAAGGAAAATAGATTATAATAGATTCTTGTCCAAATGTTCAGTCAGGCAACTGTTTTATCTTAGCTTCAATATGGAGTTTAATTCATGTTAAGATATTGTACAATATTTTATAACCTTTTCTTTTTACATGTGTGGTGTCAAAACTATGATTTGCAAGCTGTCTGGTGACTATATAAAGACTGAGAAAAACCTGCTGTTGTGTAATTGCCAAATAAGTAACAAGACAGACTACCTTGTGCTTTAAAAAAAAATTCTGGTGGACAAACTTTCCAGATGGCGTTGAAGGGCATAAACATCATCATCAGTCACATTCACTCAAGTTTCTAACATAGTTCAGTCACGTTTGGATTCCACAAAGATAATGGGTTTTTTTCTTTTTAGTATTTTTACCTTTTAAAACAAGCTAATTTTTGAAAAGCTAAGAATCTGCATTGTTCTTGTCCTTCATCTCTCTACCTTTTCAGTATTGGTACAAAGCATCTACGAAACTGTTAACAGAAGGAGAATTTTAATGTCACAAACCCTTTTCCCTCTAAAAGTTTGAGCTTTGTGATTAATGGGCTGGAAAATCATGAGAAGGTAAACAGCAGCAGTTGGTGCACAGTCCTTAGGGGTTTGACAGTGTGACAAATATGAGTAATTAACCCACTGAACTGACCCATGGCCCACTCAGCTCTACAAGCTAAAAGGGAGGGAACCAATCAAAACACAACAAGCATTTGTACTTCTTTCCAGGTCATTTTAAAGTCAATAAATTATAAAACAAGGTACCGGTAAACAGAAGACAAACTTATAAGGAGATATAACTTTGAACTTAGAATAAAAAAAACCTGAATGTAGGAAGATTTTTGTCTCAAGTGCTCTCTCATGTTTTGGTCTCAGTACAACAAAAGTCTGTTTGCGGGCCTCATTCTCTCCATCAACCTGTTAAACACAGTTTTGTAGACTTGTTTTGCATCTTTGTACAACATATCCATGCACATCTACAACCATCCACACACAGCATTACGCAACTGACTTTGCACATTTTCACATTTACTATGTTAGTTGTAAATAAAGGAAATTGGTCATCTTTTTTAAATCTCTGTTTTGGTTCCTCTCCATTTTGTTCTGAAACAAGTTGGCAAGAAACCGCTCTAAAATGTAGTTTAAAATGTGCATTAAAAGTCAAATCTTTGACAAAATGACTTCAACATTTTCATGGAACTTATGGAAGCCTGAATTTAGGACTTTTGCAGGAATAACTCAGATAGGACACATTTAAACTTTGCTTGGGCTACTTTTGGCAGTTATGTTTCAGTTACAGCGATGGCAAATGTTACATGGGCCAGATGTGGTAATGAGCTGTGCCCATTTTATATAATGGCATAGGTTCTTCTTTGTACCATTGGGCCCAAATTAATTCCATTAAGCCCACTTAAAAAATAAAATAAGTAGTAAATAGGAAGTAACTCATTTAGATAATGTAGTAAATCATGCACTCGGCATGCATTGTCGCTTTGGCACACATTGATCTGTCGTGGAAATAATCATGCCAAAGTTGAGATATTTATCCTGCTCTCCTTGCATTTTCCCTGCAACCTTTATAACAGTTGTTGTCAGGTCCATGTCATATGCCTTTCCACATATAATCAACATTTCTTTTTGTCAAATTATATTCAGCAAACTATGACAACTGTAGTGACTAAAAAAAAAAGAAGAGCAATTTGGAAAATGCCATAATGAACAACTTCAGGGCCATCTCAAACCTCCCATTTTTAATCAAAATGATTGAAAATGCTGCTTGTCAACAGCTTCCCAAATTATTGCTTCTTTTAAAAAAAACAAACAAAAAAAAAGAAAAAAACTAAGATTTACCTTAATTTCTTTGAGCAAATCAACACCAAGAATGGAATTGGAAGTAATCTGTTTTTTCAATCATGCATCCAAAAGTTAAGTTCTGTTGTCAGTTTCTGAACTTTTTCTGAATAAGTGCTTCCTTTGGATCAAGTGTTACAAAAATTTAACACTGATTATCACAGTTATGCAGACGATACACAACTGCAGCTTGTAGCTAGTGTTTCCCAATCCGGCTGGTCCAGAACCACCCGCATATGTTACTCTGATCCACCTGTTTCACATTAATGAATTTCCTCATCAAGTCTTTTACAAGCCCGTTAATGCGTCATTCATTTAATCCAGGTATGTTAAAGAAATATGCAGGGCAAAGGTAGTTGAGGACCAGGATTAAGAACCACCGCTGTAAGTGTTAATGAACAGAAGCATTCTGGCCAGTCTACAGTGTCCCAGCTTCAGGATTGGCAGCCCAGGATTGGTACCATGGCAACCAAATAAAAACGCTGTAAAACAGAGGTAAGTCGTAAGCATCGGTGAGGAACACAACTTGTCATCCAGGTTGTGCGAGATGTGGCTGAAGTGCCCACAACAAAACCCGGAACGTAGCAGAATTTGTGCCAAAGTTGATACTGCTTACACTCAAATTTTCATAAGACAAAATGTACAAGAACAAAACTTCAGCGATTTGGCACGTACATTACTGTTAATAAAATAAAATGTCTACAAAATTGCACAATTCTGTGATGTTCCACAAATAGTCCCTCAACATCTAGTATCCTACAAGCTGAATCAAATGAATGGCTTCTCACCAGGCTTCTGCAGAGCTGAATGACATGCAGGTCAGGGAATTCAGCGGTTAGATTCAGGTGTGCTGGAGAGGGGATGCATCTAAACCCCACAAGATAGTACATCTTGTGGACCGGACATTCTGACTTACGTGTTTGTGCTTGTTTTTTTTCTGCTTCAAAAGATATTACATCATCATACCAGAACAGTGGTTTTTTCCTATTAATTCCATGCTTTAGAACAGGGGTGGCCAACTTCAGTCTTTGAGAGCTACAGTGCTGCAAGTGTTCGGAGTTTTCCTGCAGCACTGTACCTGACACACATCAGACCTAATTAGCTGACTTGTGAGCTTGGCTTTAAACTCTGCAGAAGTCTGCCAATAGTTACCAATTGATTTGAGTCAGCTATGTTGCAGCAGGGTTGGCCATCCATGCTTTAGGACAAGACATTTTAGTCAGATCAAAATTTTTACCCGTCAGTGTTAAAGACTTTCCATCTCAGTATTATATGAAACAAAATCATCTCTATCAACTCCATAAAGGCAGATATAGAACCAAGTTATTCATAAAATAGAAATATGACGTAGGTCCAATAAAGCATTTGGAAGAATTCAGTGTTAAATCATTTCTTTAACATTTAAAGACTAGACTTCTGCATACAAAGCCACATCTGGAAGGTCTGTTTAGCTGAAGGAAAACTAAGCAAAGCTGTCACCATGATGCTACTTGGCCAGGGGTGGGCAACTCCGGTCCTCGAGGGCCACAGTCCTGCCAGTGTTTGGAGTTTCTCTGCTGCAGCACGCCTGACTCAAATCACTGGTTAATTAGCAGACTAGTGCAGAGTTTTATGTCAAGCTCTGTACAATCTGCTAATTAAGTCTGATGTGTGTCAGGTGTGCTGCAGCAGGGAAATGCTAACACTTGCAGGGATGGTGGCCCTAAAGGAACAGAGGTGCCCACCCCTGTACTAGGCTGTAGGTTACTAAACTATGTTAGCTGACCCGCAACAACAATATTTACCTGCTAGTAGCTTAGGTATGGAGCTCTCACTGCAGCCTTTTACATCAGCAATTGTATTTCTCTAAAATAATCAGGTAGGTTGGTTAGGGGTTGTAAGAGGAGAAGCTACCTCCAATTAACCTTAAGCCAGATGTTCTTTTAGTGATAAGAAAGTAATTTGTGAAATGAAAATGAGGATGAGACTTGACAAAAATGTGTTTTGAACATTTTTTAAATAATATGGGGAAATTTATTTAATATCACACCTCACACAGTGAACAAATGTATTATAAACACATGAAGCATTTAATAATAAATGAATGAATGATGAATATGTTCAATAAATAAACACATTCTTTCCAATGTTTGTCTTAATTGACAGGATTTCATGCAGATTGTACCAGTTTTCTTATGATCTAAAAGCCAGAAAAAGCTTATATTCATATGAGGACAGAAAAGTTCCTTCAAAACATTTATGTAAAAACAGCTGCATACCAGCAGATGGCAGAAGAAGCTTACGAAAACTTTTCTTGACTTTACTGGCATAGGCTCTGCATGCTTTCAAACAAAAACCATTTTTGTGTGTTTGCTTTTTTTTTAAACCATATTATGTTAAAAAAATATTACTTGGGGAATACAGTTTAAGAATTTTTTTTTTAATATAACAAAATATGTAGTTACACAAAATTGCTTAAGCTGCTATTTTCACACAACTCCACTTCCACTGACGATGGGATCTTGTCTAAAACACAAGTAAAAAATAATTCAGTGATATGTAAATCATTTAATTGAATACACTACAAAGACAAGATATTTAATGTTCTGAATTTGATGCCAGCAACACGCTCCATAAATGCTGGGAGAAGAGCAACAAAAGATGGAAAAGTTGGAAAAAAAACCCCCACCTGTTTGGAACATTCCACAGGTGAACAAGTTAACTGGAAACAGGTGAGTGTTATGACTGGGTATAAAAGGAGCATGACAGATCAATGTTTCTCAATTACCAGTAGGAATGAATTTAGAGATTCCATTATTCAGAGCCCATAATATCATCAAAAGATTAAGACAATCTGGAGAAATCACCTCACACAAGCGGCAAGACCGAAAACCAACAGTGAATGCCTGGGACTATTAATGCCTCAGGCAGCACTGCATTAAAAACCAAAAAACATTATTGTGTAAAGGATATTGCCATGTGGGCTCAGGAGCACTTCATTTAACACAGTTTGTTGCTACACCTACAAGTGCAAGTTAAAAGTCAACCGTGCAAAGTGGAAGCCATATATCAACACCTAGAAATGCTGCCAGCTTGTCTGGGCCTGATGGATTGACGTGGAAAATTGTTGGAATTGTTTTTGGAAACCATGAATGTAGTGTCTTCGAGGCCAAAGAGGAAAAAGACTATTACGACTGTTATCAGTGCAAAGTTCAAAGTCCAGCATCTGTGATGGGGTGTGGTCGTGTCCATGGCATGAGTAACCTGCACATCTGTGTAGGTGCCATTAATGCTGAAAGGTACATACAGGTTTTGGAACAACGTATACTGAATCCAAGCAATGTCTTTTTTCAGGGACATCTCTGTTTATTACAGCAAAATGATTGTAAGCTGCATTCTGCACACATTACAACAGTGTGGTTTCATAATAAAAGAGTGCAGGTACTCGACTGGCCTGCCTGTAGTCCAGTCCTCTCTCCCATTGAAAATGTGTGGCCAAAATGCAGGGCTGCAAAGTGGCATGGTGGTTAGCATTGCAGTCTCACAGCAAAAAGGTTGCTGGTTCGATCCTCTGTTGGTGGCGTGGCCTTTCTGTGTGGCGCTTGCATGTTCTCCCTGTGTATGCATGGGTTCTCTCCGGGTACTCTGGCTTCCTCCCACTGTCCAAAGACATGCATGTTAGGTTAATTAGTTACTCTAAATTGCTCATAGGAGTTAGTGTGAGTGGTTGTTTGTCTCTGTGTTGGCCCTGCGATAGACTGGCAACCTGTCCAGGATGTACCCCACCTCTCACTCAGAGACTGCTGGGATAGGTTCCAGACTCCCGGCGACCCTTTCTCAGACTAAGCGGTTAGGATAATGGATGGATGGGTGGACTTGTGAAAAGACCATTCAGACTGAGTACTTTGAAATTACCATGGACCTTATTTATCAATTCTTTGTCGAAATTGTATCTTAGGAAATACATTTAGAAAGGTTCTAATCACAAAAAATAATTAAATGAATTAATAAATCGCTACCATTCATCGGATTAAATGGTTAGAATAATGAATGACTGAATGAATGAATGATTGCTATACACTGATATGACAACCATACCAAGTTATACTTACTGTCTTTTAATCAAGCTGGCACATCCTTGTGGATCTAATAATGCTAATCAGTTTGAACACTAATTATCTTTGATCTGTAGGAATCGTGGTTGTAAGCGAGAAAAAGACACACGTATCAAGATTTATACTAACTTTGACGCGTAAACTAGATGTAATCACTTAAGTGTGGTTGAGGAAATGTATAGGAACCTTTGCTGTTCATCTCAAAATAGAGACCACAAGATTTAGCATGAAACATTGATGGCAAAATGTCTAAATGAAACAAATCGTATTAACCTAACATATAGTTTATGACACCACAGACTACTGAGCCATAAAGCACACTCATTGAAGCCCTAAGCCTCATGATGCAGATGATTCATTTATGTCGTAGTCAGTCAGATGTAAACTTCTACACTGATGTTTTTATGATAAATATAACAATTCCTGTTGCACCCTGCTGAACATACTTTTAGAAAATTTGAGCGTGAAAATTAATATCTCTCCACCTGTGAAGAACTGCTCACAGGTAGTCTCCTATTGTCCTGTATCTTGAGTCCACAGGGAAATGGAGTAGTGACGGTCTGCTGATTACTTTTGTAGTACCTGAAAAATGGACACATCCATAAAAATATTTCACACAGCTCATTCCAACACAGTGAGAAAGATTTACTGATTGGTTCAGGCATGATAGCAGTGTTAAACAATCTCATCCTGATACAGAGAACTACACATGTATAGAAACATGCTAAAAGGCAAGGACAGTTTATTTGCATAGCACATTTCATGTACAGGACAATTCAAAGTTCTTTATAGGAAACATTAAAGTCATTACAGTTGGGTGCAGGGGAAGCATTAAAAATGACATCAAAGAACAAAGAAAATCAGAATCATATTAAGACATAATTAAAAGGGATTGAAAACAAGTCATAAGCAAATATAGTAAAATAACTAAATTAAATTAAAAGAAGGGTAGTCTAGATCAATTAAAAGATACAGTGCAGATTTTAACACAGGCAGTAAGGCTGTAAAATAGTTGTGAAATCTTGTGGCTGACTTTGACCCACTGTGCAATGAGTGAGAGAGACTGCTGAGCATCATGACCGAGACATTCAGTTGCTTAAGGCTGTTTAAATGCATGCATGCATTTGCATATATGTGTGCATGGATGGCTTGTATGTGTGCCCTTGCTTATAAATGCTTTTCCTGTGTCTCTTGCCAATAGTCTGAAAGACGAATAAGAGGAAGCTGTCAAAGTAGAATTAGGACTGCTCTACTGATAGACTAAACATTTTTCCTGTGTGCCTCCCCTCTGGATGGAGAGACACAATGCTCTTATCAGCATTGGAACTGTAACATCTTTACCATGGGTCACCTTGAAGAGTCAGCAGAACCGTTGAATCAGTGATTACTAATTTTAGTTGTAATAATCATGCCATATCTACGCCCCAACAGAAAAGCACAGATACCAGCATCTCCACATAATAAGTTCCAAACCCCATTTTTTTTAAAAGATCCATTTAAAATATTCAAATAGTCCTTATGATGCTTCTAAATGGGTAATTAATCCAGTGCTATGAAAAGCAGGGCAAACATATTTCCATGCCCTCATTTACGGAGTAAATACATCTACAGTAACATATTCTGTTCAATTTTAGGAAAGATATGAAAACACATCTGTGATGATCCTTGGATTATATAGCCACATTATTTGGATACACAGTTAGTACAAATAAACTGGGTGTTGAGAAGTTAGTGAGCTGTCACCCCATTAGGTGGTACGCAAGAACCAGTTGGGGTGAACTAGACTTAGATGGGATTTCAACTTCCCATTGATCTCATGGTACTGCTGTCGCTGAAATGGAAAAAAAATGAGCAAACAGAAGTGCTAGGTGGAGGGAGGTAAAGGAACATAACATGGGAGGGGGCCATGCTCCACACAACCCAATTCATCACAGCCATAGCTCCGGTTTGTCAGGTCATCCTGTTGTGTCCCCAAAACCCCCACCAGTAGCATGGTACAGAACGAAATGGTAAAAGGTATAGGTCCAGTAATCTCTGCTCAGGACAATACTTAAAGAACTAAAAGTAACTGTAAAGAGAGAATAAGAGGTAGAGTGAGGAAATGGTAAGGAGCAGGTCACACATCTAGGGAGGTGGCGTGTGCCACCAAATACAACATGGAGTTACAACTGGTTCTCACTTCAGGTGAGACTTGCAGCATGGTTCTGTGAGCAGACATGATGCAACAATACAATAAGAATTAAGTTATTGTACCTTAAGTAAATGTTCCTTAACCCTAGAATGCTAACATAGCATGAGTTGTAGTGAAAATAGATGTGGCATGGGTGAAAATCACCCAACCTTTATGTTCTAGGGTTACGGAGCAGTGCTGGGAAGTTAACAACGGAAACAGAACAAAGATGTCTTATTTTGTCTCTTCATCCGCAGCATCATAAATTCTGAATAATAAAAGCAACAGATGCCTCATGTGATTTTTCTAAAGACACATTTGAAGTTTAAAATTACACCTTTTAACAATATGTACAGTCAATGACAGAAAAAATTTATATGTGATTAAAAACTGTTTCTGTTCTCTAATCACTTAACTAAAACTGTTATGTTTTCTTAGTATGAACGATAGGAATAGGACCAAATTAAAAATATATTAAATTAATTACAGGCTTTGTAATTTATTAATCTTGTATATTCGTATTTTATTAGCATAACTTGGCCCAAACAGCAGCATTTCTTTTATTTAAAAGGATTTTAGTCCATGACTATGTATAATAATGGACTCAGGTATTAATGCTGTAAACCTAAGCTCTAGTAATGTCTGGAAAACACATTTAATAACATTTTCATTCAAAACAGAAAAAATGAAATTGAAAATATCTGAAAAAAAGTAGTTTAAGCAACAACTCCATTCCACAACATGTTACACACTAAACATACATTAATATCTGTCACTAAACCAGGACAAGATCAACCAGTGACAACTACAGTGTGACTTTCCCTGCCACTACAGGAGCTTCCTCAGTAGCATTGCTGCTCATGGACAACAGTATAATGTATGTGGTTTTACTTTTGTCACCAGAAGACTCCAAAATTACCAGAAAAAAAGTCACAAGACTTGTTGATAGTCAATTTTTCTTCAAACAGAGTCCATAGAACAACATGAAAAAATGGCTAAATAGAACACATAAGTGTTTGCTGTAAATCCATTGCTATAGATCCACATACATGTCTGTTGCCATTAATGCCACTGTTTTCCTACTTATTTCTGCATGGACATACAACTTTGTGTGAGAAGTGAGAATACTCTGCACTTTGAACCGACTGTGCTGGCTTTGTTTGATAGGTGGTAGAGCACTAAATGCATTAAAAAAGCCCACAGAAGAAGACAGTACACATTTGCACCATTCTGAAGTCGTGATCTGTAGTCCAATCACTTCTGCACAAAAGGCTACTGAAGAATTTTGGCCTCTTAAAAGATTGGCCTCCACAACTGTGCTTGTCATTCAGTGCCATCTTTACAGCTGAATATCAGTCATTTTTGCACACTGGACCTTTAAGCAGTGCCATAAAAAGTGCTGTAAAACCTTTAACCTCCCACTGTGAGAGGATTACTGTATACTTAATATAATATCTATGTTCATATAGGGAATATAAATTTATCAAGTTCACCTTCTAAGGACTGAATTTTCTGCTGTAGTAAAGTAATGCTGGGTGAAGTCAGTTATTATATCTACTTTTCCTTTTAATTACCATTGGCCTATTTTCATAGTTGTATAATAAAGACTTTGGGGAGAAAACATCAGAGATAAAGAACAACAAAAGATGGTAACCTTCTCTGAAGAAATACTAAAACTATATCAGTGACCTAGAAATTTAGACTTGAAACAAACTGAGACCAGATAGATTAATTACAATGAAGTCTGCATCTACAGTAGTTGTGGCATAATTAGCTGCTTCGGAGTTACTCTGGATAATCCCACCCATGCTACAACTGTATTTCTGATCAACTGGAGGCTCATTGCTAAGTCGACACATGCTAAGTTCTCCACTTGACGATCCAAATCTTTACAACTACCACACATATATATACACATATATACCACACAGGGGAATCATTCGGTCACTTTTTTTTAAAGCGTACCTCAAACGTGTTTTTTCCAACCATTAAAACATCCTGTCTATCAAAACTTCTTTAAAGCCTCTCAGTGAAGACAAAGCATCATATTCCATTTTGCTGCTACTGGCATTTAAGTACATTTTCTGGCAGGATGCCACAACTTCCAGTCAACAAAGGGGCATCACCTCTGTGCTTGTAACATCTCTGTCTCTACAGTGACTCTACGGTTCAGTGGAAAAAAAAAAATCCCAACTTTTCAGAACCTTATTTTCAGCTTTGTTCTTGCACTTTTTCTGTAAACCAAACAGTGTTTTTCTTTTGATAATGAAATAAACATTAGTTATTCTGTGTTGGTACAACTTCATCACCATCATCATCATTGCCTCAACAGTGTTAACACATTCCCACTGCCTCCAAGCAATGTGAAAACCGTTTATCGACTGACTTTCTATTTCCAATGTCTCACAAAAGTTAAATCAATACAAATAGCACCAAGGACAGCTTTATGAATCGCTGCAACTATTGCAACAATGTAGGACATTTAATAGCCAGTACAAATCATCAACCATTCAGCATCTTCAAATGCATAATCAAGGACCATTTTCTATGGAGCTTATGGAATAACAATGATGGCTCATATGTGCTTTAGACCACACTATTAGAAGCAGCATTCCTTGTGGTCAAAAAGCATGTGATATTTTTTACATTACAAAAAAATTGACAGAAAATAGAAAGCAAATACACTGAGAGAAAAATCTGATAACAAATAATCTAAGATTATTTGGAAGTATTTATGATTTTACACAAATATAGAAAATGGTATAGTAAGAAATTATTTACTAACTTTGTACAAAATGGTCTGTCATCAACAAGATAGCAAAATGTACATGCAAAGATATTCAGCCCAGTTGTGTTGTTTTGGGAGAAGGAATTCAGGAACCTATTATGAAACTGAAACCATGATACACATGTTTGTGTCCCAATAGCTACACGCTGGATCAATGTGCAGTAACATCTCCAATAAATTGATCAATTCCAGAGTATGGATGGGCAATATCACCAAAACATGAGATCACAATATTTTTATAAGATAACTCAATAATGGTCTCCACGGCCACAAATAAAACCACAGCCTCTGTAAAATCCTTCCACCTGTTGCCTTAGTTGGCACAAGATGTGTAGCAAATAAAGCCCCTGCAAATCCATGCTGTTCTAGTTTGTTTTGTTTGTTTCTTGCTGTGTGAGGCCAGATGCAGTGTTGAAACAAAATCTCCTGCCTAAGGGTGTGTTTCATGGTTTCACGGCAGGGGTACTTATTTCAACACTGCATCGGGCGCCCCTTGAGTGCTTTGTAGTAATGTAAACTTGATGTTTTTTTTTGTTTTTTTTTACCGAACTGAGTTTAAATGAGTCACTCACTAAAGTGAATCATATTTTTGAGTATTTCTAGTCAGTGAGTCAGTTACCCAGAGAGTGCATGAAAATTTGCATGTGCACACAAGCTTCACCTGCTCCTATTTCTGACTGATTGACATGAAAAAGGAAAGGAAAATAATCCATTTCATTGTGGAAAAACAATAGTGAAAGATCAACAGATCTCAACAGGGAAACATTCAGTTTTCTTACTCTAATATACCAAAAGTTTAATATTAACGCTTTTGTAAATGTAAAACCCCTCAGTCCCACCACTTGCACATAAAGTAATGTATGAGACAAAAAAAGTCTTTAATCATTGAATTTATATTTAGTTCAACCATGTAATGACATTATTAGTTGTAGCAGTAAAAAGTAGAGAGACAGACCTTAAAGTTATAGTTTATCTTCATAATAAATAGAGGAGAAACTGACAAAAGGGAGGGGATGAGTGAGAGACTTGTACTTGCTGAGACTGTGAGTTTGTGAGTGATTCTCTGGAGTTGTGTGTGGGGTTGGTCTACGTGTTAGTGTTTTTCTTTCATTCACAGCTTAAAGGAGGGAGGAAAATGGTGATGGTCCACCAGGGAAATAAGGAGTTTAGTTAAGAAACACAAGCTGTTGCTTTTCTCACAGTTGCAGTAATTAACTTGATGTATTTCTACACATGCAGTTAGAAAAGCAGTTGCACAATATTGGTCTCTTCAGTTAGTTCTGCAGTTAGCTAGAGAGTAAAGTGATTTCAGAGTATTGGACAAGTTGTTCATAACTTGCACAGCATTTGTGCTTTGGAACGTGGGAGGTGTCAATGGTAGTGTTGTTGCTCACTGAGAAGAATAAGAAGACCAGGTGTTTTCACATTAGTCTCCGTAAGTCTCCGATAAGATCCAAAACAGTACCTGGCTTTGTCGCTTCTTGTTTTAAAAAAAGACTCACTAGAAGGGTCTTAATATTCACTGCATATGGGGCACCACTGAGTATCAGTGACAAGACGTTTACTTCCATTATTTTTGGTATTTTCAACTTTAGAAGCTGCAGGAGAGAAACACATGACAAAATAGTATATTTTTTGTTGACATTACTGTTTTTGTGATTTTTTGATGCTAAAATCAACATTCTATACTGAATATTAATTGCCAACCTGCACTCATCGCTGCTTTGCACTGCTTCCTTGTTCACTTGCTTAGCTGAGCTTGCTTATGCTGCACAGGTTGCACAGTTAAATAATGTTGTCATCACACTGGAAATGCATGACCATGAGATATCAAATTACTTTTTCCACCCATTTTAGAAGAAGAAATTGACAATACTATTGCAAACCATAGCCTACAATATTACACACCTTTATCCTGCTGAGGCCCAAGCTTTATTTTTTTGGGCAATATAATTTAGTAATGATGTTTTAGAAGAATATAGGAATAATAACCATAATAATCAAATCTGTCCAGGTAAAAAATAATCTGAGGAAAAAATATGTCCTGATGTGGACAATGGGTCAATGTTAATAAATGACTGTAGAATGTCAACAGGCTGCAATTTAGTTTGATCCTCCTCTGTCTTCCTACAAAAAGAGTAACGGTGAGTGAGAAATACACTAGAACATTGCATGTGATGTCTTTACAAAGAACTTTAAAGTCCATGAAGAAGAAGATAAAGGAAGCTATGAAGAGGTCATACTGTGCAAATACAAGCTACTAGAACTCCCTGAGCTATGAAAAAGTTTATTAGGTTGAAGTCCCCCATGACTCATTGACACCTCATCACTAAAGGAAATTATGTTTATTATAAAAAGTAATCTTGTACACAATTCGCGTTGTCAGATCGCTGGTGGAAGGATTTTATAATCTCATTGGAGTTCAACCCCAAATGAATCCAAAACTGTGTAGTTTTATTTTATGAAATGAAAAATAAAATTCAAATATTTAAATATCAGAAATTTACACACAGGCAAACAGGGCTAAGAGTTCGGGATCCTGCAGTATAGTAAAGTAATTTTGCTACAGATATTTTAAGTGTAATGCATTACTTTACTTTGTTACCTCTAGAAAGTTATAGCATTGCTGTAGTCTGTAACATCTGAAAGGGGTTTTGCAAATATTGTGCACATTGGGACATTTTGACCTGCGCAACACTTATTTTTTTTTATATGATCTTTTTCCTCTTGTTGAGCATGATGATCACCAAAATGAACTGAGACATAATCATGTTGAATTCAAAGGAACTTATGTTGACACAATAACCAGTTATTGGAAAAGCAAGACAAGTAATTGTTAAAACTTTTCATGATACCTTAAACAATCCCTACTGTATTTTTGTATCTTATTGCAACAGGTAACATTAGCAGCAAAAACAGGATAAATGAAGATCAGGTATACTGCTAAAAATAGGGTTTGAGAGAGATGCAGGGGACTTTTCTGTATTACTCAGGACACCGCTCTGAGAACTTTTTGTTGCATCATCAGGATAGATGCCAGTTGTATGATTTCACATATGAAACAATAAATACAGGATGTGCATACGAGAATGGTGGTCATCTATGGAGCTTTGAGTCTTAGCTCTGGAACCTCTTCACTGTCCTCTGCTAGATTTCCCAGAAAACACAACTTGGCAACAGGGAAGTCTCTATTTACATTTCACTCCAGAAACTGGAAAAAGTCTGGCGCTAAAGGTACATGAAATGCAGGGAGCAGAAGATGCAATGGCAAAAGGTTCCAAAGCCAAAATGAAAATGAAAAAGGAGACAGAGGTGGAGACTGAGGGGAAATAAAATTACACATGGTTTATTGTTAAACGGCTGGAACTGAAAAACCAATGACCTTTAGTGGTTTGAATAATCTTTCAGCCCTCATGAAGCTTGCTTGAATCTGTCGAGCAATTTACTGGAGCTGAAAAGGAAAAGTGAAATGGATCAGATCTCTATCAAGATCAACACAGCACACTGTGCCATCCTTCCAGTCACACTTCAGTTTTGTAAAATAGTTTTAAAGCCTGCGGTTAACTTTTTCACCTTATTTCAAATGTTTAAACATATTTGGACACTCACTACACTATGGCATGCAAATGCAATATTGCATTAACATTTCCGATTTGAACATTTGTTTTTGTGTTTAATTTTTCTTCTCCAGTCCCTGCCAGTTGAGAGTTTCAAACCTGTTTTTCAAGTCCCCTGAGGTCTTTGAAATGAATATTTTTTTAAGTTGCACCTCTGTCAAGAAAGTTATTCAGCGAGAATATGTTACCACAAGGGATGGGCAAAAGAAAGAGCTGAGCTGATGGTTTTAAAGTAGGGTAACGTTGACAGGGCTCTAATTGTCTAATGCATTCTGAGAGAATGTTGACTTGGCAGTTTTGAGCTCGGGGATACATCTCTTTACCTTGAAAGTATTGCTGTTGTCCTCAGAAAATGTGGCCAATATGGACGAATCAAAGGACCACAATACAACATTCCCTCAGGCATGGAGTTTTTTTGAAGACACAACACAAAAATCAGTAAATAAAATTTGATAAAGAAAGTGTCCCATTTAAGACAGCTGACACAAACAATACTGGAGGCGGAGGACTGGGGTGATAATCCAATCCAGACACAGAAATCCAGTCCAGATATATAAATGTTCCCCCTTGAGTGTTAATAGGAAAGGTTGTTGTGTTCGAAACAAGACTTTTATCATCCAAGGGTATAAAAAAAACACTGTCAAAGCAACAATTGTTTTAGACATACACACCATGACCTTAAATGCCTGACATAACAGCACACTGAGAGCAAAAGCTTTGATGAAACATAAGTTCCATGAACATAGCCATTGTCCTGTTAATTTTTTTACTGTAAGTGTTCAGTTTTTAGATAAAATTTCTTACCAGTAAACTCTCACTATATACTCCATCTCCTGTCCAGATTTCCAACCCACTTCCTTTAGATGCTTTTGATAAGGAGGTGCCACAGCTCTATTTTAATCTTCTCCTAAAATGACTCAATCTCCACCCTCCTCCTAAACCCAGATACCCTTTTACATTCTATTGTGAAAGTTTCAGCCCCTCCCAATGAATGGATGGATGGATGGGTTAATAAAGTTATCTATGTTTGATAAAAGCTCATTTTTTGCCACTTGAATTTAAACT
Source organism: Telmatherina bonti (assembly GCF_933228915.1). Classification (NCBI taxonomy): domain Eukaryota; kingdom Metazoa; phylum Chordata; class Actinopteri; order Atheriniformes; family Telmatherinidae; genus Telmatherina; species Telmatherina bonti. Next base: position 19,909,736 of record NC_136610.1, on the reverse strand, counting down.
TTGGACATAAATGTCATTCTTGGGATGAGCTCCAGCATCCCTTAATTGGACTAAGCCAAAAAGATAACTGAAAATGAAATGTCATTCTTGTATTTGGGATGGGTGAGGATGAGAAAGTAAATTAAATTGTGTAACTGATACTCTGTACATGGAATGTAAAAAAAATAAATAAAGCCCAGTTTGGCACCATTTGTTATCAAAATCCCCAGTTGGTGGAAAAAATGGCCATTTAGGAGACTTGTCTTATATGTCTGTACAAAAACCTTTTCCATTTTGTTCTGCTTCACATTTTTTTTTTTGTTAGAACTGGCCTTTGCAGATGTAATGTTCCTATCATAATATGGCTTGAAACAATTTAGAGCTCCAGCTGCATGACTCCAAAGAGACATGAATATCTATTATGAAAGTGTATTTTTTGTTAACCTGAAACTTTTTGCATACTTTTTTTTCTTTCATACCATGTATCATCTTAGTTTATTGTTCACCTGTTAAACTTATGCTGACATTTACATATTTTAAAAAAACTAAAAGATGTTCCCTTTTCTATGACTCCAAAGATGTTCAGGTAGACCTTGCAGACTATTTCTTATTTTGTTATGGGTGGTCAGTTTTCACCCAGAGGCCATAGACTGATGCAAATAAATGACATTAAAGAGCAAATATTTTGGAGGTTAAATATCAATGATTTTGCCTATGCTATCCAAATAATAAAGATTCTATAACAAACTTGCAAGGTGGCAAAAACAAACATGGATTCCACTTCAAGCAACAAGGATATTGTGCTGATGTTACAAAAAGAAAAGAAAAAAAGAGCTCACTTAATTCTATAATAGAAAAGAAGAGAACTTGGGGAGTTTAATTGTTTAATCCTGGAGCTGAAGTTTTACCACAGCCGCTTCAGGAAGGACGTTAGGATGTCAATAGGAAAAATTCGGGCTCTGCTTCAGCTGGTCCTGGCTTGAAGAAGCAGTGAAAAATAATAAAGTCGCTCGGCCATGATGACACAAAGTTTGAATGATGTGGCAGCAACAAAATGACACTTGCATAGTTTGTGATGCTGTCAACACACCTTCTCTGATTGGTTGATTGTGTATTTGTTTTCTAAGCAAATATGGAGAAAAATCAATCTCAGTTAAAAAAAAAAAAAAAAAAAAAACCCTCCTAAAATCGATTCCATCGCTGATGTGAATGTTCCCATTGATTTGACATTGAACCGATCCGTAATATTTGGACAAAATATTCTAAGTAGCTCTGTAAAGGCTTTAAAGAAACATTACAAAACTTTCTGACCCTAAAAAGTGTATAAATGAACTTGTTTGATGACAGAGTGACACCTATCATGTGCATTTGAAGCTGCTGGAGCACAGCAGCATCCCGTGGCTGTGAAACCACATTATACAACTTTTTAATCCGGGACGTTGCAGCAGAGTTTCGCTTCACGCTAAAAAACACACTGGCTGTTTTAAACATGCCCTGTTGCTGATTGAGCAAAGAAATGCAAGACGATTAAAAGAGAGAAAGGGACAAAATGAGTCACCGTGAGATCGCCTTTTGCTGACTGGAGAGAGCTAACAGGTCAGGTTGGATGCAAGATGGATGCAGAATCAGCCCTCGATGGGGGCCGCGTGATGGGGAAAACAGTAAAAGTTCATTAGTGTGTCCTTAAAGGGTTAATTCAGTGGCTTGAGGTATAAGATCTTCAGATAAGATCTTCTCAGATCTTATGTGAGCTATTAAACCTGAGAGTATTATTTTTCTGTTTGCCTTTTATTTCCAAGTTTAATATTTAGTTCCAACTGTCATTTGTCAATTTCTGACTCTTTCTGTGTCACCATATCTCTGTTATGTTCCATCCCGTTTACCGTCCCATCTCTGGCTGTACATGACTGAACCGAGCGTTCATTAAACACGATACTTGGAAATAAAATAGCTTGCTGTCAATTGAATGGAGTGAAGTTTTCTAATGAGATGACGGGAGAAGAAAGAGCTCAGCCATTTTTCATTTTGAAAAGAGGAACAAACATGAATGGTGATCATTTCATAGCAAGCCCACTGATTTCACCATGCTACTGTAATAATAATAAAAATAATACAACAGCTTAAGTCTGCATGTGGTGTTGTACTTGTAATTGCACAGTTGCACACAGCGCCGTTGATGTGGGAAAAATTGCACAGCAGACAATAACAAAGTAAATGCATTTTGTGCAGTCTCATCTCCAGTAATTCACTCAGTGGATTGTGTAATGTGCAAACTTATTTACAGACAGCATCATGAAAAAGCTATGAATATACTGAATGAGTAATTTCAGATGTACAATGAAGGAGCCATTAAATAGCACTGAGGGCTGCCAGCCACCGCCATGCTACAAACATCTATTATTTACACATACTGTATATTTGAGCATGTATGTACATGTAATCATTTTTTCAGTGCTGCTGTTAAGCCAATGGTTGGTATCAGTTGCATTCACAGATTACTTAACTCAGTGTTGCACTATTGATTTCCTGGAACTGAAAATCAGATGGAAACCATGAGGGAGGGAAAAAAAAAACATTTGTCACAATGAACAAGAAGAAAAATTGACATCTGCATCCATTCAGAACCGGTACATTCTAGTAGAAGCTGCTGACCAAACAATGCGGGGGTGCAATTTCAAACCTTCTATAATGTGTTTGTGTGCTAGGAGCATAAAACCATTCACTGTACGATTGACAGCAATGGATCAACCAACGAAGCAGAAATAAGGAGGAAAAACCCAAGAAAAATGGAGCTGCAATTTTCATCACAAAGAGGAAATCCTCCATCAGAACATGAACTATTAGTGCGACATGGGGTGTGCCATTAAAACAGCATGCACATGCAATCATGCCATCACTGCTGACACAAACACAAGCACACACTGAGCATAGCTATGTATTTGAATCAATAGCACTAGAGGGAAAGCTCCATGGACTTGTAGAGACTTTATAAATGTCTTTGTTACAGTGCGCAGTCTTCCTCAACTACAGCCACTAAACCATTTAACTGCAACAAACAAGTCTCAAAATGGTATACATATTCTGTATAACTTGTCCATTTTCAAGATGGACCAAGCTCCATTGTACATAAAAGATCTTATAGTTCCATATATTCCAAATAGAGCACTTTGCTCTCAGACTGCAGGTTTACTTGTAGTTCCTCAGTCTCAAAGAGTACTATGGGAGGAAGGGCCTTTAGCTATCAGGCTCCTCTCTTATGGAACCAGCTCCCACAGTGGGTTCGGGAGGCAGACTCCCTCCACACCTTTAAGATTGAGCTGAAAACCTTCCTTTTCCATGATTCTTATAGTTAGGATATGAGCATCTCCTGAGTTGGAGTCTGCATGTACAAGACCCAACTGTACAGGTTATGCTCATTGCTCTTATAGTTATAGGTAGTCTAGCCAACCATTACTTATGTAGCAATGGGGATGTTACCTGATACACTGAGAAGTACCTTGCTCTATTTCTCTAATATATTAATGTATAAATATATGACAGTAATGCCGTCTCTAACTTATTTCTCCTTTTAGCCGCAGGTCTCCCTGAATAAGTGCAGTTGTACATGTTGATCTGTCTTTCCTGTCGTCTCCACCCCAACCAGTCGAGGCAGATGGCTGCCCTCCCTGAGCCGGGTTCTGTCGGAGGTTTTCTTCCTGTTAAAGGGGAGTTTTTTCCTTCCCACTGTTGCCGCGTGCATGCTCAGGATGGGGGACTGGATCAAAGTCATAACTCGATGCAATCAGTTGTTTTCTATTATAGGATATGTGTGAATTGGTTCGAAATGATGTGTATGTTGATTTGTGTATGTAAAGTAACAACATTGTTGTGAAGTGGCGCTATACAAATAAAGTTGAATTGAAGATAAATTAGCAAGCAATATGCTATGGCTGCAGTATATTAGAAAATTATCAATCAATCTAGACAAAACACATTTTATCTACAGAAAGGAAAGTTTAAATGTGTCAATAAAATTGGATGGTTTGAAGATTAAACAAGTCCAGGAAACAAAGTTCCTTGGTGTAATAATTGATGAAAAGTTAAATTGGAAAACACATATAAATCATATTGTTACGACCCAGACTCTGCTAGGGCAATTGAGCCGCACAAAAGAAAAACCTGTGGCCAGGTGTACATGTGGACCAAGACAGATTTATTGTCCAAGGAGGAAGACAAGGCAAGAATAGGCCAAGAATGGCCTCAAAATAGCCAAACCAAAAGCAAAACAAGCCCGTAAAGTGGTTATCCAACAAAATACAGCATTGGTTTAACTATTCCAAAACAAGAACTAACAGACACAACAGGACTGGATTTTATACAAAGTCAAAAAGTCCTTCCAGAACTACAACACGTTAGAGCCACAACACAGGCTGAGGGCAGACCACGACTGAGCCAGTGGTAGCCGTTGAATGAAAGACTCCTGGTGTCTTTTAAGTCCTGGTGATTAGTGGAGTCAGCTGAGTCCGGAGTTCCAATTATCCAATGGGCAGGGTGGAGATGAGCAGGTGACATGAAGGACCAATCCCAGCCAGGAGGCAGCAATCAGAGTTGTGTTTGAGCAGGAATCCCAGCTGAAGGTTCAGAATTAGTAAATTGAAAAACAATACAGGCAGCCGTAACACTCTCCCCCTGAAAATACAAAACCCAGCCAAGGTTTTGTAAAACAAACAGTTACAACAAACAACTAAATGTGTATACTCACACTCAAAATACGGCATCATCAAACACATTCACAATTCCCATTTTGTACCGTACGTCCAGGGGATAATCCTGGAGCAGCAGAGCCCACCGCATGAGGAGCTGATTGTGGTAGTGCACCAAGGGTAAAAAACAGAGGGTTAACATAAAGAGGTCGCTTTAGAGGCCTAGTACGCTGAACATAGTATTTTAAGGTGGCAGGTGTTGGAACATCAAAGAGATGCAAATGATCATCACTTAACTTTACAGGATCACGTTTCTTTTCGGATTTTAGATGCTCCATTATGGTGGCTAGAGGTTTTAACATAGTGGAGTTTGGGAGACGAACAGACAAATGGTTTGGAGGTTTGACAGCATTCTCTCCATTTGGAGTGTTGCATGATACCTGTACAGGTACAGATGCAGCTGAGCTCTCAGTGGGTAACTGAACGAAGACCTGATCACCTATTTTTAGGTCTCTTCTCACAGAACGCCAGCCATTCACACACACTTTCTCTTTACCCGAGGTGTGGCTGGATGAACCTTTGCCATCTTATCTGTTCCTTTTGCAGCCGCCAACTGTTCAGGGGTCAACATGAGAACTTTAAGGCTGGCATCAGATGGGTTAGAACTAACAGTGGTGAGGGGGTTTTCTACAGCTTCTTGGTCTGGCATAACCCGACCTCCCGCCACGTCATTACCCATTATCATGGTAACACCAGAAACAGGGAACTCTGGACAAGTGACAACAGGGAAAAACCCGGTTACTAGATCAGACTGAATGTAAACACGATGGACTGGTCTGAGCATCTTTCCCATTTCAATCCCTCTGATAACTAAATTGTACCCACAGGATGAGCGGTAGGAGAAGGGCAACGCGTTGGTAAGAATAAGAGTCTGAGTTCCACCTGTGTCTGAGAATGCGGATCGGTACCTGATCCTCTGTTCTCCCTGTTAATGAGACGGATCCGTTAAATACGAATGGAGAAAAACATGACTCAATCTGATTTGTTGTCTTACCTTCATCAGCACCTCTGCGGCAGGTCTGCGCTTGCACTAACCCAACCCCTTTTTGTTTGTTTTGGTTTTTCCGTTTCAAGGCTGGACAATCAGCCAAAAGATGACCCAGGTTATGACAGTAAAAGCATTCTCTAGTTTCAGTTGTCATAGAAGGTTTAACAGATGTTGCAGGAGTTTTCAGAGTCACATAAGAAGAACAAAACAACTCAGCAGGTTTTGACATCTTATGAATAAGACAGTACTCATCTGCCAAGAATGCAGCAGAAGAAAGCGTTGACGCTTTCTGTTCATTCAAGTAAAGCACAATGTTATCAGGCAAACATTTCTTGAACTCCTCAACCAAAATGAGTTCTCTCAGGGAGTTAATAATCAGAAACCTTAGAAGCAACACACCATTTATCAAAGAGTGAGCTCTTTTCTCGGGCAAACTCAACGTACGTTTGATCAGCAGCTTTTCTCTGCTGTCGAAATTTCTGTCTGTATGCTTCAGGCACAAGTTCATAGGCTTGCAAAACCGCAGCCTTGACCATGTCATAGTTTAAGCTGTCCTTCAATGGAAGGGCTGCAACAACTTCCTGTGCTTTTCCAGTAAGTTTGCAGTGTAGCAACAGAGGCCAGACAGCTCGCGGCCAACTCAATGCGCCAGCAATGCGCTCAAATGCAGCAAAGTACGAATCAACCTCCGAATCACGAAAAGCAGGCACCAAGGCGATACACTTGCTCACATCAAATGCAGTAGAAACAGAAGGAGCCGCCTGTTCATTCATGACAGAAGGGTCTTGGGCCTGGGCTTGAGCCTCCAGCTCCAGCCTACGCAGCCTGACAGCTTTGTCAGCTTCAATTTCCAGCCTTCGCAGTTCAAAATCCAGTTGAGCTTGGCGAGCTTGGGCCTTTTCACGGGCCTCCAGCTCCAGTCGAGCCAAACGAACCTTCAACCGAGCCTCACCATGGGCTCCAGTACTGCTGTCAGAGAGGAGCGGATCATATCGGGGAAGAGTAACTGGCACACCTGCCTGTTTACCAACCCCTGAACCCACCTCAGCAGTAACTGCGCTGGGAGTCTGAGGGAGCGGTTCCACCTCCCCCTGAGGATGTAGTACCTTCTCCCCATTCGTTGGGTCACCCCTAGCCAGAGTGCCCTCACACACAGCTGCGGTTCCTGCAGACACCTTTAGCACCCCAAAAGCTTCCAACTGTTCCACCAGTAGAGCTTTAATCTGGCCCTTGGTGGCCTGTTTCGGGACCAACAGATTGAAATGACCCGCAATCAGCATAAGATCAGCCTTGCGGCACAAGTCAAGAGCCACACAGGAAGGAGCCTCAAGGAACCGTTCCAAATTGAAGGACGTAGCCATCATAATCACCACTTAAAACAAAATCCAGAGCCACGCCGACAGAACTCAATAAGGTAAAGTAGAAGATCCCGGACGAGCCCCCACTTTGTTACAACCCAGACTCTGCTAGGGCAATTGAGCCGCACAAAAGAAAAACCTGTGGCCAGGTGTACATGTGGACCAAGACAGATTTATTGTCCAAGGAGGAAGACAAGGCAAGAATAGGCCAAGAATGGCCTCAAAATAGCCAAACCAAAAGCAAAACAAGCCCGTAAAGTGGTTATCCAACAAAATACAGCATTGGTTTAACTATTCCAAAACAAAAACTAACAGACACAACAGGACTGGATTTTATACAAAGTCAAAAAGTCCTTCCAGAACTACAACACGTTAGAGCCACAACACAGGCTGAGGGCAGACCACGACTGAGCCAGTGGTAGCCATTGAATGAAAGACTCCTGGTGTCTTTTAAGTCCTGGTGATTAGTGGAGTCAGCTGAGTCCGGAGTTCCAATTATCCAATGGGCAGGGTGGAGATGAGCAGGTGACATGAAGGACCAATCCCAGCCAGGAGGCAGCAATCAGAGTTGTGTTTGAGCAGGAATCCCAGCTGAAGGTTCAGAATTAGTAAATTGAAAAACAATACAGGCAGCCGTAACACATATTAAACTAAGGCGGTAAAAAAAAAATGCAGTTCTTCACAAAATCAAAGGTTCATTAGATTGTAAAGCTTTGTATGTTGCATATAAAGCATCGTTCATGTCATATTTGACATATTGCATTGAAATATGGGGAAGTACATACAAAACAGTTACACAGCCATTATTTATTTTGCAGAAAAGAAACATTAGGATCATCACTGGAGGCAATTACAGAGATTCATCAAATCCATTATTTGTGCAATATAAACTGTTGAAATTTCAGGAGACTGTAACATTTTACTTGTATTGTTTAAAGCAAACAAAAATCTGTTGCCAGAAAATATTCAGAAAATATTTATAAAGAGATAAAGTCATTATTCATTTAAAAATTTTCAGGAAACTGCATTTTAGGACTACATTAAAGGAACAATATGTTTCATTGAAAGGAGTCAGTTTGTGGAATAATTTGGACCAAGAAGTGAAAGAATTAATATCAAAATTTTTGTCTAAAAGGAGAATTAAAGAAATTTTATGAAACAGATATTATGAATAATGTGAAAACTACAAAATGTCCAATGTTGTAAGAAATGCTAAAAATGAGTGGTAACCTGGGAGACACAAGAAAATGATGCGTGTTTAGTCTGTGGGATGTCATGTACCTGACTAAGTTCTGAAGATTTATTTTCATTTTGTATAAATTTTTGGTTTGTTTGATTATATACTCTAATGATGGTTGGGTGAAATGGGGGCAGACAATACAAGAATTGACTTCTGCTGCTCCCTATTTCATTCAAATTTAACTTGAAGATATGTTCAAATTTTAAAATGTGCTTTGATTTATTGAATGAAATTAATAAATAAAATAAAAAATCATGCAATATATAATATTATTGAATGTTGCATTAACAATATGACCTAAACAATGTTTTGTGCTTAACTTGGATGTACTGGTGATGCCCCCATTCCACTTTTGCAGCTCTGCATGGTACTTATGACATGGAATGTAGCTCTTAATAATACAGCTGTGCTTGTGGTTTAAATGTCAAAATATCTTTAACTTTAATATTACACATTATTGCATGTTTATTGTAAAAATGATGCAGCCTTTCTCTCTACTATAATTTTCGCAACTAAGACACCATCTGAACCAAGCAGCAAGCTCCAGGTAGTGGAGTTATGCATGTACTAAGTGTTAGAAGTTCCATCAACTCATTTGAATAATGTAGTATGTTGTATTATGAACTGCTTGTGCAAAAAAAATGAATGTTTAAACATTCCCAACATCATGTAAAATTGTTGGATGCTGTTCAAAGCCATTGGCACGAAAAAACAAAACAGTCAGAGTTATTTTGCAGAGAAAGGGAGATAATTAGGTCTACAAAGAGAAAAAGGACCCTAAAGGTATTGGAGGACATACTTTGCAGTTCCATGTGTCAGCTTGGATCAGGGCTCCAGTGTGGTGTGATAGCAGGCTGACAGCAGGAGGGCAGCAGTGGACGTTTTGCCTCAAAGCTTCCCCAATTGCTTTGACACTCATGGCATTCACCAGGAAGAGGGAAAACAGCAACTGTGGACAAATTTATCTACATTTTAGCAACGGAAAGTGTGATGAAGACCCATTTGCATCCCAAATACACACATGAGATGCTTATAAGTCCATTGTATTATGTATTTTTAGATTATACTATTTGTTCTGTGGTGAAATTGAAGTGGATTCACAGTAATGATTATGAGAATTTGCTGTCTGGATCCATTCACATGACAGTCTTATAAAGAGAATTCATTAGTATAATTTTCTAATTTCTCTTTTTCACACATTTATTCGTCTTTATTCTGATTAAATATCTCGATTAGCCATGTTATATCTTGTTGTTGACTGAACCAAAGTGAGAAACAATGTCAAAGTTTGGCTTGTTATGAACTTCTGCAACGATCTATGCAAACCAAAAAGAGATTTTCAGACTTATCATAAAAAACCAATTTGGTCTGTTAAGCTGCCCAATTTCTTTTTGAAAAATGCACATTTTTGATTAATACAAATAAGAAAAATTTAAGTATCCAAAAGACAATACTACAAGAGAATTTAAACTATTATCAGACAATCTAAATACACATAATTACATGCAAAGAATTATGTCTAATTTGTTTCATATAAATAGAAGCAAACAGCAGTGCACACTGACACCCAGCACTATCACCATGTTTACATGATCAACTTATTTTCATCAATTCAACTTATGTACATTAAATTCATCAACTTTTTTTTTCTCCAAAGTACATTTGACTTAATCTTGATGAATGTTCAGGACATCTTATATGAAATTAAGTCAAAACCGCCACATAAATATATTCTACTGCAGCCAATTCACACTGTTGTTGAAGCAAATTGACTTTTAACTGGTTCAGCTCATCCTTTCTATTTAGCTTAATTCCCCTTTCCAATAAAACCTTAATAAACAGTTTTATATTGCTAAACATGCTCCATACTTCTCTTTTAGAGGTTAGCCCTTTAATGTGTTGTTATTGATAGGAAAGTAAAGTGTGTTCCTGACTCCAATTAACAAAAGTTGACAAGACACATTATGTCAAGACCGTGTTACTCCCAAAAGATGAGACGATGGATATTATATTATCTCTGTTACCATCGTGTGTTTAGAATATCAGCTTTATTACATCCTGGGGGATAGTGTACAGTTCAATCACTGTGCATTTAATTAACAACTTGGCAACAAATTGGCACGTAGAGAATTAGGTTGTATAATCGCCTTACCCCTTGGCAATTTATAAAACAAATATCAGCCAATGCAGTGACATGAAACAAACAACTCAATTCCCTCTCACAATGCTGTATTAATGCTCAGCACAGACTTTGGAGACTGAAACAGCTTCTGGCATCTTGAAGTTTAGAGAGAGGAAAAAGAAAAAAAAATATTCTGGAGTTTGGAATAAATACCCAAATGAATAAATCAAAGTTATAAAAAACTAAAGGCTGAGCAGATGGTGAAAAGCTTTCAGAAATAGCAACAGTTTATCTCTTAACACACGCTTACAATGCAGCTGATTTACTCACTTGCTGCCGTTATTTGCTATGAGGAGGACAGAATCAGGAAACTGCTGGGAAAGGTCTTTCTAAAACATTACCGAACATTCCCACTTTATCGCTCCTGTACCTGCTCCTGCTGCCGTCCTCCAATCTGTTTTGAGCGGTGAAGTGGAAATTAAGAATGATAGGCCTTGTAAGTGTCTGGCCTCCATCCACTCTTTCTTAACTGCTCTCTCCAAAAGTGTGCCACTTATTTATAGATGACGGTTACGGTGGATTAACAAGAATTCCCAAGACTACGGCTTGGAGAGATGACTCTGGGAGCTTTTTGGCAGGGTCCAGCAGTCCATTTCCCAGCACGACACCCAGCTGAGCCTTTTGGCTGTGCTTAGAGACATCACACTCAGCAGTTAAAGGCAGGACAGACTTGCACTTTTTGGAGAGAGGTTTAGGCTTGTGCTAAAGTCTTTTATTCTGCTGTAGAGGTGCTTTCATACAGTGTAGAGGGGAGATTTCTTGTGATATGTCATGTCTGCTAAGTATTTAACTTGTGTGGAATTGTATTAATCTTCTGATTACTAATGAGCAGAATTCTGGCAAAGAGCACATTTGTTTGTAGTTTTTAAATGAAATCACTCACTCCCTCTTTTTTCATATCATGTCTGTTTGTATCTTACATTACAAACACCTAGAGTGGATGTTTTTTACCCTGAAATGTTGGCTTAAATGTTGTGAGTGAAGCAGCAGCATGGCTTGCTTTAGGCATGAGTCATTTAGTTAAACACGGTGCTCTGTCCATGCCTCACTGTGCTAGATTAGTTCTGGGTGACAGTATGCCCTGGCAAAGATCTGAGTCTAGGCACATGTTGGCACTTCTATGCAGAGACTTTGTCTCATTTGGCACAACTGTAGAGCACCAGTCCGATAGCCACTACATCTTCACTTCTCTTATTTCATTTAAAAGGACTGAAAAGTTTACACACCTTTACAGATGGCCAGAACACAAATCTCACATTTGCATTCCAGGTTTTCTCTCATGTTGATAAGCAGGCTTGTGTTTGGTCTCTTTCACAGGTACACATCATTTCAGTGAGGAGTCCAGATACAAAATGCAGCCATGCATAGAAACCTGGCACTTTTCAGGTAGACGGGAGATATTTTATATTTATCAGCTTTTCTTAGAAAGTGCAAACCTTGCTATATGCTTATAGAAAGGGACAAAATAATGCCTTCCTGCTCCCCTAAAGATGTTTACACAAACAAAACGAGAGCTGTTCTCCTGTGATTTATTTTGTTCATTATTTTGATTTATCATGCTTAGATAGTTTAGTGTTGAGGATGAAGATGTGACAGTAAACGGATGGTTAGACTAAACAGAATACATCAGGATTCACACAAGAGCTGAACGGCAGGCTCTCTTTAATATAACCGTTTTCTTTTTATCCCTTTCACTCATTCAAATTAAATTCATTCATTCATTCATTCATTATCCTAACCCCTTGATCCAATGAAGGGTCGCGGGGAAGCTGGAGCCTATCCCAGCAGTCTTTGGGCGAAAGGCAGGGTACACCCTGGACAGCTCGCCAGTCCATCGCAGGACTCAAATTAATTTATGAATCCAAAATCCCTGATTACAGTCATAGTGGAAACAGATTTTTAACTGTTCAGTTACATTCAAGTAAGTTAACTGATAAAAGCTTGTCTGCACTATGTCTGCTCTGATTAGCACTTTTTCCAGTTTGTTTTCAGGGAAAAAAAGCTCCAACAGACACTGTGTCCTACCTGCCAATCTGATAAACAGAGGAGTATTTAGGAGTTGAGTAGTTTATTTCCCTCCTGATCTGGAGGAGACCAACACAGAGTCAGAACCAGACTGAATGTCAGACTAATGTCACTCATATTTTATATTATGTACACACACAAGAAGTTTTACAGCGGTTTGCACAAGATATTTTCTTTCTCTCTTTTTTCTTTAAGTCACTTTATGTGTCCATGTAAATATGACCCACAACATTAGAGTTATATTGCACAGTTAAAAAGTATTTAAAAATTAGCATAAAAATTATGATGATTATTTTCTACCTAAAGACAATGATCATGAGTGATATAAGTACTCTGTTAAGATTTGCTTTTAGAACCTCTTGCCATCCTCCAGCTGAGCAGCTATAAGTGAACTGAGGGTAGTAAAGGTTCAGTTCTGATCATTAGGTATTGATGGAATAAGATTAAGTCTGGGATGTTGGATTCACACAATATTCCTTCAGTTTATCTTCCAAGGCTCAAGCCTGGTTTTTCAGGCTTCTGCTTGAAAACCCTGAAATTGGTATGTTGCATCGCAGTTATATTTATTGAACCTTAAGTACCACTGTAACATCAGTAATAGCAAAGCACAACATCATATGCCACATCATCCTCATTGTCAGAGCAGCAGGTTTGTCATGTCCATAAAATAGCACTGTCAGTGTGAGACTAGGTGAGCTCATGGAGGCAGTACGTTACTCAGTTTACAATCAATCATCTGTACGTGATTCCCATGAAAAAGTCTTTGTAACACTCACATCAAGGTTTTTACTCTTTTGCATGTTATGCTATTAGTAGGTTCAGACAATTTTGTGTCTATTTTGCTTGTTTGGGGTCTTTCCTCTTTGTACTAGAAGGGAGATAGAGATAGAGGTGAAGCGTAAGTTGCTTTGAAACTAGTGAGGAAGTTGAGGAGAAGAAAATACTGAATGGAGACCCATCAGGATGGTTTGTACATAGGACACAGATTTTAGTGTTCTTGATTGTCTCATTTTGTGACGGTGAAAATCACTAAAACAAGCCTAAAACAAATATTAAAAACAAACCCAGTTTTAATCATAATAAACAGATCTGGCAGAGCCTAAAGTTTGCATAAAACCTTAGTCTTTCGTTGAAGATGCAGATGAAACTATGGTGATGTGTGTGCATGTCTACATAATGCAAACACAGCCTTATTAGGGTTAAGATGATTTGTATATGTGTAGTATTCAGAGTAATGTCACAGTCAGGTTCACATCACAATATTACTGTGCACATCAATGCAGCCACTGGTTTAAAAACTCCTCCCACACACTGGCTGTAAAAACAACTAGAGAAAAGTGCTGCCTCTACTTGATTCTTATCATTGAATGATGATCAGCAGTGTATTCCAGAGCCCGAATCTGGGGCTGCAGGGAACTCTAATCAAGGCCTTCAGATTATACCGGCTGGATAAAAGATGGTTTCTGGTTTTGTCCTTTGGTTATGAGACTTTGTGAATGTGGAGTTTGTTTCTGTAATTTGGTTGAGCCTCTTTTCTACTTCTACACACATAAAATATAGAGGAAAATTAAGCATAAGTTTAAATTTTCTTTCATTTTGAATTTCATCACGTTCTTCATTTTTAAGGATATTGTCATGTTTTTCTCCTCTTGTGAGAATACTGCAGAATTTTAGTACATTTTTATCTTAGATACAAAGCAGAGTGAAAAGGGCACTAGCCTCCAAGTTGGAGGGTAGTCCTCACTGACGGTAGAATCTCTTTAAACTTTACCACTTGCAAATATGGGGTAAAACGAACAAACAACAACAAAAAAAAACTGTTGTGAGTCCAGACTTCTCCCAGGAATATTACCATATAATTTTCTTCAATTTGCCACTTACTTTACCCCAAGAAACAGCAGTAGTGCCTGTGCTTCTTTCCGCTGGCTACTTCAGAAGTTCTGTGCTCTGAAAACAGTCAGCGCCAAAGATTAGCAAGCCCCAAGTGATTCTGTTCAAACTGCGCATTCTCCTTTGATTACAGCAGGGAGGGAAGCCTTCTCTTCGGGATGCTGCACAGGATGGGATGGAGAAATTCTTCAACTGCTCCTTCACAAATTTGTCCACTGTGTAAATGAGAAGAGCCTACAAAGGGATGTAATGAGGCCAGGCTATATTCCATGTAACATGTACTGCATTAATTATTTAGTGTCGCTGACAACTGTGAGTTGCATTGAAGCAATTTCCTAAACATGCTAATGGTGGATTTCTCACTGTATATTTTTAACTTGAGAAAGTACTGCACATTATTCACTAACTTCAGCTAACTAGACAGAAACATGCTGGCAAGGATATGGCACTGTTTTCCCCCAAGCGGATTCGAATAACAAATTCTTGAACTTATTGGGTTGGAAAAGCATAGGTGGGTGCAGATTCTCCAACAGCAAACGATCCTACAGTAGAGGATTTTCAGCGGCTTACATTCTACTGTAAATGCACCCCCAACTGTGTTTGTGTGCATGAACAAAAGTGAGAGCTTTGCTAAAGCCTGACTTGTTCCACTAGCCTCTGGCTTCAGATGATACTGTAATCAGTCCTCAGCATAAACTGTGGTAGGTAAATTGCAGAGCTTTGACTTCATAATCCCTGTGTTAAGACATCATCTGTCTTATCAAGCTGGGGAAATAATTACACCATGAATATTATCATTATCTGTGGCCCTCTTTCTTGGTTAATTGAGCTCTCAGGTCAAACCATGCAGAGGCAGGACATATATGGGTTGCATTATACAGTTACATTTTTAATAGGGATGGTTGGTCAAAAGTATCAACACAAAGGGTGCAAAATACATGCTGTAATCGCACTTACAGTCAGCACTGCAAGATTACTTGACAAGGACACCAAAACACATTGCGTAAACAGACACAGCACACCACAGGGCCCAATTTAACCGCAGGCATTTAAATATTCTCTTTTAAGCGCTGTGCAGCAGCAGCCTGCTTGTACCTTGGTAGCAGGCAGGAGGCCTTGGCTCACATTCAGAGGATGGGAGTGAACGGGAGAAACCTTATTGCTACTGTGGGGAGAAGAAAAGAGGTAAACCAGTTACTTCAGCTGCCATTTTTTTTTAAACCAAATTCAACTCAGCTTCCCCTGCTGTTTCTGTCACTATGATGCCTCCTGGTTTTAGTCACTGGAACATGTGGTGCAAGTCATGCAAATCTTTGCCATGGTTAATTTTTAAGATTGGTGCCCAGCAGGTAACATAGTGCTAAATTAAGGTACAGTGGCACGGGCAATAGTTTGGAGAGATTCAAGGGGCCATTGTTAAGCATTTAATTTAGATTTTGAAGTATTTTTAGGCTCATCATTGTTTTCCACTCTTTTCAGTTTTTCTTCAAAATTTCTGATGTTTAACTCAACTAAATGTTATTTCCAAACAGGAAGTGCTTGGGACATTCATAATTTGTTTCCTTTGTTTATGTGTCCCTCTAAATATTAGAAGCTGTATTGTTTGGTAAAGCTCTTTGGAAAATGCACTTAGCTTTTTGCCAAGCATGAGAAAGAAGAGAGCCAGAAAGGTCCTGTTTACATACTTACATGACTTATTAATTACTCCAACAAGAGAAATGAACTGCTAGATAACAGCAACCACAGGATAATACCACTAGAGAAATTATTCAGACTATTTGTTGGTTTCTGCAAATATTCCACCAATGCCACAACTGTGACTGGAGTGCTGGAATCATCTTCAGACATTCTCCTGCATGTTGCAAGGAATGTTACAGGAATTATTCCTAGACTGTTTGGACTATTTATGAACTAATATAAGATAGAGCCTTTGTGTTTCCGACTCTTGCATGATGTCCGTGTGGTCTTGCAGAACCTGTCTGATCCTAATGTACTGTAGTGTAATTGGGTCAGAGACTGATGTTAAGTGAAAGCTCACATCCCTTTGTGTAACCACAGTTGTGCACAGTACTCTTCCTAAAAATTTAAAAAGCAAAAATGTTGCACATGTGCCACGTAAAATGTTTCAAATGTTTAGTGGTGAGTTATTCATGAGTTAGCAGGTTAAGTTCTTGTATTTTCTGGTTAAACTGCAACAATTAATGAGTTTAAAAGCTGTTTTGAAACCAGTCAGTCTTAATGGCATGGTTTAACACTGTTAAACCTTGTGTTTTAAAGACCTTTTGTTTCTGCTTTAAGCCTTACTGTGGAGTTGGAGATACTTGGATCAATACATCAATTACCCTCTTGTGCTTCCATCTTAAGACAAAGACATAAGCACTGTTCGACTTAACTGTGCGTGTAAACATGCTTACTTTTACATTAATCAGGTCTACGATCGTCACTATAAAGTGGGATGTACAGACAATACCACTGATTATTCATTAAGAGCCTGATTACATCTACAGATATGTAAATCTTGATGCATAAGCAGTTTGGTTCTTACTAAAAATAAACACATCTGAAAGTATTGTATATGGTTTAATCAATAAGCATATAGTATGTGTTTCTGACCTGTGTATGTGAACGCTTCATTGTAATGTAGATCAAGAAAATGGAATTATTGCCTGTAAAACTAAATAATGAGATATCAATGATTCAATGGTGTGGAAAAGATGGGAGGATAAAATTACACTATGCTGTTTAGTGAAATTGAGCAGGGTCAGCGGGGGAACACTGAACTCATTCATGATGCCTGACTGACTAAAAGCATCTTTAACGGACTGATACTTCCAAAGATAATAAAAGTAATGGTCACCTACATGCTGAGCACACAAAGCAGAACAGAACAAGGCTAGAGTGAAGGGCTCTTCCCACGAGTCAGACTGGAAATTTAGCAATTGGACCTGCACACACTTGTCATAGGTTTGCTATGTGAGGGACAAAAAATTAACAATCTGTGCAGACGTCATGTGATTGTGCACAAAGATGCAAGTTAATAGAATAATGCTGTGTGGTGAGCGCTGTAGCATGCTAGCATAATGCAAATATTTAGCTTTCGACTTCAGCAGAGGATGGTGATCCAAACATGCATCTCATTTGCATCACAACACAAGAAGCGCTGCAGAAAATATTTCGGCTGTTAGACAAAGGAGAAAAATAAGGTCAGTCAATTTATACCCTTGGGAGTTTCTCCACCATCCTGTCGTTTAGTGAGAAATTTTGCCAAGCTCAGTGTTGAACATTACATATAGACACAATTTCTGTCTTGCATATACTTTAATCCTCAACTGCTTCACAGAACAGGAGAAAAAAAACAGGCTTTCATTCAATATCTTCAGGGGTTTCCCAACATTACTGATTTCAAGTCACTATGGCAGTATATTTTTTATCTGGTTCCATGACTTCCAGCAGCAACAAATGACTGCTGGTTTTGCCTGAGGCTGCATTTATCAGCCTGATCTGCCAGTTGCAGGAGCTTTCCCAGCAAGTCTCCACAAATATGCAGCAGTTTCATTATTTTTACATATTTGTCATCTATTTAACAGCGTAAAGCTGAAAAAAAAAAATGTTTAGTCAATAGCCAGAACCTTAATGAGGAACTGAAAAATTCATAAGAGATGACCATTAAGACTAAAGCCTTGCTGTGGTTGCCCCTCTGGTGTGCTTCTTCAATCACTTAATGGATCTCTTGTATGCTTTTGACTCTGACAGTCAGAGATATCACTTGCTCTCTTAATGAAAGGGAGATTTTACATAATGCCTCTTCTGCAGAAAAGATGACATGGAACAGGAAAAGTGCAGGATTTTGCTTTTAATAATCTTTCTCAACAGATGATGAAGGGATGTGAGATGGTTAAAAAGCTGCAGGCACACAAACTGACCACCCCTTTATAACGGATAACGTCACTAAGGGAGAACTCACGACTGTGATGGTTGCATCTATGAGTTATTTGTGGTGCTATGTTTGCATTTTCTTTTAACATCATGTTTTCAGCTTTTGGTATTTCATTTCTGTTGAAAACAGTCAATAAAGGTAAAATGATGCTATTTAACCATTAGTCTGTAGCAATGCAGGGGCATCAACTACCACTTTCCTGGAGCTTTTCTGTCTGCAT
The DNA here is from genome assembly GCF_933228915.1 of Telmatherina bonti. Taxonomy (NCBI): domain Eukaryota; kingdom Metazoa; phylum Chordata; class Actinopteri; order Atheriniformes; family Telmatherinidae; genus Telmatherina; species Telmatherina bonti. The sequence continues at coordinate 19,891,175 of NC_136610.1, read as the reverse complement.
TGATATACAGCTCAGGTTATCTATATTTGGACATTCACTGTAAATTTGAAACTGGAAATCTAATCTAAAGTTACTGACTGACCCATGACCTATGTCACATGAGATTAGGGATGAAAGCTTCTGTTCAGGATTTTTTTTTCTCAGCACATTACAGGTATTGTTTGAGTGTTAGTATCCTTTATCTAATATTCCCATTCGTCCTCTTTTTCCTTTGCTTTGCTTCATTTTAACTCCCAGAGCAAACTTCCAAGCTGAAACCACAGAAATTTGATGCGACAATCTTAGTGGGATTTTAGGCTCAGAAGTCATTAGAGTGGAACTGCCATTCAGCACAAAGTCATTGGGAAATGAAACCAGACCTACTTTGTTCCGTTACCACCTAAAGAGCCTCATCAAAGTCTTTCTCTGTTTGATTCAGTTTGCTCTTCGTAGCATTAGACTCAGAGGAATTCAACCTGTCAAGCCTACAGTGGTGTGAGCTTACCAACACAATGTCTGTTCTCCTATATTAAAATGGAACACAAACAACAGCTAACAAGAGCTATCCTTCCCCAGAAACTCACACCACATGCTTTTTCCAAGATATTTTATGTGAAAAGGTGAAAAGCGGTTCCAGACAGGACTTGCTGGTTGCATTAATAAGGATGCACTAACAGCTGCATACATTTGTGAATGGTCTGTAATGTATGCATGCATGAGACAAACATGGTCCACAAATGAGCGGCACACTGATAAGACAGAGGTGACACTCAGCTAGGCTTTTTAGGCGCACGCATAAACACACTCACGCACATGCATGGAAATCCCCAAATGTGACTTGTCATGTCTATTCAAGAACATTAAGAGCTTTCACCACACCAAGGCGTTTCCCTCTGCCATGCTTATAATCGCTCCCCTCATCTCCCAGTCACTGCATTTGTCAGCTCTGTTTTGCTGGTGAGCTGAAGAGATGGGTCCGAGCCGGGCTCATCTGTTCACATGATTATCTCAGCGAGGAGAAATCTCGCATCTCACCTTTATTTGTCTCTCACATGCACTCTGGCTTTCTCATCTCTTATCTCTGGTGCCAGCGATGGTGTTAATAACTATGTGCCTTAGCAAGAGTATTTCTCAGCTATCGGACAGTGGGCCCCCCCTTATGGCTGATCAAAATCATTAAATACAGAATCTGCCAAAACGATTAAGCTATAGTATCACACTGCTCTGCTTTTGCTGCACAGATTGCTAGAATGTGTATTTTTTCATCACGTTGCAGTTTTGTCATGCTATTTGTTATCATTGCATTTAAACTGCATTTGCACACTGCTTCTACACATTATGACAGAAGGGTTTAAAGAGGACATCAGCTCATCTTTTAAACAGGTTGGAGTTTAGACTTTATCAAGATTACAAAGGGAAGTAGAAGTGATGATGCTGTAATTTCTGCAAACTTTTCCTCTCAAAGTCACACCTTTTTGTTCCAGTGACATGCATGTCATGTGAAAATGCAACTCGCATCTAAACAGTAAAAATGAACAAATTAACAAGACATTTTTAACTATTTTCATTGCAGAGAGTGAATTTCGTTTTTAATTTTAGATGCTATCGAGTAATCACGCTGTGAAACCACAGTCTGTGACATCATGAAAAACAAGCTTTGAAGTGTAAAATACTGAATGATCTGCTGCAGCTGCTCAGATTCACTTTATTTCAAGGTATCCTCACAAAAAACATTGATCATTATTCAGAAGAAAATCTAAGTGTTAAACACTTTATAAACCTGCTTTAGTAGATGCAAAATCACACACTTCAGTCCAGTTCAACTGAAAAATACTTCTTGCATTTTGGAAACTTTCTGTATTAAATAAGATAATTTATGTGCGGATTGCCACATTACTCTAGTTCGATTTATTTCATTAATTTTTAATACAATACAACAAAAAAAGAAAAGAGATAACCAAAAAAACAAGAATGAAAAAGAGACAGAAGAAGATTAATTTTATATAAACTGCTCCTTTTTACATTAAAGTTAAATACATAAATTTAAAAGTTAAATATTTATATTATTTAATATTTTAAAAATATTAAATGATATTGATGCTGCACCTTGTGTCAGTTTAAACCACTTTAAATCATCAGAAGAACCTTTACCATTTATAATCCACATTATAAATATAGAAATATATACATATTATAAAAACATTTAATATACATTATAAAACACATATAATACAGTACTAATTTTTGAATGGGCCCTGGACCACTTTACAAATCTTTTTCATTCGACGTATTTTATTTTTAAATTTAAAGTGGTTACTATTGAAACAAATAAAAAAGAAAAATATTTTGGATCATGTGCAGATTCCAATGTGACCACTCAGGAATGGGTGTGAGGTAGCAGTCCACCGTGTCTTTCCAGACGAATGAGATCTAATATGTCCTGAACCATGAAAACCAAAGGCTGAATATCAAATGCAGTGTCGTGTACAACTTTTGTCTCCTCATTTTCTCTGTTTGCAAAGATTTCAGCAGATTGGGGCGATGACAGAAACTGTCAGAACACAACCTGCCCTGTCAACCTCAAACTTCCAGCTGAGGAAACAAGATGATCAGGACAGGAGACCTTTTGGGACTCAGCCTGACAGCCTCCTCCTGAGAGTTGGCTCCACTGTAGCACAGTCACCTCTCTCTCCTTTCTCTTTTAAGGATAGTTATCTACTTGTCAGGAGAAGGACAGGGCAGAGAGAGAAGAGGAAAAAGAGAGAGAGTTGTGATACCCATCTCCACTTTCTGGGACTCCTCACTTGATTAATGAAACAATTGACTCAGTGATTAACACCTGTGCATCGAGATGCTAAAAAAAGCCCAAAAAGACCTTAAATGGCACAATATTGATTTCCCATCTTTCCTAAGAGCAACACCTATCTCCCTGTCTCCTATCCTGTGACCATGAGAAACTGAGAACAATACACATCGGCTAATTAAGCAACTCATTAACATACTCGCTGGGGCAGCTTTGCATATGGTCACATTACAGCACTACAATTCATAGAGGGACTGCCATAGTGTTACTCAACTCTAATGCTGATGTAATAGCACTTCACAATCAGTGTTTTTGTGTATCTCAACTTAAGCAAGGAGTAATCTGTAAGAATCCTGCAAAGTTCAGCTAAGTGGTGCGAGAAGGAAAAAGAAGCTTCTAAATCTGGTGCTTGTTTTTCTTATTTTGCTCACCTGTAAAGTCAGATTTTTGCTACTACTACTAACACTTTAGAAAAACTGCAAAAGTGTCTGTTGGAATAAAACTAGTCAAGCTGTAACTGTATAGGGCTGCTTAGATGGATGAGAATCTGTTCGATCAGTAAGATCTCCCCTACAAGCATGGCATGGCGTGCACCTGAAAAGGCATTCAAGTTCAAGTCTTTATCCCTTTAGGCACCAAAGTGGCAAAATTGTGATAAGCTCCAGGCCAGAGAACTTGCCACTTAATAAGATTATCATAACATCTGGTTCAAGTGAAACATTTTTCTCATTTTACGGTATGCCTTGAAAACTTTAAAACTCTGGTGCTTTAAGGGTTAATCTAATCTTACACGTTAAACGAATGTCAAGTGATAAAACAGGATTCTGCTGCTGAAGTATTGTGATTGCAAAACAAAAATGGAATGTTATTGCGTTAAACTTATATGAAACTAAGTCATCATCAAAATCCACTTTAAGCCTCTCTTGGCAGGGTGTGTCGGATGAAGATTAAATATTTGTGTGGCTGTTAAAGTTTGGTCCTTTGCCACACAAAATTAAAAGAAAAAAAAAAGAATATAATAGAGTCCCATTGAATGAAAACAGAACATGAAGATTTTTTATTGCCTTCTAAATCTGTCAGGAGTGCATCGACATGGCTTTTTCCCTGTTTGGAACAAATCTTTGACAAGGATTTATGGGAAAGCCCTGTCTGGCATCTTGAAAATGATGAAAGTTGAATCTAATGGAGAAGTTTATTATAAGACGGTAAATAAGAAAAGAAAAGTACAATAACTTATTTAATTTTTCTCTCTGCATGGAAGTTTATTTGGACAAAATAAAGTCATCACTGTGTAATGTGGAACAGCATTTCAGAGAATTAATTTTCCACCAACCCACATGGCCTGCAGATACATTTTGTTTTGTCACACATACAGCACATTGTGAGAAACCCTCAAGAGAAAGCAGCAATATCTAATGCTGCCACTCCAGAACATTCAAAGACAATTACATTTTATTAACTTCAGCATATTTACTCCAAATGCTTTGATAGAGGGGAAAAGGAAGTGTTGGTGAGAAGAGAAAAACAAAAACAGACCTGCATTGGTCAAATTAAACTGTGATTGTGTCAGGAAATGGGATACAAACTGTTTTATCTGGCCTTTTCACAAGGCAATAAGTTCAATATGGGGTAATAATGTGAAGAAACACTTGGTTCACAAAAACAGCTTTACCATATGAATAGCTGAGATGTGGTTTTTTTTTTTTTTTTTACTAATGCAAAAGGTACCAATGGATTTAGATACTGTGTGGCTGAGGAACATTTGTTTAGGAGGAATAAACATCATGCACTGTCAGATACAGATGTGGTTTAGGTGTAACAGTTAGGAATGAACTTGTTGAACTAAAGCACCTGCAACAACAAAACTGCCAAATATTCACTCAATATTTCACTGATTGGGAAAGAAAACAACACAGACAATCTTTTCAATAGAAATTTCCCCTGTGATAGCTGAGTTAACCTATCAATTCCCGAGCTAATTTTCAAATCAATCCATCCATCCATCCATCCAAGAAGTCCCTTTTCTCGCCTATGTCTTGCAGCTCAGTTGGGGAAAGTCCAAGGTGTGCCGATGCCAACCAAGAGACCCAGTCTCAATCCCAAACCATCCACTAAACTAACTCGTACTTATTAAGTGTCACTCCCAATGAAGTCACACTTGCAGAGGGCACTTTAATTGGAGAGGGGGTATTAATAAGATAGACAGGAATGGAATGCCTTCTTCCATTCACCTGAAAAGGAAAGCACTTGTTGCTATGGCAGCACATAAACGCCCTGTGTGTATGGCTGTGGGGCTGTAGCACAAGTTGTGAGGTGCAAAGATCCCTGTTGTGTGTGTAGCAGCTCTTGAATGTTTGCTGACAGACAATAACATCACACCAGGGATCAGGATCTGCACATTTATTCTGATTGCATATGGGACACTGTTAAAATGCAGACAGCGGCACAGTCTCTCCCCACCTCCTCTAGCAGGTTAGAGGGGAATGAGAAAAAACCTAGACACATTCATTTACATTATGCAATATGATGTCACATGGAGTGACACAAGCTGGAACAAGATGTAACTAACATTTTGTTCAATATCAGTCAGGTCTGTTGCATTACAACACACCTCAGTTTGAAATTCACAAACATCCCAGTCTATCACGTGAGCAGTTGGTGGCCTTGTACAAGGCAGCCGACTGGCCTAAGAAGAGAAAATGTGATCCCCATCCGATACTCGGGGCTCATGCTGATGGAGATACTCTGTCCTCCTGAGCACAGTGCTGCATAGCTTTACCTTTGACCTGAACTCTGAATAAATTCTTGCTGTATCTGAGGAAATCCTCTGTTGTTTCCTGTTCTCAAGCTTCCTATAAGGAATCAGGGATGAACAATTTGGTGCTGAAATCTGGGAGTGGCTGACTCTGAGAGTGGATCCGACTGAAGACTGCCAGAGCTGGTTGAAGAAAAAGCTTTCATCAGACAATTTCAGTCGGCTTAAACAAGGCTTAAGCAGAAAACGTTTTGAAAACAAGACTTTCTGCAACATTTACCTTACGACAATAAAATTCTGATTAACAGTTCACCTATGATGCTAAAATGAATAACTTAATAATTCAAGAAATAAATGTGTTTTTTTTTTATTGTCATATGTAGAGTAAAACGTGAGGGGCAGTCTAAGAGTGAGTATGTGTATGTGAAGTCATTCAGATAGAGAGATAGATAGATAGATAGATATAGATAGATATAGGTAGATATAGATAGATAGATAGATAGATAGATAGATAGATAGATAGATAGATAGATAGATAGATAGATAGATAGATAGATAGATCAAACTATCAAACTTTCCTTTTTAGTCAGTCAATTTTATCTTTTCTGACCTGCTGAAAATTTGAATGATGTTTTCACGTGAAAAAGGGTCAAGCGACCCAAATCCGATTTTTTTTTTTGCCCCTATGCGACCTATATCTGATTTTTTCCATAACAGTCTGAATGGCACTGATCTGACTTTTTAAAATGCGACCCAGACTAATTGGATATGTGGTCTTAAATCTGATAAGAGTCTGAACTTTTGCAATACCACTTTAGTCTGAACAGCCGGGTTGCATTCAATGCGACTTTAACATCACTCTGGAGCTTCTGGAGATCGTCTCCCGGAGGTAGTTTGATGTACTCAGCCATGAGAGCATGATGCACAGCTCTGAAAAGTTATGGACCTTTGAGCAAATGGAGGATCTGTTTGCGAGGGTGCGTAACCCGCCACAGTTGCTAACCAGTACAGTGCCACTCCCGATCACTTTCTCAGGATGATGGGTCACCTGAACGGCGTGGTAAGCTTCAAAAGTGTTGAGGCGGTGTGTTGACAGGTATTTTTTGACATTCTAAAGTTTTGTAAAAACTCCAGTGTTGTGAAACTGCTCGCATCCTGATCCCACAACTCCTCTTTCCAACACCGCATCCGCACACTCCTCTGTACTTATAATGCGTTACAAAGGAATGTGTTACAGGAACAACAATACATTTTGAGGTAATGAAGTAAAGTAACACACTACACTTAAAATGTCTTTAATGAAATTACTTTAGTATACTGTAGTAACGTTCGTTCCTACATTACCCACGCTGTATTAACCCTGTGTGTGCCATTCAGATCATTTTAAGTGTCATATGCATGTGCTGCCTATGTGTGTGTGTGTGTGTGTGTGTGTGTGTGTGTGTGCCTGGACACGTTGCCACAGAGCAAAGCCAAGCCAACCTTAATTATAGAAGCACTTTGTGACAACTACTGATAAAGTTGTAAAGAGAGGCGAGAGAGATGCACAGCACGTCAGCTGCATCAGCAGAGGAAGTTGCTGTGAGAAACTGCCTGTTTAGCTGTGAATGTTTTTGCTGCAAGCTTTAGCAATGGGACAGTTTAAGGATCTGCTTTAGCATCTAGCTCCTTGCTTTTAGACGCAGAGCAGAAATAAAAAAGACACACTGGCCATGGCGCTACAAATTTTGAATGAAATGGCAGCGACAAAGTGACACCTGCATAGCTGGCAACCAGTAATCTATCAGTCAACACACCTTCTCTGATTGGCCAATTATATATCTGATGTTAATATTGAAAAAAATTACCTCAGTTTGAAAAAATAAAACTCGCAAAATCACTGGACAAAATTTCATTACCGATTTGAATGATCCCATTACTCTTACACTGATCCAATAAAGAATATTGCAGTAGGAATTATTTGGATGAAATATTCTGAGTAAGTGTGTAAAGTTTCCAAAGCAGGCTGGATTTTTGGCTGAAATCTGCAAATCCCATTCATTCTTATTGGAAAAACATTGAAGTTTTTTGTCAGTTTTGTAAACACTATAATATCTTTGTACAACAAAAGTCAGAGCACACTACTTGTAATCGAGACACACATTTTGATACAACCTGAAATTCCCCTAAATTCCTGTCTATCATACTTTCTGTGCCTAATGCTTTCAACATTGACACCCAGATTACATTTAGAGGAATTGTAGTTTCTTGCATTAAGCAATACAAAGATCTACTGGGGAGCTTTTGGTGAACTATAAGACATTAAGCAATGACTCTTTAGCTGGTGGCTAAAACTGAGAACACTGGAAATACTGGTCTGAATGACTGTAATCACTGGATCAGAAATTGGTAGCACAAAAAAAAGATTTTACATCAGCAAATGTGACAGCTGGACTTTCAGCTGACTGTGGTCTTTCTACCAGCAGATAGAGGACAGCCAGCTGCCCAGATGTATACTGAACAGGGTCCCACATGCCCCCTCTGCCCATGAGGCCTGTTACCATCAGATGGTGCAATGCCTGCTGCCTATCCACACTCTCCATCTCCACAGAGTAATGAGCCATACACTGTGGGACAAAGTGGTAGCACAGCATTCTTAGACAGATTTCACTCCTCAATTCATCAAATTGCACAGATGTGCATCAGTGGACTTGTGGCTCATTGACTAGCTGACACAGGTAAGTGCATCTGTATACCATGCATCTTCTCACTGGCCCCAGGACATCATATACATCATATACTGAGGACGTTTCATATGATTGCTTGACCAGACACGCTTAACCTGATGTTGCTGATTGTCAGTGAAGCAAGAAAAGTACTTCCTCAACAAATAGTTACTTTTCTACTTCATTTCAGGCAATGTATCCTGAATCCCAAGTTTATACTGCACAGAATGAGCACAGTTATAGCCTAACCTACTAAACATTTAGCTTCAAGGGCAAATTGTGAGCAATGTGGCTAAAATAAGATTTAGCAATATTATATTTAAATAGCTGCGTATTCTTATGATGACATCAGACATGTGTTTATAAGCTACAGTGAAAAAACCATAAACATGCTACGATTGTAAACTTTCTGACTCAGTTTCAAGATGCACACCAGAAATTGTTACTTCAACACCTGTTACCCAATCCAATATTTCTAAAGGCTTAGAAGTAGATGCTTCATGATAGAATAAGAAAGGAGTGACGAGGAAAAATACACAATTTCTCTGGAAAAGGAGTAGAATGAGTGAAAAAAATTCTATTAAATACAACAAAACTTAAATACACTTTTAAAAGAGCAACTGTTGTCAACATGATGTGTGCAGAGCAAAGCTGTGTGCCATTATTTATGGCTGGAGCTCACTAAGAAAACTCAGCTGAAGACAAATATAACAGATGGTAATAAAATCGTACTGAAATGAAAAATAATTTCATTAGCTTTGCTGAGACCCTGAGGCATCACAGTGATCTATATGTGCTGTCATGGTTTCTTCTCATACTGCAAGGTGTGGATTGATTTTTGTTTTTTTCTTTCTCTAGCATGAAAATACAATGATGTCATATTGAGTTCTTTTCTTACAAAAGCAAAAATAAGAAATTAGAAGGGATCTTCTTTTCATCTGCTTTCCCCTCAACATTTTTTTACCACAACAAACCACTTCTGGCGCTGTTTGTAAGTCTGACTAGCAGCACTGCTGTTTTCTCAAGCTAGAAACTGAATCCGGTGAGACAGGCTTGTACACTTCCAAATTTATGCTCAGTTTATGCTGAGAAGGTTTTGAAAAAATAAATATTTTTCAGCCCGTGGCTTCCAGAGTCATCAATATGAGCAGACAAAATTCTTTCTTTTTCCTCTCTCCCCCCTGTGCCCTTGAGTTTCTCTAAACTTTGATTCAAAACTTTGTTTTTTTAAAGAAGCCTCTAAGTCATTGTTAGGCTTAGTTGGATAAAGAGTTAATAAATATTAGAAAAAAAGAATTGTTCTTTTACAACCACCTTAATTTTTAACTAGCAGGTAACTCCAATGTAATACCTTCTCATTTGCCATTCCTGGCTTTTTTTTTTAATAATGATACGCTGGTTTGTTTCTGTGTCTGAAGTAAGGAATTCACACTGCATATCCTAAATTAAACTATCTTCTAAATATAAATTGCGCTGGTGCTAAGCTCTACATCTACAAAGATGTTTTGAAAAAGAAGATTCTGTTGGAAATATTTCCAAACTGCTGTCATCACAAGCTTACATAAGAGGATTTTTTAAATTCAAAAGATAGATCACTTTTAGTGGCTGAGAAATTCCCCAGTAATGTTGGAACTGCTTTTCTCCATATGACACAGGAGCACGAAGAGGTCTGTTTCCTGCAGACATGTCACAGTGATTGCAGAAGATATTAAATGTCTCTACACTGACAGCTGTTCTGGGTCATTCATCAAATGAAGGAGTGAAAGAGAAAGGTACAAAGATGAGGTGTGTGTGTGGGGATCTGCTGAAGAAGTGAGCGCACAAGTTGATGAAACCTTCCTTGGATGATTACCCCCAGGTTCACCTGGTCCCCGTTAGCCATTCAGACATTTCTACCTTTTGATTTATGCTGACAAGTTTGTGCGCTGCAAAAAAAAAGGGAAGCTTGTGCTTTTATTCTTCTGACATTAGATAATTGTTACTGTCCTATCTCCTAAAGCACAAGTGTGCTTGTGGTACAACCACCACCCCAGCTTTCAAGGTGCATGGAGTGGTAAAGAGACAGAAAAAAAAAAGATTTCCTGCAACCAGCATTTTTCAGTCAAATCCAAGTTTGTTTGTTTGCAAAGTCTGGTTTGTTTGCGGTATTGTAAATGTGCAAATTGACTTCGATTACAATCAAAGAAGTGGACTCTATCCACCTACAAAGGGAAATCTCGTCTGCTTCTAGTGGACCAAATACAGGAAGGGACTAGAAGACAAAGGGGCTCTGTGGGCTCGGCTCATGCCACTCTGTAAACAACCTAAAAATGCGTGAATACGGCCAGTATGGACTCTGTCTGGGAGAAATGGCTTGCAGTCAGATATAGAAGAACGTGATAAAAATTTTTAAAGGAATATTATAAACCTAAGACCACTAGGGTTTTATGTAGTGCCATGTTTTGCTGCTATGTGATGGAAACAGAAGTTATCCTGCAGTAATCCTGGGTGTCTTCTGCTTCAGTACTTCTTGATGCAGCACTGCCTCCAGTGGGGAGCTAAATAAGTTATATAAAAGGTTTGAATTTTTTGAGTAGTGCAGTGTGAACACAAATTTGGCCCAGAAGACAGTTGCACCCCCAAACTGAACCAAGTTCCCAATTGTCCTGAGGCTAGTGGATATTCCACTGTGAATGTACCCATAGTATGTTGTACAAACTTTATTTTTGACCAACACGTTTTGGCATGATGCTTTCATCAGGATCACTGAAGAAAAAAAACAACATTAAATGGGGCAAGTATGAAAATGTAATAATACAAACTATTCATATATATCTACATAAATATCATTTATAGACACTGTAGTGTGCTGGATATATGGTTAGCTTTGTTCAAACTGCCCTCTCATTTACAGTATGGTCCACTGTGACTCAATCATTTTGCAGAGCTGTGCAGAATATCAAATGAAATTTTTCAGCACACTAAAAATTAATGAATTGGTACACCACAACTAGCTGCACAAGGTCTACATCAGTCAATACAGGTCATCATGAAGGGTAGCCTGGAGCAGTAGCTTTTGAGCTGTCAAATGCGCTAAGGCTAGCTAGACTCAACCATGAAGAGATTCCTTTTCTCCTCTTTTTTTTTGCCCAAGACACTGAACTTAATTCTTTCTAACAAATGCACTTTAACAGTAAACATGTTAGGGTTGACAAGTACATGTAGTTTGCTTTTGAAATCATTGAATCCAAGACAAAAGATGTTTTAACAAGAGTAATTTTGTTTTGATATGTTAGTCTTTTATAGGTGAGGTGAAACAATCATTAGTATCTTTAATATTAATGTTTTTTGTTTGTTTGTTTGTTTGTTTTTTACAGCAAAAGCAACAAGTGGACAATCCAGTTGCCACATATTTATCACAAAGACTTTAAAATACAAAGTAAAATTAATTGCAAGAAAAAAAATAGTTAAAATATTAAAATTCAAAACATACATCCTAAAACTTTACAATTAAAAAATATTTTTTCTTATTTAAAAATGGGCAAATTATTTACATACAACACAAGAGATTTTAAAAGTTAAGTGTTTACATGAAATCAAACTTAATAAAGATATTTTATTTCTATAAACTTGGCTCCAAACCAGTATACCGACTTCTCTTGCTGTTTATAAGTATTTCTTAACATGTTAACATGGCTGTTTGAAGCTAAGCACACTGTATATATCCAGTTATCTGTGGATAACTTTTTTCTCAGAATTTACTGTTCAGTAATGAAGCACTGAGAAATATAATAATAATAATCTCTCCACCAATCATTTACTCTTTTGATGTTTTCAACAAAAAGTGTCTATCGCATGAGTAAAGTTTCGCTGTCACCACATTTCTACCTCTTGGAAACTCAACTTACCTCCACGAGGTTTGGACATGTGCAGGATAAAAACAATCCAGTTGAAAAGAAACAGATTAAGTGTATGTGCAGAGAGATTATATTATTAGTCAGATTGTATATTGGCATAAAAATAATACATTTTGATCTGATTAAAAGTCATTCTGAATAAGCCTGATTGTATTAAGGTGAAGAAATCTTAGTTGCCTTCATGACAAATACTTCTGATGTTATGGACCTGTTGCCTGATCATGTGTTGATCAAGCCTAACATTTTCTGCTGTGCTAGTTTGGAAGGTAGCTTCATTATCAGTGGTCAATATTTCTTCTTCATGTCCCACTATGCAAACACACCTAGACCCACATCTGCATGCACAAAGGTTCCCATGCCCACATGACAAAGACGAGATCATCTTGTGCTGTTTACTCTTTTTTCGCCTCTCAAGGACGTAGACCTTTATCAGCCATGTGCAGCGCTTTGTGTCCCACCTTCCTCGCCTCCAATATGCCATTGAGTTATGGAGCCCCTGCTGATTCTCCTTAAAGGGCAGCAGGACGATGGAGAGAGATGCAACGTATGCTTAGCACTAAGCCGATGGCTCCAGACACTCCCCATCCATCACTGTCTGCCCAGAGTGACCTCCTTTTGCCTGCCATTCTGCCACTGAATTGCAGACCCTCCCAGCCATACTTACATTTAGTTGAATTACGTTACCCTGTTCTCTAAAACAGCAGTCATTTATAGGAGTTTTGGGAAAGAGCAAAGGCATATTTTATACAAACAGATCTCAAGTATGTACAAAAAAAAACCAGCTTCTGACAAATCCATCTGTTTTATTGAAAGTATGAACCCTCAAGGTTTGTAGAAAAATGATGGATATGTTTCAAGAGACTGAATTCTTTTGATGGTATACAACCTTTGTTCATGTTTTGCAGGCCTTATGTAATAATAAAGCATCCATCTGAAAATGTAAGAAGACTCTTTTTCAGGGTTTTTTTTTTTTTTTTTTTTTGGAGACTGGCCTACTAATCTTGAATTGAGGTAATGTCATTACATAATGTGCCTAATTATATTTTTAAAGCCTTGGTTTCTCTACTCCTCTAATGGCCACTGTGCAATTAAAGGCAGAACATTGTTAGTGCAAGGGAAGGTTGTTCAGAGATGCTAAAACAAAATTACATGTTAACTGTTCTATGTAACATCTGACTTGGCCATAACGTAAATTTTTTATTTGCATAATGATTTTAAGGGAGAGTTAAGGCGTTTCAATCTTGATAATGTATGTATCACAGTGATGGAACTCAGGCTTACGAGATTATGATCCAGTTCTTAAGTAATTCTCTGGATTTAACTTTCCTAATAATGGCCTTATAAACACTGCTGGACTTTGGTGGAAACCCCCACAAAACAGTGTGATTCCCAGAAAGCTGGAATTAGAAAAACGACTTAGTCAGTTGATATATATTCACAGCTGCGTACTGCCTATAGAGAGACTAGTAATCCATTTAAAACCAGATCATAAAGTACCTGAAAGATCAAAATATCAAATCTAAATAAAGTTTAAGGTGTTTGAATTATATTACCCAGTCCTCAACTGCTGTGGAGTTTTAGGTTGTCACTGATTAATTCATTTAGAAAGTTGCAGTTTTAGATTATACTCCACCCACTACTTAATGCTGTGTGTAATATCATCACTTCACACGTTTTATATCTGTTCATTTGCCAGTGGTATTGCTAGAAGCAAAGCACGCTTTGCCTGAAGTGTTTGTTTCTTTTTCCAGGTAATAATTAAAGTGACATTAAGTGGATCGCTCACTGCTCGCTCATCTGTGCAAGTGCTGAGTTAATTGGAAGCACGAAATGGGAAACTTTCTTTCCACAGTGTTATTTGTTATTTGTTCGAAGTCTATTTTAATTGGAATTCAGTACACATATGATTAGTTTCACATTTAATCTGCTTTGTAACCTGCGTCAGTCGGAGTACTGTTTAGAATTTAAAGTGTATAGAGAGTCATTACAGTTAGTTTTTAAAGGAGCTTTTTGTGTGATGTATGTGCTTTTTCTTTTATAAAACATCTAATTTCATCTTGGACTCCTCAGTCAGTTAATGTTGACCTTACACTGGCAGCAGTGTTGTACTAAAGCCTCCTTGTGAGGCATCCATTACTGTTTTTATTATTCCTCCTTGGGAAAATAATGTTTGCACATCACGGTCACTGTGCTATCGATTGAAGCAATGGGAGGGAGGCTTAAAAACATCAGTTGTATTGATGTGTCACTAATTCGCAAATATATAAATAGCAGACAGTAAACATTGGCCACCAGGAAAACTACAAGCTTGCACATTTTTTTTTTTTGTTTTGTTTTTTTTTTTTCAAATTAAAACCTTTTCATATCTATCAGTACATAAAAGCCCACTCTCAGCATCAAGGCTACATCTTAACCTTAAGACGTTAATAAATCTCTTTTTCACCTCCAACAAGCCAAGAAAATCTGTGTGTCTGTGATTGATAATAAATGGAGATGTATATATTTTTAAAAAAAAAAAACAAAACTGCCCTTACAGGTAAGTGTTGTAAGGCCTCTATTTTCAATAAAAGTTGACATGTTAAAGCTTGTATTGGGTTTCATTGAGCATCAACATTGTACGCAAGCTGTTGGCATTTATAGATTTGATATGCCTCAGGTTTATAATGTTGAACTCAGACCGCTTAGGGAACATGGATGAATTTGCACCCAAACAAACACGAGTTTAGACTGAATAGATAACACAACACTTCCCTCATTTATCTAAGAAGCCGACAATATTACCTACAATATTACCTTTTGGTCTAAGCATCTTTATGTCATTTACACTGCAAATGTGAAGGATTTCTCACCATGTTACTTATAGCTAAATGAGGATGAAACGAAGCTGTTAGCAGGGTGATCAGTGTAACACCTGAGCACATGTTTCAAAGGGATTATTAGGCATGAGAACAAAGGAAACCTTTTTTCTTTTTTTTTTTAACCCCAGTCTCTGCACTTTGCAATTTACCCCCATTTTCTACATCTTCTACTTTGGTGCACTGGTATCCAATTAAACCAGCTTTGAAACTAAGACTATGTAAAAATTTACAATACAAAGACAACCTCATAGTTGGTCTTCCAGGGTCAGCACTGCCTCTGAGGCGAATGTCTCACAGAGTTGTATTTGACATCTAACAATTGGTCACTGTCTGTCTAACTGCAGTACTTGTAATAAACTGATTAAACATTCTTTTACTGTGCCTCCATTGTGATTGCTGGAGTGACACATAAATCAACAGAAATATTAGAAGACAGCGTCTCACCTTTCTCCTTTCATGCCCCCCCCAGGTGCCTCTTCTGTATGTAAACAGCTGTTGCTGTTTGAGATGAAGCAGCAGACACAAACTTAAACAAAGTTGCCTTCTGCTATCCAGAAATCTTGGATACAACTGAATAATGTTTGTTTGTTTTGCAATTTTTACTTTGCTGGGAAAAAAGATGACTATTCGTTTTTTTTTCTTTTGGATATGTATAAAAATTCCATATATCAAATGTATTTATTTCATCCCAGCAGTAATAATATTCCCCTAAAATGATCAGAATGTCATTTTATTTGACATATAATATACAATAAAGGATGTAGATCATTTATATAATGTGTTTCTGTTTGTATCTGGTTTGTATTTGGGAGGCTTTAAAATGTCCATGGTTGCCATAGAGACCAGCAGGGGTGCAGGCAGTAAGGGCTAAATCAGCACAATTTGCGTGGTTATTGTTCCTTTTTTCATTGTCTTCCTGTTCCTGTATCGTTTGAGTCAAATATGTCCTGCATTAGGCTGCCGCAACTTATAAATAACCTTTCCCTTTCTTCTGTTTTACTAGTTTACATATAGCTCAGTATTCTGTTTGCGCAACACCCCAGCATATGAACCAGCCAGCAATCCCATTAACCATGTTTATTGTGCAATTCCTCACTTGTAAGGCAGGAGGAGCAATACTGTGCTCTCTGGTGTCATTTGCTATCTTTCGATTACTCTCTGCCTGTTTCATTGTTACACCAGGCCAACATGAAAGTCATTATGTGGCCTTCCCTCCTTTCTCCACTTTCCAACTCTCATAAACCCTAAAGTCATGAGTAATG